>NC_047093.1:85532883-85836477 GCF_902459505.1 Geotrypetes seraphini | reverse complement strand
AAGTGGGGGGGGGGGCATCAATAGCAAGTTTTAGTACAGGCCCAAGTTCTTCCACATCCCTGAAGAACCTGTTTTACAGGAGCCTTGTAGCATGCTAAGGCTACAATATGAAATTAACTGATCAGTTCAATTGCAACTTTGATATTTTCACATCTCACATTGCTTCTACTTCCAGATCCTTAATATGTATGTTATTTATATATCTTATGTATTTATATACCACTTATAGCCTAAGTGGATTACATTCAGGTACTCAAGCATTTTTCCCTATCTGTCCTGGTGGGCTCACACTCTATCTAATGTACCTGAGGCAATGGGGGATTGATTACGTGACTTGCCCAGGGGATTTGAACCCATAGCCTCGGGGTGCTGAGGCTATAGCTCTAACCACTGTGCCACCACACACATTCACTATTCCAGGGATCTGTATTCGGACTGGTGCTTTATAATATATTTATAAATTATCTGGAAACGGAAATGGGTAAAGTCATCAAATTTGCAGATGACACAAAATTATTCAAAGTTATCTGGAGGGACATTTTCAATATAACTTCTAAATCTGATTTTGGATGTTTGGGGGAAAATGTCCAAACAACCAGTGGAGAAAACTACCATTTTCAAACCATAAGAAAAGTCTATCTTTTTGTTTTGAAAATGACCATTTGCTAGATGTTTTTGAGCTTATTATGTCTATGTTTTAGGACCAGTTAAAAAAAAAAAGTTCAAAAGAAAAAAAACCACACAAACAAGCCATTGGGATGTAGGAGGGGGCCAGCATTTTTAGTAGACTGGCCACATAGACATCCCAGCAAAGCACTGGGGCACCCTAAGAAGTACTGTAGTAAAAGTCACATAAAAGGTCCCAGGTACACATCTAAATCCCACCCAAAACCTACTGGACCCACCTGTACACCACCACAATAACTCCTATGTCTGCAGGTATCATCTTTATGCAGGTACAGTAGATTTTGGGTAGGTTTTGAAGGGCTCATACATTTCACCACAAGTTGTAGAATGGGATATGGGCCTGGGACTCCATCTCTGTAGTCCACTGCACCAACCACTAGTTTACTCCAGAAACCTGTTTGCTATAATAGGATTGGCCATAATATCTGAAGCTGTCACACAGGCTGGTATACACTGTTTCTTTCACATCTTTGGTTTGTGGGAAGGGGTCAGTGGCCACTGGGGGAGTAAGATGGTGTTATGCCTTCATGCCTCCAGTGGTCATCTGGTCAATTTGGGCAACTTCTTGGCACTTACTCGTTATGAAAACAGATCTAGCCTAAAAGTCCAAATTGTGCCTTATGCATACTCTACAATATCCCATTATTGCAGAAAATGTCCATATCATAAGCCATCCCTAGTCCTGCCCAAATCATGCCCCTAACATGCCTCCATGAGATTTAGGGCTCTTTTTACTAAGCCGCGTTAGGGCTTTAACGCACGGAATAGCGCACTACATTGCTGCATGCGCTAGACCTTGATGCCAGCATTGAGCTGGCATTAGTTCTAGAAGCGTAGTACGCGGTATAGTGTGCGGTAATTTCCTGCATGCGCTAAAAACGCTAGCGCATCTTTGTAAAAGGAGCCCTTAGTACTATTTTTATTTACATTCCTTAGCCGTATGGGTTCTGAAAAAAATGATTTGGATATTTCAGTAAGAAAAACATCCAAATGCTACTTTATGCCATTTTTGAAACTTTTTCTCTTTTGAAAATAAAGCCCCTAAATCACATAAGGATTGTGAGAAATTGCAGGAGCAACCAAGCCTGGGAGACAGAGTAGGCAAATGGCAGATTAAATTTAAGGTGGACAAGTGCAAAGTGCAGCGCATTAAGTAGAAGATCTGAAATTATAGCTACATGATGGTAAGTTCCACATTAAGAGTCACTGCCCAGGAAAAGAATACAGTATATATATTGAAATCTTCTGTGCAGTGCAGTGCACTGACAGCAGACAAAACAGTAAAGAGAATGTTAGGGATCATTAGGAAAGGAATAGGAGAAAAAAAAATGGTATTTTTCTGTTATTATCAGTAGTGTTCACTATTGAATTCCTGGCCTATTTGGAGAGCTGAGAGGAGTTTCAAGCTAAGTTCATTGTTTAGATTTCTGTTAATATTGTACAATTTTCATTGTCTGATTGGCTAATAGTTAGTAGTTATCCTGTCTTATCTGCTATAACTACTTCTGACTATTCCTGTGCTTTAAAATTTTCTTTAAAAACCACTAAATAAAAGCTCATTCTTTCTTTCTCTAATAAATTTTTAGATTGCCTGACAGGATAGCTATCAATCTACATTACAGGCTGTCTTAATATAAGGTTCATAGTTTACAGAAATTCAGATTACTATACTTTTATTTACTCCCTCCCCTATACCCACTCACCCCTAGGACTGCTCTTCTTATATAGGAAACCAACTAAGGAACTGATTTTCTGACTCCTATCTATCAGAACACCTGTTTTTCACATGAACCATTTTCCATGGCTTTCATTCACTGTAATAATTGTGGCTCATTTGTCCTAAGGACAACTATTTGGTCATTTAAGGCTTGCCCCATCTGTCTTCAACTCTCTTCTATGAGAGAGAAGATCAATAGACTCAGACAGGAACTGGCTGCAATTAAAGCATCTTCCAAAATTACACTACCCTATAACAAACTTATCACCACTGCCACAGAGGATAAAACAACTCAGGAATAAATGGATAACTGTAGGCTCTGGAAAATTATAACAAGTGACACTACTAATGCTAACAACACTGAGGAATCTTCCCTGCCAAATATTAACCTTATGCTGTATTGGAGCATTCTAATGCACAAGAAATGGACTCTGAGGTGAGTTTACAAACAAAGAAGGTAAATCACAATAAAAGACACTCAAAAAAATACAAACAAAACACCAAATTGCAAAAGAACTCTTATTAAGAGACTCCATTATCAGCGGCATTAATTTGGGGGCTCAGACTATGAGGCCAAACAAAGTTAAATGCCTTCCAGGGCCCTCAACTAGCAGAGACACAAAACGCGTACTGAATGTGATCAAAGAAGACAGTCAGGATTCTAAAACTGACATTATAATCTACTTGGGGACAAATGATCTGGTCAACAATGGCATGCTTGAAGCACAAAAAATATATGTAAATCAAGAAGGATGTCAAATAAATCAAAATACACACAAAAAAACACCCTTAATGTTCAATATTTCATATCAAATCAACTTTAAAAGGGAGAAAAGACCTCAGTGTCTAGGGGTTCACAAAATGGCTACCCACATAGACAAACTGGTCTCAAATGGAACTTGAGACCAGAAGACACATCCTTGGTCAGAAAAACTCCCAAAAGAGAAGACGCGATAAGATAACAATTTACAAAGTGAGTCTATTTCAAAAGTAAAAACAGTCTTATCAATCTTAGCTCACAGATCACTTATTTGAAATTCGCTGTCTTCTCAATCAATCGATATTAATGAAAACTTGGGGCTTGAACGCAGGAAAAAACCGGCTCCAAAAGGGGATCAGCTTAAAGGATAGCAACTACTTCTATACAACTGCTAGCCCGCCTCCATGAAATCCAACAGGGCTCCCCGTTTCGCTAATAAGCTTCTTCAGGGATTTGAGCGTCGATTTACGCGCTTCCACTCCTGTCCTGTTTTTATGAGAATTATTGTAAATCGAGAATTATTGTCCTTTATTTTCCTGAATTTATTTGATTAGAAATAGCAATATGTGCTCCCCATTAATGTGGGCTTAAAAGGAATTATGTATGTATGGTTTGATTATGTATTGATCTATGTATTTATCCTTTTTTCCTTTGGAATTATTGGATATTGTAAATGTATTCAAAATTTATATAAAAAAAAGACATTTTAAAACAGGTCTAGTTCAAAATGTCAAAGTTCCATCCAGGATGACTTGGGAAAAGTTTAATACTGCAAGACGTCCAAGTCTAAGCATACCTAATGCCCACCTAGAACACGCCTCCAAGGCACCCCCCCCCCTCCTTTTAGTTTTGGACACAAAGCAGCTAGGACAGTTTTTAAAATCAGTACCTGGAAGTTTTGGCGAGAAAAATATTCAAGTGCCGATTTATGCCATTTTTTGAATATCTTGAAAATGCCCCTAAAAGTGTAATCCATTAGTTTAGAAATGTCTATGTAGCATTCTCATGGAAAATGTTTAAACAAGTTCCTGCTGAACCAGAACGTACGCAGGTAGGGCTAGGCTCAGTTAGGGCGCTGGTCTTTGACCTAGGGGCTGCCACGTGAGTGGACTGCTGGGCACAATGGACCACTGATCTGACCCAGCAGCGGCAATTCTTATGTTCTTATGTTTTCTGGATTCTTCTTTTTTTTTTTTTTTTTTTGAGGGATCGTGTTAGCTCATATGGATAGCATAAGAACAAGAATTGCCGCTGCTGGGTCAGACCAGTGGTCCATCGTGCCCAGCAGTCCACTCACGCGGCGGCCCTTAGGCCAAAGACCAGTGCCCTGAGTCTAGCCTTACCTGCGTACGTTCCAGTTCAGCAGGAACTTGTCTAACGTTGTCTTGAATCCATGGAGGGTGCTTTCCCCTATAACAGCCTCCGGAAGAGCATTCCAGATTTCTACCACTCTCTGGGTGAAGAAGAACTTCCTTACGTTTGTACGGAATCTATCCCCTTTTAACTTTAGAGCATGCCCTCTCGTTCTCTCTATCATGGAGAGGGTAAACAACCTGTCTTTATCTACTAAGTCTATTCCCTTCATTATCTTGAATGTTTTGATCATGTCCCCTCTCAGCCTCCTCTTTTCAAGGGAGAAGAGGCACAGTTTCTCTAATCTCTCACTGTACGGCAACTCCTCCAGCCCCTTAACCATTTTAGTCGCTCTTCTCTGGACCCTTTCAAGTGTACAATGTCCTTCTTCATGTACGGTGACAAGTGCTAGACGCAGTATTCAAGGTGGGGCGTACCATAGCCTGGTACAGCGACATAATAACTTTCTCCGATCTTTTGCGATACCCTTCTTAATCATTCCTCGCATTCTGTTTGCCCTTTTCGTCACCGCTGCAAATTGCGTGGATGGCTTCATTGACTTGTTTACCAGTAATCCCTAGTCTTTCCTGGGGGGTCTCTCCGAGTACTGCACCGGACATCCTGTATTCGTGTATAAGTTTTTGTTACCGACATGCATCACCTTACACTTATCCACGTTAAACCTCATTTGCCATGTCGCAACCCATTCCTTGAGCATGTTTATGTCACGTTGCAGGTCTTTGCAATCCTTCTGTGTCTTCACTACTCTGAATAACTTTGTATCGTCCCAAATTTAATCACCTCGCTTGACGTAGCAATTTCCAGGTTGTTTATAAATATGTTGAAGAGCATGGGCCCGAGTACCGAACCCTAGAGCACTCCACTCGTGATGCTTTTCCAGTCCGAGTATTGTCCATTTAACCCCACTCTCTGCTTCCTATCCGCTAAACAGTTTTTAATCCATGTGAGTATTTCACCCTCGATTCCATGGCTTGCAATTTTTCGAAGCAGTCATTCATGCGGGACCTTGTTGAATGCCTTTTGAAAATGCAGATATACAATGTCGACTGGGTCACCCTTGTCTATCTACCTGTTTACTCCCTCGAAAAAGTACAGTAAGTTCGTGAAGCAAGATCTTCCTTTGCTAAAGCCATGCTGGCTGGTCCTCATCAGATTGTGTCCATCAAGGTGATCAATGATGTGGTCTTTTATCAGCGCCTCTACCATCTTTCCCAGTACTGAGGTCAGACTCACAGGTCTGTAGTTTCTCAGATCTTTCCTCAAACCTTTCTTGAAGATTGGCGTAACATTCGCCACTTTCCAGTCTTCTGGAATCCTTCCTGAATTGGTCGACAGATTGGCTATTACTTTTAAGGAGTTTAGCTATAACCCCTTTCAGTTCTTTGATTACCCTCGGATGGATGCCATCCAGTCCCGGGGATTTATCATTTTTAAGCCTATCAATCTGCCTGCATACCTCTTCTAGACTGACCGTCAACCCTGCCAGTTTCCCATCTTCGTTTCCTGCGTATAACCTGTCAGCTTCCGTTATATTGTATATATCCTCTTCGGTAAATATAGACACAAAAAATGTGTTCAGTTTGTCGGCGATGGCTTTGTCCTCCCATTCAGCGGCCCTACTGCTTCCTTTGCGGGTTATTTCCCCTTAATATATCGCGGGTCATTGCCTCCTTGGCTATTTTTTCCTCGTAGTCTCTTTTGGCCCCTCTTACCGCCTTCTTTGATTTGTTTGTGCTTTTTCCAGTTTTTGTCCAATTTTGACCTTTTACATTCCTTAAACAAAGTCTTCTTGTCTCTGATCGCTTCCTTCACCACTGTAATTTTAAAAAATTTACAGACATTAATAGTAACATTAATGCATAAAAAATTTGTGGAGGCAGACATGGTCAAAGTTGAAGAGGTCTTTAAAAATCTTTATTAAGGGCTCCTTTTATCAAGCAGCGGTAGATCCTGATAGATCTGGCGAGGTAAATGTTCTGACTCTCATTCAATTCCTTTGAGCGTTGGAGCATTTACCTTGCAGGCATGCAGTAAAAGGCTCTTCCACTGCTTGATAAAAGGAACCCTAAAGTAAGTAAAAATACTGCCCAACATTGCTGTGTTTCACCTGCATAGGCTGCTTCAGGTGCTTAACTTATACTGTCAGGCAGTATTTAAACTTACTTGAGGAACTCTTCTACTTTGACCATATCTTCCTCCATATCTTCACTCCACAAAATCATACCAACTTACCACCTCTACCTCAAAGAATAAAACAGCCCAGGAATAAATGGGTCACAGTAGGCTCAGGAAGACTGCGACATGTAACACAGAAACATCCACTTTCACTAATATTACCTCTACAGAATTCTTCGCTCCACTAGTGCACTGCGATACTCAGGAAAACAGAAGGGAGGTGGGACTGGAACCAATGAAGGTAACTCAAGAGAACAAGCGTACTCTAAGTGCAAATAAAAAAGCCAAAAACAGAAAACTATTACTGTTGGGGAATTCCATCATCAGAGGCATTAACCTTGGAACACAGGGCGAGGAGACCAAAATAGTGAAATGTCTTCCAGGATCCTCAGCTACCAGGAGTTCCAGGCAAATACTGACTATAATTTAGGAAGAAACTAAGGATTTTAACACTGATGTTGTTATCCATCTGGGAACAAATGACCTGGCCAACAACTCCACACTTGCAGCACAGAAAGCTTTTCGGGAGCTTGGTGAGGGCGTGAAACCTTTTGTAAAGACTTTAGCTTTTTCTGAAATACTGCCTGCATATGGAAAGGGAGAGCAAAGAGTGAAAAACACAGAGGACTTTAATAGATGGCTCAGAGCCTGGTGTCATCAAGAAGGCTTCAGGTACATAGGAGGATGGGGAAATACATGGAAGGACAAGAAGCTATATTGCACTGATGGGCTACATATTACTACAGCAGGAAAAAGAAACCTTGCAGAGAAATTTAGACAATATTTTTCTAGGCATTTAAACTAGAAGGTGGGGGTGGTGTATGTACGAAGGACAATTATAGAGACCACCCCCGGCAAAAGAAAAGATGTGATAGTAGTAAAGGCTGCAACATAAGCAATATCAGCAACTCATTTCTTAGTATTGCAACGGAAAGTGAAACAACACAAAGATCCATACGAAAAAGGAGATTATCGCTGAAAAATAGCTGGAAAGCGATGACCACAAATGCTCGCAGTCTAAGCAACAAAGTTCATGATCTGCAAGCCCTGATGTTAGAGGCAGATCTAGATATTGTTGCTATCACAGAGACATGGTTCAGTGAATCACATGGATGGGATGCAAACATACCGGATATAATCTTTTTAGGAAGGACAGAGATGGTCATAAAGGTGGAGGAGTAGCTCTCTATGTAAAGATCAATATCCAAGCGACCGAAATGCAAGGGACCTGGGGAGAGGAAGAAGCGATATGGATTGCTCTGAAAAGAGAAGATGGAACTTCTATCTACGTGGGTGTAGTCTACAGACCTCCGACTCAATCGCAGCAAATTGATAAGGATCTGATTGTGGATAACCAAAAGTTTGGAAGGAAAGAGGAGGTTCTGCTGTTCGGAGATTTCAACCTGCCGGATGTGGACTGGAATGTTCCGTCTGCGGAATCGGAAAGAAGTAGGGAGATTGTGGATGCCTTTCAAGAGGCTCTGCTCAGACAAATGGTGACGGAACCCACAAGGGAAAAAGCAATATTGGATCTGGTCCTCACAAATGGAGAGAGTATCTCTAATGTTCGAGTGGGTGCTCACCTGGGTAGTAGCGATCATCAAACGGTTTGGTTTGATATAACGGCCGCACGATACTTAAAGTCCTAGATTTCAAACGTAAAGACTTTAATACAATGGGAAAGTACCTGAAGAAAGAGCTGTTAGGATGGGAGGACATAAGAGAAGTGGAAAGACAGTGGTCTAAGCTGAAAGGAGCGATAAAAATGGCTACGGACCTTTATGTGAAGAAAATCAATAAAAACAAGAGAAAAAGGAAACCGATATAGTTCTCCAACCTAGTGGCTGAGAAAATAAAGGCGAAAGAGTTGGCGTTCATGAAATATAAAAAAACCCAAGAAGAGGAGAGCAGAAAGGACTACAGGGTGAAACTGAAAGAAGCCAAGAGAGAGATACGTTTGGCGAAGGCACAGGCAGAAGAACAAATGGCTAAAAATGTAAAAAAGGGAGATAAAAATTTTTTCAGATATATTAGTGAAAGGAGGAAGATAAAAAATGGAATTGCTAGGCTAAAAGATGCTGGGAACAAATATGTGGAGAGTGAGGAGGAGAAAGCAAATGTGCTAAACAAATACTTCTGTTCTGTGTTCACAGAAGAAAATCCTGGAGAAGGACCGAGATTGTCTGGCAAAATTACACGAGAAAATGGAGTAGATTCTGCACCGTTCACGGAGGAGGGTGTTTATGAGCAACTTGAAAAACTGAAGGTGGACAAAGCGATGGGACCAGATGGGATCCATCCCAGGATACTAAGGGAGCTCAGAGAGGTTCTGGCGAGTCCTATTAAAGATTTGTTCAACAAATCTCTGGAGACGGGAGTGATTCCTGGGGATTGGAGGAGAGTGGATGTGGTCCCTATTCATAAAAGTGGTCACAGGGATAAAGCAGGAAACTACAGGCCGGTGAGCCTCACTTCAGTTGTTGGAAAAATAATGGAAGTGTTGCTGAAAGAAAGGATAGTGTACTTCCTTGAATCTAATGGGTTACAGGATCTGAGGCAACATGGCTTTACAAAAGGTAAATCGTGCCAAATGAACCTGATTGAATTTTTTGATTGGGTGACCAGAGATCTGGATCGAGGACATATGCTAGATGTAATTTACTTGGATTTCAGCAAAGCCTTTGATACAGTTCCTCATAGGAGGCTGTTGAACAAACTTGAAGGGCTGAAGTTAGGACCCAAAGTGGTGAACTGGGTCAGAAACTGGCGGTCGGACAGACGCCAGAGGGTGGTGGTTAATGGAAGTCGCTCGAAGGAAGGAAAGGTGACTAGTGGAGTCCCTCAGGGTTCGGTGCTGGGGCCAATCCTGTTCAATATGTATGTGAGTGACATTGCTGAAGGGTTAGAAGGAAAAGTGTGCCTTTTTGCAGATGATACCAAGATTTGTAACAGAGTAGACACCGAAGAGGGAGTGGAAAATATGAAAAAGGATCTGCAAAAGTTAGAGGAATGGTCTAATGCCTGGCAACTAAAATTCAATGCAAAAAAATGCAGAGTAATGCATTTGGGGATTAATAATAGGAAGGAACCGTATATGCTGGGAGGAGAGAAGCTGATATGCACGGACGGGGAGAGGGGGTGATAGTATCCGAAGATCTAAAGGCGAAAAAACAGTGTGACAAGGCAGTGGCTGCTGCCAGAAGGATGCTGGGCTGTATAAAGAGAGGCGTAGTCAGTAGAAGGAAGAAGGTGTTGATGCCCCTGTACAGGTCATTGGTGAGGCCCCACTTGGAGTATTGTGTTCAGTTTTGGAGACCGTATCTGGCGAAAAACGTAAGAAGACTTGAGGCGGTCCAGAGGAGGGCGACGAAAATGATAGGAGGCTTGCACCAGAAGACGTATGAGGAGAGACTGGAAGCCCTGAATATGTATACCCTAGAGGAAAGGAGAGACAGGGGAGATATGATTCAGACGTTCAAATACTTGAAGGGTATTAACGTAGAACAAAATCTTTTCCAGAGAAAGGAAAATGGTAAAACCAGAGGACATAATTTGAGGTTGAGGGGTGGTAGATTAAGGGGCAATGTTAGGAAATTCTACTTTACGGAGAGGGTAGTGGATGCCTGGAATGCGCTCCCGGAGAGGTGGTGGAGAGTAAAACTGTGACTGAGTTCAAAGAAGCTTGGGATGAACACAGAAGATTTAGAATCAGAAAATAATATTAAATATTGAACTAGGCCAGTTACTGGGCAGACTTGCACGGTCTGTGTCGGTGTATGGCCGTTTGGTGAAGGATGGGCAGGGGAGGGCTTCAATGGCTGGGAGGGTGTAGATGGGCTGGAGTAAGTCTTAACAGAGATTTTGGCAGTTGGAACACAAGCACAGTACCGGGTAAAGCTTTGGATTCTTGCCCAGATATAGCTAAGAAGAAAAATTTTAAAAAATAAAAAAAAATATAAAATTTTTTTTTTAAATTGAATCAGGTTGGGCAGACTGGATGAACCATTCGGGTCTTTATCTGCCGTCATCTACTATGTTACTATGTTTTCCATGATTTCCTTCCTTTGGGACTGTATCTGCCTCCATGATTTTCTTTCTTCAGGACCTACCAGTCCATTTCTCTGCTGGTTTTTGGAACATTAACGCATGGTCATAAATGGAAAAAAATTGAGGTTTTTACAGCAGTGGTAAAAATGACCTTAGCACATGGGAAAGACCCGTGTAAAAGCAGCCTAAATCCAATATTTACTGCAGCTTAGTAAAAGAACCCCATAGGGAAAATTTAGAAATTGGAGATTCATATGTTGCAAATATGGAGCATAAAATGATATAAACAAGTAAAACGATTTCCTGCAGTTTTGTTTAAAATGATATAAGATCTGTTATTGACATGTATTATGTAGTGACTCACTGCACATCTTTCCTGAGGGGCTAGGTCTGTGTATTATGGAATGTCCATGGTTTATAGTGCCTTTGTGTGCTATGGAACTCCCCCTAGGTATATGTATACATTAGCCGATGAGAATACATCTGTGTTTTACAGGGTTGTCTGTGTATCTGGGATTGTTAATTGATTTTTAATGTATTTTACAATTATGCTGCATTTTAATTAATGCAAAGAACTTTGGAACTTATGCAGGGGAAGAAGTAAACAAAGGGAGGAACCACAAAACAGACCAGAAGAGAAATCACTAGATGTCCAAATTTGTCCAAAATCACCTACATAGACGTCTTGGTCATCAGAACGTCCATCCTTGGGTCATCTTTGCTGTCAGAATATTCACATTTTTAGCCATTTTCAACTGCAAAAACATCAAAGTTTAAAACTTCCAAATCAACCCCATCTGGACATGGGAGGGGCCAGCATTTTTAATGGACTAGTCACACAAACATACCAGCAGAGCAGTGGGCACCTTAACAGGGTACTGCTGTGAACTTCACATAACATAACTTTATTTTTGTATACCGCCACAATCAAAAGAATTCTAGGCGGTTTACACAGCTCACCAGAACCCCTTTATAATATATGCCAAGCCCTCCAAAACTCCCCCCAAATCTACTATACTCACATGTCTACCACCCCAGGTGATACCTATATGGCACTATAGTAGGGTTTAAATGGATTTTGATGGGCTCACACTTTCCACCATAAATGTAGTTCGAGTGGCTTATCAACCTGATTCCTCCTCTGTGGTTCACTAACCCACCCACAAAGTAACTCCACACACCTGCTTGCTGCTCTAGGCTTCCCTATACCAGATGCTGCTGTTCTAGATACATGTATGTACTGTTTTATTCAGATATTTAGGGGTTGGGAGGAGGTCACTGAGCACTTTTTGTTTCATTTCATATCATATGAGTATCAGAGCACTTAGCATATCAGGTCATGGTAGAAACCTCTACCACAGCTTAGTAAAAGAGGGGGTATATAAAGAGTACAACTGAGACAACACCTTACAACAATTCACAACTAACAATCAGTGGAGATAAAGACGTCAGTCAAACAGCTCCTAAATCACATTAAGGCCTCCTTTTATGAAACTGCAATAGCAGTTTCTAGCACGGGGAGCCAAGCTGAATGGCCTGAGCTGCTCTCGACGCTCATTGAGTTCCTATGAGCATCGGGAGCAGCGCGGGCCATTCAGCGCAGTTCTCCACGCTAAAAACTGCTATCGCAGTTTCGTAAAAGAGGGAGGTTAATCTTTTGGAGTTTTTAACATCATTGGTCAACCTCTCCCCCTTCTTTTTTTTTTTTTTTTAAATGGCATTATGTCGACCACATTCCAATCTTTAGGTACCACTGACAATTTTAATGACAGGCTACACTTTGCAAATAGGAGATCTGCAGTTTAACTTGTGAGTTCTTTCACTACCCTGGGGTGTATATCATCTAGTCCAGGTTATTTGCTGTTTTTTAACTTGTTGATTTGGCTTATAACAACTTTCAGGTTCACTGAGATTTGTTTCAGTTCCTCTGTATTGTTGTCCTTAAATAAAATTTTTGGCAGACATAGGTCCCTTTCATTCTCCTCACTAAAGACCAAAGTAAAGAATTAATTAGTCTCTCTGCTATGGCATTGTCCTCTCTAAGTGCTCCTTTCACTCCTTGTGAGTCTGAGCAAGTCACAACCCTCCATTACCCCAGGTACATAATAAGTACCTCTATATATTATGTAAACTGATTTGGCTGTAATCACAGATAGGCAATATATCAAATCCCATCCCCTTTCCCTTTCCTTAACTATCCTACAGATTCCCTACAAGGATTTCTGCTTCTAATATCCTATTAGAAGCTATTAGTGTTTGCCTCTACAACAGTGTTTTCAAACTCAAAACCTTTGCAGGGCCACATTTTGGATTTGTAGGTACTTTGAGGGCTGCAGAAAAAATAGTTAATGTTATATTAAAGAAATGACAATTTTGCATGAAGTAAAACTCTTTATAGTTTATAAATCTCCCCCCCCCCCCCAAGGCCTGCAGGCTCCTCCCCCCTTCTTTGCAGCATCCTCCAGCTTTCTCCCTGGCTTCCCGTTTTAGTTTCAGCTAATTACCGCAGCCTGCAGAGAGGTTTGCCGGTGCTGTAGCATTCCTTGCAGGCTGCCATCGGTCTCCGCAGTATGTTCCCTCTGTAGCGGTGCTGCCCCTCCTGTGACATCCGGGGCAGGATCACAGCAGAGGGAACGTGCTGCTGAGGATGACGGCAGCCTGCAAGGATCGCTACAGCACCGGCAATCCTATCTGCAGGCTGCAGTAATTATCTGAAGGTAAGAGCAGGAGGCCAGGGGGAAGCCGGAGGATACTGCATGGAGCGGGCAGCACTAGTACAGACTGCGAACCGCAAAATACTACCTGGCGGGCCACATGTGGGCCCCGGACCGCAAGTTTGAGACCACTGCTCTATAGTTTGTTTTTTTTTACCTCAAATTCTCCTTTGACCTTCTTTACCAAGTTTTTTGCATCTGACATGCCAGTGCTTATGCTGCTTCTTTATTCCTCCTTTGGATCTTTTTTTTTTTTTCATTTGTTTTGTAAGATGTTCTTTTGGTTCTAATAGCCTCTTTCATCTCACCTTTTAACCATGCTGGTTGTCATTTTGGCTTCCTCCCACTTCTTTTGATACATGGAATACATCTAGTCTGGGCCTCCAAGCTCATATTTTTAAACAATGTCCATGCCTGATTTAAAGTCCTAACATTTGCAGCTCCTCCTTTTAGTATTTTAAAACAATTTTTCTCATTTTATTATAGTTGACCTTTCAAATGTTAAATGCTGACCCAATAGATTTCCATAGTGTCTTCCTCCAGTTATTAACTCAAATTTGATCACTATTGCAAAGTGGCACCACCACCATAATCTCTTACACCCAGTCCTGCATTTTCACTAAGGATAGATCCAGTGGCATAGTAAAGGGGTGGGGATGGGTGGGGGATGGACCGCCCCAGGCGCCATCTTGATGAGGGCGCTGGCACCTCTCCTCTTCTCTGCCCCTCGCTCCTTCCCACTCCTTCCCTGCCGCATGCGCCTTCACTTACCCCCCAGCGTACCTCTAGCTCTTCACCAGCGGGAGCAGCAACTCCAACCTTCTGCTCACGCCAGCCTCGGCACTTCCCTCTGAAGTTACTTCCGGGTCCCGTGACTAGGAAGTGACATCAGAGGGAGAGCCGACGCCAGCAGCAAATTGGAGATGCTGCTTATGTCGGGAAACCTAAACAGATACAGGGGAAGGGAAGAGGCATGCACACACATGGCGGGTGTGTGTGTGTGTGTGTTGCAGAGAAGAGGGGAGGGGAGGTGCCACTGCCCTGGGCACCTCCCATCTTCGCTATGCCAGTAGATAGATCTAAAATGGTTCTCCCTTTTGTCAGCTCCTGAACCAGTTGTTCCATGAAGCAAATACTGTATTCGAGGAACTTTACCTTCCTAGCATTACTATGAATTTCCTGACTAGAGCATAGCCAAACCTCTATTTCTAGGTGGACCTGGAAGTGAACTGCGTAGGCATGACATACAAATTTCTTCTCTTCCTGTTTTCACCTCCCTCAAACAGTATAAATCAATACCTGAGCTAGCGGGAATCCCCAAAGTCCACCATCTAGAGTTATCTACGGAGCCTCCCTGGGCTATCTAATCCTCAGGGCAGTCAGTAGCATGCTTCCAGCAGCTGTCACTGAGAGCTCCCTTCACATGAACCTAGTGTTGACATCTAGAAACATGCCGCTGACTGCCCCAAGGCTTAGATAGCTTGAGGAGGCTCTGCAGAGGACTCTTTAGCTGGTGGGGGTTGAGGATCTCCACCAGCTATACTAGGGTGGGCCTGAAATTAAACTGAAACTTAAACTGGGTGGGTCCCTGCCCACCCAGTCCTACAGTTTCCTGACATGATATTTATCCAATCAATACTGAGATAATTGAAATCACTGAAAATCAAGAAAATTTGTTCCAAAACTAATAATGAAACTGAAGCATTGATACCACAAACTAAATCAATACAAAATGAACAAAAAATGGAGAAAACTGTCAGCGAGAAAAGCCAGCTGTTTCAAAACATAATACAATCTGTCTATTTTCCATCATAGGAAAAAAGACAACTTCCACTACCACTGTCACTTTATAATGCTTCCTCCAGGTTCCATCTTAAAATCTGCTCTCTCTCTTTTTTAAATATTAGCACTAGCTGCCTGGTTTCAACCCAATTAAGGTGAAGCCTATCTTTTTAGAATATGCTCCCCCTTCTGCAATATGTTGCCCGTTCCTATCAAATCTTAATCCGTCATGCTTATACTATCTTTTCATTCATGCTTTGAGACGCTGTAACTCTGCCTGCCTCTTAGGTTTTGCAGGTGGAATGGACAGAACTTTTGAAAATGCTAGTCTGGAAGTTCTGGATTTTGACTTTCTTCCTAAAAGCCTAAATTTGACTTCCAGAATCTTTCTCTCACATTTTCCTATGTTATTGGTACCCATGTGTAACAAGACAGCCTGCTGCTTCCCAGTGCTATCTAATGTCTTATCTAGGTGACTTGTGAGGTCCATAATCTTTGAGGCAAGCCAAAGATCAACCTCATGACCATGAGCCACCCAGCTATTTATGGGGCCCTTTTACTAAAGTTTAGTGCATACTGATGGACAATGCAACATGTCTTATTTTATACCTATGGACCACATGGCACTTAGCACACACTAATGTCTGTTATCACATACTAAGGTTTAGTAAAAGGGCCCTTATATGCCTAATAAATTAATCTTCAGCTAAAACAACAATCATAAGCCCCTGGAGACACATCATTGATTCAAGAGGATAGTACATCCCCTGGGAGGCAGATCCTGGCTACAACATCACTTTCTCTCATACAGAAGTGATGAACTTTTTCATCTTCTATGACAGCACAGAGGTTGCCAGACTGGAAGTGAGACTTCTCTACTATGTCCCTGAAGGTCTCCATTATATATCTCTCTCTATCTGCCTCAACTCCTCCAAGCCTGCTAATCAGAGTCATTCCCTGAAAGCTGACTATTACACTTCTCCCTCGTTATTCGCGTGGGATAGGGGCAGAGCCGGACCGCGAATGGCGAAGAACCGCGAATATCCGGCTCTGACCCACCCCCGCCTCCCTTCCGCCTTTCCCTGGCATCCCGGCCTTACCTGGTGGTCTAGCTGGTTTTTGGAGCAGGAGCGATCTTCCTACGCTCCTGCCCCGTGCAGATAGCCATTAAGAAATGGCTGTGGGGAGTTCCCGTAGTCTCTCGAGAGACGGGAACTCCCCACAGCCATTTCCTAATGGCTATCTGCACGGGGCAGGAGCATAGGAAGATCGCTCCTGCCCCGAAAACCAGCTAGACCACCAGGTAAGGCAAGGATGCCGTGGGGAAGACAAAAATATGGGGGGGGGGTGTTTCCCTCCTCCCCCCTAAAAAAAATCACGATTATGTGAAATCACGAGTAGGGAAACCACGAATGGGGAGGGGGAAGTGTATAGGCTTTAACTTCATTCTTCATTCAATTTGGCTGACTAGCTGTCCTAGCATTCAACCTTGCGTTATAAAGACAAAAATTGTACCTCTAAAGAAGACTTACAGATAATCCTATCACTTTGGAATTGTTTTATATTTTGTGATTTATTATTTCTGTACTGTTGTTAACTGGGGTACAAATCCAAGGTTGCAATGAAACAGATACATTATATGAGGCACATTATATGAGCCAAGTTTTTGAAAGGATCCAGGATTCGAAACTCAACACCAAATTACCCTTGCTGGAAATAATGAAGGTTTTGTTTAATATTAGGTGCTCAAACATTCACTTTACCACAGAGCTGGCATCTACTGTACGGACCACATAGGTTCTTCTTTGCATTCTAAATAAGAAATGAAGTGAATGTTTTGAAACATTCTGAAATGGGATCCCATAAAAGGCATCAGAACATAGAATCTCATACCACTTACTAGTGGAAATCTGCTGAAAAATATTTCAGTGCATGATTTTTACACATTTTGCATTGCTTTATCTATTAGAAGCATACTTAAAATTCAAATGCAAGTAGCATGAGGAAAGTCTTCAAGGGAACTACAGTATAACCCAAGCTATCTATTACATCACTAGTGAATAAAATGTTTCTTTCCTTGTCAGCTGGATAGATAATAAAATCCCCCATAGAATTTTAAAAATGGAAGCATAATTGTAATTTGATTGCAGAGTTACATTATTGCCTGGAGCTTCATATATGATTCTGGCATGAATGAGCGGCAGCTGTCTAATAAGTAATGTGCACTGGTGATTAAGCTGGAGCGTGGAAACACAGCGATGTGTGGTATTCTCCTCTTATACAGCAGGCACAAAAGAATTGTCACCCCCCTCACCACACCCAGTTAGCAGTACACACATCTATCCATGTTTTCACAAGTATTTTAGATGCAAAGTAGCAGATTTAATTGTTCCTGCCCCTACTCTGCCTGCCTTGGGGACATAGGGAGGAAATGTAAAAGAAACTCACAAACAGATGCCAGCATCCCTATCATTAATGGAATTAAGAACCGCAATGATGCAAGGAATAATCAATTTCTAAATTTATCCCCTAATTAAGTAAATTCCCTAGATAAATTTGTTTGGTGGCTGTAAGGCACTATTTCACAGGTTCTGAATCCTTGGAAATGGATTAATAGGAGACAGGAGATAACATCTCCCATATTTATTTACTTAATTCTTTAGCTCATCCTCCCCAAAGAGCTCAGGGCAGGTTACAAAATTTACATATATAATACTACTACTAGTCATTCAGTCATGTCTGACCCTTGGATAGGCTGTAGGCCATACATAATAATAATAATAATACATATTTATAAACACATAAAAGCCCTCATTAACTACGAGATGACCATAAATCATCTTGTAATTTACATCACTCCCTACTAGAGAATGACATGTGGCAGGTATGTTTATATTTATTACAAATTTCATATACCACCAAAGTTTACAACAGTTCTCAATGGTTAACAATAAAAATAACCAAAAATTTAAAAAGAAATGAGCTACATAAAATATAGGACAGATGGGGACAGAGTCTGCAGGGATGGTGCAGGGACAGAGCACGAGGGGATGGGGCGGGGGGACAGGGACAGAGCTTATGGGGACTAGGACAAATTTTGTTCCCATGCTATTCTCTAAACATGAGACTAGTATCAATATGTAAAAACGTAATACATCTTAAACAACTGACAACTGAATTCAATGATTTAAAAAAAAAAAACCACAGAAGCTGCTATTGGATTTAAATGAAGCACTGCTAAATAACATCATTTGTGTTTTGTCTGCTTTTGATGTGATGACAAGAATCTTGTCTGCTGATCAGAATTCTATCATCTGTAACATCCTTCCATCACGTGCCCAGTTGCTCAAGAATCTTACTGTTACTGCATCAGATTGATCCATTGTTTCTGGCATCAAGGAGCATTTCCAACATTTAATAGACATTTAGGGGCTGATTTTCTAAATGGACGTCCTGATTATAGGCGGTGGAAGGTGTCCTATTATCATCTGGCAACCAATCGGGACACTGTAGGTATGATGTCACAGGTGCAGGGAGATGCCTAGGGAGACTTAAGCTTATGGTTTTGGCCGGAAGAGGCCTTGGGTGAGCTTAAGTGGCCCTATGCATCTCCCTAGGACCACGACAGACGCCTGAAATGTATGCCAGCCAAATTTTGGCCTACATTTTTAAAGTTAAAAGTAGATGCAGCCGGCTGAGCTGATCGTGACAAGGAAATCCGACGGAACAAAAAAAAGTGGAAAATCACTGGACTGTGTATATAGCCCTCAATGGAGACTGCCCCAACTATGTTGGTTAAGCTGAGAAATTTTCAGCAGCCCTTTGTATATCTGACTGCAAGTTGCTTTGAACTACAAATGAAAAGGTGTGAGCTGAATACAAGCAAATAAAAAAATAGGCCCCTTAACATAAATAACAAAATAAGGCATTTTCTAAAATTAGGGCACTCAGGAGGTAATTTTACAAATTGCAAGTGTATCTCCTGGTAGTTTAATAAAATTATTTTTATGTACAAAAGCAGAGTTAGGGTCAGAGACCAGAAGGTGTGTACTTTTTTTGTGACCCATATGTATATATGCTCAAGGAGAGTTTGGGTTCAATGCAGGCAAAGTTGCAATTTATATGCAGTTTATAAGAAATATACAAATATGTATACTTTACATGATAAAAAGTAATTCTATAAGAAGACACATTCATGTGTAAATGATGAATTTCTGGCTGAATGCTATTCTGTAAGTATAAAAGCAGGAAAAAAGGCAAGTAAGATGTTAATACAACCTGGTGATTTATTTCAACAATAGGTATCAATATAAACAGTTTCAAATAGAGTCTCTGTGGGCATCTCAACAAACCTAAGCTAGAGGATGCATATAATACAGTAGTCCTTGGAGCAGAGTCCTGTTGGAGCAATGTCTCAACTAGGAACCCAGTTTCAGCATATGAAAAATGCCTTCTTCAGGGGACACTTAAATAGACAAATAATCATGCAGCAAAGAAAAACACTGGATAATTTACATCATAAAATGAACATATATCAAAAAGAAGACACTGAGTTAAAGCATACTATAAACATGCATAAAACGATAAAAACCAAAAAAAAAACTACCAATAAAATAGAAAACTAATACAATTGGTAGAGGCTTTTGCCCCCGATGAGAATAACACCAGCACCTCAAATACTAAAAAATTAATAAATAAATAAATAAATAAATAAATAAATAAATGGGGTTTCAGTATGGGCTCAGTCAACCCTTCGATTCATAGTTAGCCCCAGGTAAAGTATTTATAGGTGACTAGCACCAGACCAAAGGTCTAAATAAATACTGTCCCGTACATCATAACATCCCCAAATATGAATTTTTTCAGTTATATTGAAGTTTGACTTATGGGGGTTTAAAGCACCTTTATAGCTCTTCCCCCCTCTTTTTTTGAATGCACATTTGCACTTTATATTTATTTGTATCACATTTGTTAAAATTTGGGGATGTTATGATGTACAGGGCAGTGTTTACTAAGACCTTTGGTCTGGTGCTAGTCACCTTTATGTACTTTACCTGGGGCTAACTATGAATCGAAGGGTTGACTGAGCCCCTACTGAAACCCCATTATTACTATTATTAATTTTTTAGTATTTGAGGTGCTAGTGTTATTCTCGTCGGGGGGGCAAAAGCCTCTACCTATACACAATAAACTCATATTAAAAGCATATATTGCATAAACAAAACAGTTCAATAAAAACATATGCCAATCCAATCTAATCCAGTCCTTAGGTTTCTATGCTGGGTCTTCCCTACAAAAGGGCTCAACTTGGTTTACAAGAATTGATTCTTCACATGAAGCTAGATCATTAATATACAAAATAGAAGAGCTTCATTATTTATAATCTTCTAATGTAGGTTAGGACAGTGATTCCCAACCCTGTCCTGGAGGAACACCAGGCCAATCGGGTTTTCAGGCTAGCCCTAATGAATATGCATGAGAGAAATTTGCATATGATGGAAGTGATAGGCATGCAAATTTGCTTCATGCATATTCATTAGGGCTAGCCTGAAAACCCAATTGGCCTGGTGTTCCTCCAGGACAGGGTTGGGAACCACTGCCCGTTAGGAGAATCTATTAATGACTTCTGAAACAGTGAAGAAAGGATTCTGATTTCAGAAGGAAAATCACTCCAAATTTTTGTAAAAATAAATACAAAAGAGTAAGATGTATAACCTAGTGTTTTAATTCCTCTAAAAGAGGGGAAAGCAAGTTTATATCTTTGAGAGGTTCTTGAGTGTAACAGCCGCAAAGAATTAAAAGAGACAGACACCAACGGAGAAAAGATTCCATGAAGATAACATATGTATAAAATGATATATAAAAATTTCAAAGCTAAAAAGATGTGGAGAAGCATAATCAAAAGAAACATCTAAGTCCGTTTTTGACCTAAGTCACTAGTCTCCCAAAGTCAACTAAGTAAAATGTCCATTCCTGAAAAATACATAACAGAATGGGGGTTTCTTCCTGAAAATTGTCTAGTTGTACGACCAGCCATTTGATCATCCAGACCGTTAAGTCGTCTATCATCATACTACATTCTCGTCCAAAATTTCATCCAAGTCAAAAACACCCAGAACAAGACCTTTCGGATGTGGGCAGGGTCAGCAAAGTGATGGACTGGATCTCCAAACATTGCACCAGAGTAGAGGGGTACCTTACAGGGCACTGCTGTGAACTTCACAAAAAGGGTGCCACATACACATCTCACCACAACAACCTTATAGGTCATGGCGAGCCCCCTAAAAACCCCCAGAACCTACTAGACCCACCTGTCTACCACCCCAATAGCCCTTATGGCTGCAAGTGCCACTTATATGGCAGTATATAAGGATTTTGGGGGGGTGCACATGTTTTACCATGCATGCAGTGGTTAGACTGGCTTATGGGCCTAGGTCCTCCTCTCCATGGTTTACTAGCCCACTCCCAGACCACTTAAGCCATCTCTGTGCAGCTCTACTGGGCTTTCCTATACAAATTTTATGGCGGTGGGGGGAGGGGTCATTGATCACTGGGGGAGTGTGTAGGGGTATGTATTTTGTCCCTGCAGTAGTTATATGGTTACTTTGGATACATTTTTGTGACTTAGACCTGGTTTTAGATGGCCTAAGTCACAATGTCCAAGTTCCGTCTAGGAAGTGTTGTTAAACTTTCGGTTATACATGCAGTACGATTAAGTCTAGGACTGCTCATGTCCCGCCCAAATCCCACCCTCACTACTCCTCCTAAAACGCCCCTTTTAGCTCTGGGCGTACTGCAGCACTGTGAAGGCCTAAGCCATTTTTAGATACGTCTAAAACCCGGTTCGATTATTGGCACTTGGACAACTTGTCTCACTGATCGTCCAAGTGCCGATTTAGGCCGGTTTTTAGACGTATTTACGTTTCGATTATGAGCCCTATAATGTCTGGAACATGGTGTTAGACATAGGAGATCAAAAGGAGTGACAGCGTAAATGCTCAAAATTGCTGAGTGTGAGTCATTATGAACCTTATAACATGGTACATAGGCACCAGGTAGGTGGAGCATACAAGGGAGATACGAAAAACAGATAAGCCCCAGGGATTTGTGTGAATGTGAATCAATAGAAAAATTGAAGCGTGATCCATTAGACAGAAGGTCTGTGTGAGCATGATAAACACAGTGAAAAGAAATATACCTGGTTTTTGTCCACATTAAAGAAATGTGTGAGCTTAAATGAAGGAAAACTATGTTAATAATTTGTAGCCAAGCATAAAACAAACGACACTACCAAGTTCAAAAACATACTGATACTTACATATCAGCACACAAGCCAGTGGCGTACCAAGGGAGGTGCAGGGGAGTGGTCTGCCCTGGGTGCACACCCTAAGGTGGTTCACAGCCAGTCCACTGGGCCTGGAACCCTACTCTGCCGCTGCTGCTTTCCTGAACCAGCAACAGCGACAGTAAACTTTAAATTGAGTCATCGCAGGACCTATCTGCAATTCGCCGTGGCTGTCAGTCTACCCCCCTCTGATGTCACTTTCTTGTCCAGAAGCAGAGCCAGCAGCCATGGGGAGGTACAGCAAGGTCCCGCAATGACTACATTTAAGTTTACAGCAGTCCAGGGTTCCATCCACACCCCCCCCACACACACATACTCTACGTGGTATCTATCACTGCAGCTCTTTCATCCTTCAGGCAGCCAGTAGCGTGATTGAGCACATGCTGCCTTTGGCGGACCAGAAGCTTTCTCTCTGCTATGCTTCCTGTTACCTGTTCCCTCATAGGCGGGAAGCAGCAGCAGAGGGAAAGCTTACAGGCTGCCGAAAGTAGAGTGTTTACTCACGCCGACAGCTTCCAGATCCCATGGAGGGGAGGAATGCATGGGGGTTGGGTCACTGGAGGATTGGGGGAGGGGGAGGGGGCATTAGAGAAATGCTGGTCCAAGGGGATGGAGAGGGAAAAAAGAAAGATGCCAGACTTCTGGGGAAGGGAAGGTGAGGACAGAATGCCAGACCATGATAGGCAATAGGAAGAGGAGGAGGAAAGGGAAGGAGAGAAGAGGAGATTCCAGACCACAAAAAGGGAGAAAAGGCAGGAGTGAGATAGACAATAAAGTTAGGAAAAAATGACTTTATTTTCAACTTAATGACTGAAATATGTTGGTTTTGAGAATTTACATCTGCTTTCCATGCATTTGTTTCTATTTCTCTGGTTTTGTACTACATGCATGCAGAGTCTGGCATTAGGATTTTGTTTGTGTATATTAGGACTTTTAATTTGTATTTGCATAGGGTTCCTGTATTTGCATATGGTTGATCTGTGTTCTGCATGTGTGATCAAGGTCAGATGTACCGGTAGGAATGAAAGATGAGAAACAATATTGGTGTCATGGTCCAAAGTAAGAACATATTTGTCGGCTCTCCTTCACCCCTTTTGGACAGAAAATGGTTCTCACTTAATGGAAGCAGGGAGGAAAGAGGGGGCAGAGGCAGGCTTTTTTATCGCCAGCCGCAGCAGTATTAGCTCCGAAGCTCATAGGAATTCTATGAGCTTCAAAGCTGTTACGCTGTGGCCAGTGCTAAAAACCACGTTATGATTTTGTTAAAAACAAAAAAAAAAAGGGGAGGGAGTAGTTTGTGATTACATATTCCATACTGGGAGAAGGTATTTTCTGTGTTCTGTGTGTGCAAAAGACATGATTCTCTGTTAGCATTGACTGTGCAGGATCAATTTGTACTAGTCTGGCTTGTTTAGTTTTACAATGATTGTATTGATGTTCTACTCCTCACTGCAGTATGTAAGATGTTGCCTTTTCCTAGGTGCACTCTTCTTGTGTGATATGTGGATTGTTACTAAAAATCATGTTTTTTCATATAGATGAAGGGGGTGTTAAAAAATTATGGGCCCCGGGTGTCACATATGCTAGGTACGCCACTGATACAAGCATTAACATCTGTAGCCTGTAAAGCAGTTAGATAATAATAAAATGTTTATGTAAAAATGATGATTATATACATAAGTGCATAAAAAACGCATAAAATGCTAAAAAAAGAAATAGTGAAACTGGATTACCGTATTTTCGCGGATATAACGCGCACCATTGTAAAACGCGCACAGGGGTATAGCGCGCAGAAATCACGATGATATGTACAAAAACTTTTCTATACCGCGCTCAGGCATATAACGCGCATGCTGCCCGACTCTCCTCTGGCCACCCCGACTCTCCTTTCGCTCTCCCCGACTCTCCTCTGGCCACCCCGACTCTCCTTTCGCCCTCCCCGACTCTCATCTGGTTGCCCCTACTCACCCTGACTTTCGGTGCACTGCCCCGACTCTCCTCTGGTTGCCCCTACTCACCGTTCACCCGCCCTGACTTTCGGTGCACTGCCCCGCCTCTCCGTGCCTGTCCCCCTTGAAGTCCTGTCCCCCCTTGAAGGTCTGCCTGTCCCCCCTTGAAGGTCTGCCTGTCCCCCTTGAAGTCCTGTCCCCATCCTGAAAGCCTGATGCCCCCCCTCGACGTCCGATTCTTCTCCCCCCTCGGCAGGACCACTCGCACCCCCACCCCGAAGGACCGCCGACTCCCCGACAATATCGGGCCAGGAGGGAGCCCAAATCCTCCTGGCCACGGCGACCCCCTAACCCCACCCCGCACTACATTACGGGCAGGAGGGATCCCAGGCCCTCCTGCCCTCGACGCAAACCCCCTCCCCCCAACGACCGCCCCCCCCCAAGAACCTCCGCCCGTCCCCCAGCCGACCCGCGACCCCCCTGGCCGACCCCCACGACACCCCCACCCGCCTTCCCCGTACTTTGTGTAGTTGGGCCAGAAGGGAGCCCAAACCCTCCTGGCCACGGCGACCCCCTAACCCCACCCCGCACTACATTACGGGCAGGAGGGATCCCAGGCCCTCCTGCCCTCGACGCAAACCCCCCTCCCTCCAACGACCGCCCCCCCCCAAGAACCTCCGACCGACCCGCGACCCCCCTGGCCGACCCCCCCACCCCCCTTCCCCGTACCTTTGGAAGTTGGCCGGACAGACGGGAGCCAAACCCGCCTGTCCGGCAGGCAGCCAACGAAGGAATGAGGCCGGATTGGCCCATCCGTCCTAAAGCTCCGCCTACTGGTGGGGCCTAAGGCGCGTGGGCCAATCAGAATAGGTCCTGGAGCCTTAGGTCCCACCTGGGGGCGCGGCCTGAGACACATGGTCGGGTTTGGCCCATGTGCCTCAGGCCGCGCCCCCAGGTGGGACCTAAGGCTCCAGGGCCTATTCTGATTGGCCCACGCGCCTTAGGCCCCACCAGTAGGCGGAGCTTTAGGACGGATGGGCCAATCCGGCCTCATTCCTTCGTTGGCTGCCTGCCGGACAGGCGGGTTTGGCTCCCGTCTGTCCGGCCAACTTCCAAAGGTACGGGGAAGGGGGGTGGGGGGGTCGGCCAGGGGGGTCGCGGGTCGGTCGGAGGTTCTTGGGGGGGGGCGGTCGTTGGAGGGAGGGGGGTTTGCGTCGAGGGCAGGAGGGCCTGGGATCCCTCCTGCCCGTAATGTAGTGCGGGGTGGGGTTAGGGGGTCGCCGTGGCCAGGAGGGTTTGGGCTCCCTTCTGGCCCAACTACACAAAGTACGGGGAAGGCGGGTGGGGGTGTCGTGGGGGTCGGCCAGGGGGGTCGCGGGTCGGCTGGGGGACGGGCGGAGGTTCTTGGGGGGGGGGCGGTCGTTGGGGGGAGGGGGTTTGCGTCGAGGGCAGGAGGGCCTGGGATCCCTCCTGCCCGTAATGTAGTGCGGGGTGGGGTTAGGGGGTCGCCGTGGCCAGGAGGGTTTGGGCTCCCTCCTGGCCCGATATTGTTGGGGAGTCGGCGGTCCTTCGGGGTGAGGGTGCGAGTGGTCCTGCCGGGGGGGGGGATGTATCGGGCGTCGGGGAGTCGGCCGGGCAAGAGGGCTTGGGCTCCCTCTTGCTCCGATCGTGGATGCGGGTGCGGGTGGGAGCGCATGCGAGCGGTCGTTCGGGGTGGGGGTGCGAGCGGTCCTGCTGGGGGGGTGAATCGGGCGTCGGGCGGGGTGGGAACTATGTTTAAAAACTTTTGTATACCGCGCTCAGGCATATAACGCGCGAGGGGTATGCGCGGTACGTAAAATCACGTATAACGCGCGCGTTATATCCGCGAAAATACGGTAAACTTACCGTATCAGCATCTGTGGATCATGGAAAAACCGAGAAGGGCCATGCGTAAAACAGAGGGACTAAAAATAGAGGACGCTATGCAAAAGAATCTGGATATAGGGCCAAACAGGCAAGTAACTACGTGACAAACGTAAGGTGACATAAGTAAAACTAGACACAAAATAGAACAGGGGAAACAAAACCACATGGTCGCAGTGTTTTTCGATGCTTTACGACTTGAACTTTAGCAGCCGTATTTAGGGGGTGCGCGTATCTCTATACATTGTATGTCTTTTCAACACACCCATTGAAGACTCACAAGACTCCTGAGGCAGGCCGGTTAGGCCGAAACATGTGCATATCGGGTCATTGAGTCATTGGACGAATTTATGTGGCTTTGGATGAATAAAGGCAATTGGATTTATCAGATGAGTTGAAGGACACTTTTTGTTTGATGTGCACCATTCAGATTGGGACAATTCCACTTTGGTTCTGTGCATAAGTAAAACTAGAACAGAATGTAATTTGAAAACGTGAAATGATGTAGAAAATACGCGGAGCCTAATGGAGTGAAAATAGTAAAGGATCAGATGGAAATACACACAGCAGACCTGAAAACCAAGTAAGTAATATAATCTTAAATCAGTGCTATTAAATGAAAGAAATGATGAGAAATGTATTTGGATGGTATATCAGAGGAAGATACTGTAGTCAGTTTCTGTATTCAGACCTGAAGGTTGGAGAGTATTGAAGTCGTGGATAATATTTTGTTCTACCTGTAATAAAAATTTTATCGATATGAAGTAGGAGCAGGAATGTCGTTTGGCGTTTTGCAGTTGAAGGGCACGACCAGGGAGCATTTTAAGGTGTATTTCATCCTGGGAGCAGAGGGACATACTGAGGAAGCTTGGTTATCATGTAGCTCGGCGCCATGTCACGCAAGGATTTGATCGCTAGAATTAGGCTCTTGAAGACACAACGTTTGGCTATAGACAGTGTGGGGAAATTTTTTTCTATTCCATTTCTTACTGATTGCACATCATGGAAGCTTGCAAGTACTTAAGAGATGTTTTCTGAATATTTTTTATCTTTATTTTTTTAAAATCAGTGGTGTTGATGGGTAGCAATTGGTGTTGGTGCTCCTTCCACAATCCAAAACAGAGCTCTACAGTGAAGTGGAAATACTTAGGTGTTGCAGTTTGCTATCCATGGTACTAGCTGCAAAACAACATTCTAATAAAGTCTAACAGCACAGCTGAAAATGGACATATTACTATATTAACAGCCCCTTATATTATGTTGTGGCAAGCACTAAGATGCTTATCACAGATTAAATAAAATCTACTACCGTGGGCACACTCAGGAATCCCGCACTAGTTTTGTATTTGATGTGCGCTACCTAAGCATTAAAATATATAAATTACTTTTTTAGTGCTGGGGCAGTGTGTTGCAAACTTTTTAAGGTGCAACACACTAATCTCATGGTCGCGGCTGGAGGGCAGCCAGAAATGCACAAAAGTTGACATGGTGACATCACACACGTGTGACATCATCACGTCAACATGCATACATGCGTAGATGTCCTCCAGCCGCGGCCCTGAGTCTCCTATTACTGCCATTGGGACGGTACTACAGAAAGAAAGTTGAAGAAAAAGAGCAGAGGCACCAGTGAAGAGGAGAGACGCAGATGCCAGCTGACTGACTACAGGACATGCCTCTCACCGCGAGAAGCATGTCCTATAAGCAGTCAGCTGGTGCCTCTCCTCCTCTCCAGCATCTTGTGGCACACCTGGAATCTGTCGGGGCACACTAGTATGCCATAACACACAGTTTGCAATACACTGTGCTAAGGGTATGTTTGGGAGTGAAAAATAGGTGTGCCCAGTACTAATTGGTTAGCAGAGCTGCATTGCCATGCACTAACTAATTTGCATGTGGTTAGCATGGAAGCCCTTACCACCTAGTAAATAGGTCACGCACTTATTGGAAAATTAGCATGTGGTCATTAATGGGTGAAATTGGAAATGTGGCCATTTTATAGCTGCACAAAAGTGACCCCAGCGTGTGAGAGAGCCCCGCGCTGCTACCATAGGCTACGTTTTAGTGCAGCTTAGTAAAAGGGCCCCTAAATATGGCATCAGAAGTGTTATTTCTTTTCAATATGGCCTGACTTAGGGATCCATACATTCCTAATAAAGAAAAAGCCCTTTTACTAATTTTCATGAACCATAAATAGGGCAAGGATCACTAGCATGTTCTCCCCTTTTACAATGCTTCCCTGTTTAACACATAAACAGATCCAAAAATATACAAATGCAACATTCAACACAGCCACAGCAGTGTAATCACATGGAGTATATTTCCCTTGCTAAAATGAATCAACGCAGTGTTTGGCGCTATGCACAGCACACAATGAAATACAAATATATATCAACTACAAACAGGCATGCATTGATCTTCCCAACATTCATCCGGTGCATGACCGTTTATGAATCCAAGCACAATTTCAGAGTAGCAAATGTACTAGTAGCATTTCATTTCAGCTGTTGGCAACGATGAATGGATGTGGTAACTCTGAAAATGATTTTTTCTTATTAATACATCCATCTAAAGAGGTAAACTGTAATTTGCCTGTAGTGAAAGATCAAGATTTCTAATCCAGTCTCCCTAACACATTATAGTTAAGGCTTCTATTCTTAGATGTATATACATTTTAAATTAAGGTATTTGTTTTCCAAGGTAATTAAGGGATTTTTTTTCAAGGTACAAAAAAAAAATCAGTGTTTATTGAGATTTTCACAGTTCAGGAACTGTTGCTGTTTCTTTTATTTGATGGAATAAATTTGTACATTAATATCATTTAGGAGTCATCAGCTGAGAAAAGGCACGACATTAGGTGGTGAATATAAGGCAATCCAGGAAAGGGGTGACAGATTATTAAGGAAAGAGGTATTTTTTTTCTATTGAAAATATTTTTGCACTGGGAAAATTCCATCAGTACATGTATTTATTGGTTAAAAAGCTAAAATCAGAAGCCTTAATTATTTGGTATAGTTTTTGCACTGGGAAAGTTATGTGCCTAAATTTTACACGCGAGTCAAAAAAGGGGGTGCAGAAATGGGCAGATTGGGGGTGTTTCTTTAAGTTATGCACGCAGTTATAGAATAAGAGCATCCATTTTTTTTGTTGATGCAAATGACCGCGCCTATAGTTAGGCACGGTTCTCAGGCATAAGCACTATTCTATAAACCATGCCTATCCTTAAGCACGGCTTATAGAATAGCGCTTTTTTGGGGTACATATTGTAGAGTACTAGAATTAAGGGGTTCTTTTTTTTAGCAGTTTGGGCATGAACATTTACACCAGTCCTATGGCTGGTGTAAATGACCATATCCAATATATGTATATTAACCCTGCTACACTACTTTCCTTTATAGAACAGGCTCCAAATAGGTGCCTTCTTGGTCTTTTCCATTATTTAAAGGTGCTCTTTTCTATTTACTGTTTATGGAATGAATTAACCCAGTGGTCACCAATCCTGTCCTGGAGGACCACCAGGCCAGTCGGGTTTTCAGGATAGGCCTAATGAATATGCATGGAACAGATTTGCATGCCTGGCACCTCCAATATATGTAGATATCTCTCATGCATATTTATTAAAGCTATCCTGAAAACCTTATTGGCCTGGTGGTCCACCAAAATTACCCAAAAATAGGCCTATTTTGGGGTAATTTTGGCCTGGTGGTCCTCCTGGATAGGGTTGGGATCCACTGAATTAACCACTGGTCTGCAGTCATGCACTACCTATCAAATTTTTCAAAAAAGATTAGACTTTTTTGTTTCCTGCTACGTACTTCAGATTAGGGTTTAAAAAAAAATTATATACTGTGCACAGTCTTAATGTAAACCATATCGAGCCCTCTTTTGCAGGGATGACGCAGTATATAAAATAAAGGATTAGATTACAATTTCCTTCTTATCGGAGTACTTTTATAAACAAGGCACTAATATATAAGCGAGTGTTATGCACATAAATGTTTAGAATAATAGGATATAAAGAGAAGCAAAACAGAGGGAATAAACGTCACAGGTTAAATTGTGGAAATAAAACAGTGAAGATTACCAAAGAACCAGTGTGTAAACAAAGATATCTTCAAAAGAGTCCTTTATTGACACACACAAATATACACGGAGAAGTGCACAGCCATTAAAAGGACTCAACTTGGGTCTTGTTTTGACTATACTGCCTGCAACAGGAATCCAAATATAAGTCCAAATGTGCATATATCAAGTGCAAAAGATTGTACACACTTCACAATATGCAGTTTGGAATCTATAAGAGAATACAAGTGCACTCTCCCTAATGATAAAAATCTGTTGTAAATAGATCCAGTGTTCATCCAAGCATCCAAGGTTCCAAACCAACAGTACTTCTACTTCAAAGACAGGGTAAGAAGGATAATAGCATATACATGCGTATGTGCACACTTACTGATGCATATATGTGCCACCTAAGTGTTACTCTGCAAAATTCTGCTTAAAATATATAGTATGTGTTTGGAAGGAGAACATACTTGAGTCATTACAAATGAGGAGCTGCCACTTATGTGTGTAATGTACGGAATACTATAAGATATACAGGTATCTGACATACTTAGGGCCTCTTTTATCAAACTGCGCTAGCAGTTTTTAGCGCAGAGAGCTGCACTGAATGGCCCGTGTTGCTCTCGATGCGTGAGCGGACTGCTGGGCACGATGGACCACTGGTCGGACCCAGCAGCAGCAATTCTTATGTTCTCATAGAAACTCTATGAGTGTCAGGAACAGCATGGGTCATTCAGCGTGGCTCTCTGCGCTAAAAACTGCTAGCGCAGTGTGATAGAAGAGGCCCTTAGTCACTCACAGTTACACCAACTCTATGGCTAGATAAGTGCTTGTACTGAAATGTTAAACAAATATATACTACTTACCTCTTCTACAAAATAGGCTCGAATTGAGTGCTCTCTGGATGCCTAATTCTAAATGCCTTATTATAGAATTGCTCCTGTATCACAAAATAAGAAGTATAGGAGTGACCTTGAACAGCAAGCAAGAAACCTAGGAAATGAGGGTTCCAAACCCACTTCTCCTAATGATGCTCTTTATACTGTGGGCAAGTCACTTACCTCTCTATTATCTCAAATACAAAAAATTAGGGACTCATTTACACTTCTCCCTCCATATTCGCGGTTTCATCACTCACGGTTTCGATTATTCACGGTTTTTAGTTTGTATAAGCTTTGCAAGTGGGGTTGAGCTAACCAGGTCCTGGCCCAACTTTTCTGCCTCTCTCCCTTGCGCTGTCCTCACACTGCATCTGCCAAATCAGCATTGACAAGTGAGCGGTTTCCCCTCTGAATTAGGCTCTTCTTTTTCACCTCGCTGCCATTGACAGGCAACCATGGCAGTCCCCTGCCCTCACTCTCTGACTACCGAGGAAAAGAGGAGCGAAGGCTGCCCTCTTTCACGCATGCGCACCAAACGGAATGGTCACAGCTTCTAGAACAACAACCGCTACTTCTCTTTTAGGTTGTTTTCCAAGCCTCATTCTAGTGCTGTAATGGCTTCCCTCATGCTCTCAATGTGTTCCAAGCCTCACGGGAATCACCAGCAACTTCTCTCTGCAGCACTTGACAATGATGGCTTTTGTCTCAATCCTATAGCTCCTAGTTCTATTCTCTTGTCTTTCTTCCCCCTTCCTTCCAGTTATTCGCGGTTTTTCCGTATTCGCAGGTCTGTTAATCACCTATCACCGCGAAAAAGGAAGGGAGAAATGTACTAACTTGTATTAGGCAAACTATCCAAGTTAATGGCTTTTGGAGATTGCTTTCCATATCTATGAACATAGACAAGGTGACAAGGTGAAGCTCCTGTCACTGGCCCGCAGAGGGAGTCTGAACAGCAGAAAGAAGAAGCTAATTTGCATAAGATCTTGCAAAGGCACCTGGAAGCTTTCCACTCCTCTGAGTGAAGTAGGGTACTGAAAAGGGCAGTTCCAGAGCAAAGAGCTGGGACAGGCAGAAGCTCCTTTGGGAACCAGGCAACCCTCAAGTTAAGCCTAATAGACCAGCCTGCCTGGTAGAGCTTGGACTCCAAGTGGGGCTCAAGCTCAAAGATGATGACTGGCAGGGGGTCTGGTGCAGTTGTGTGTGTGACTAGGGGAGTGAGGGACAGGTAGAGTCCTTACAAAGACTGAGTGAGTGGAAGTAGAAACAACTGAGTGGCCAGGAAGGGTCTGGAAGAAAGAGTTGCTGAAGAGCCCAGTAGAGCTTGGGGGACTAGAGAGGCCTCAAGCTTGATGACCAGCAGTGGGACTGGTGAAGTATTTAGGACCCATGGGTACCCAAGGGGCTGGGAAGCATAGGGACCGGTGGTGGCCCCACAAGAAGCAGCCAGAAGAGTTCAAGGTCCTAGGCTATAGGGGATAGGTGAATGACTGATGGAGGGATCAGCAGGACTGGTGGCAACTGGCAGAAAGACCGGTAATTGTACTGGAAGCTTTCAGAAGATCCCATAGGATGCAGCCTGTCCTGGCCAAAGGTGACTGGCGAGTGAGTGGCGAAGGGACTGGTGGGGTCAGTGGTAACCAGTGGAGAGACCAGAAGCTGCCAGAAGACCCAGAGGGCCAATTAAGAGTCAGGGAGAACCTGGCGATTATTGGGAAGGGCCTGGTGGAACCTGGTCACGTGTTTTAGAAATGTTTTATCAGACTTTATGAATAAAGTGTGCTGTTGTGTTTTAGTAGAGCCCAGTAGAAGACTGGAAGTATTTGGGGATAGTTGTGTAACAGGTAATGACTGCACAGCCCAATCACATGATCACAACAACAAAGTTTAATATTTTAAAGTATGACTTCCATCTGTACATTTTTACATGATTGTTCTGATCAGACATGTTGGGATAATCATGAATGAGTTTAATCAAGAAAATCTGAGGGGTGGCTTGGGGGACATAAAAAATCATTGAGGGAGGGTGCAAGAGTAAAAGTTTACCTAAGCGCCTAATACAGTTGCACCAAACAGTAATGAAGTCCAAATAGACACGAGTAACCACTAAGGAAAAATATATTCAGCAGTAACAATATCCAAAACACAGTGAAAACATAATCTTCTTGAATCCAGATACTGGAATTAATTAGTCTCTGGATCAACATGTTTCCCCACAGTCAGTCTACACTACAGCATTACAACTTTTGAACACTTTTTTTCTTTCCAAGTCATAACAGTTTCTTTTCAAGTCATTGAGGAGGCATATTTATTAAGCTAATTAGAAGCACATGGTAATGAGTGTTATTGCCAGGTAATTAATGCACTATTGACTAAAGAGTAATTTTTTATGGGACTTGAGTGTATAGAATGGCATCTTACATGGTCAAGCAGACACTGGGGGAATATGTGCATATAAACTAGGCTCTCAAACACAAAGCAACTGCTTTTATGGAACAGTGTTGCAGCAGGAAGAGAAAAGATTTAGCAGAGCTACAACTGGCATTTATACACATACATTTAAAATACACCTAGTCCTTCCTGCCCACGCAGAAATCCTACTTTGGAGTCATGAGATCCTGCAATGCCTTATGGTGCTTTTCACTGACACAACAAGGTAAAAGCTAAACTCCTGAAGCAGCCCATGCAGGGTGCAGCATAGCCATGCCAGGCAGTATATTAACATACTTTAAGAAATATATTTTTAAGATCTGTTCGACTTCAACCATGCCTGCCTTCATGATTTGCTTCCATGGAGTAATTTTATAAAGAATGAAGAAGATATTCTCTACACAGAGTACAATGAATGGCTAATTTTGATTTATGAGACAAGGCTGATTTATTTTGTTACAGATTTTATGAGAGCGCAATATGAAGATCCTGATGCAGAGCCATGATTACTCGAAACAAAAGTGAGTCCACATATTTTTGAGAAGGTATATTATACGTTCTAAGATTAGGTCAACTTATAACAGTGGTCTTAAACTGAAACCCTTTGCAGGGCCATATTTTGGATTTGTAGGTACTTGGAGGGCCTCAGAAAAAATAGTTAATATCTTATTAAATGACAATTTTGCATGAGGTAAAACTCTTTATAGTTTATAAATCTTTCCTTTTGGCTAAGGCTTAATAATAATATTGTAATTTATAGCTAAAGAGACTTATGATCAAGAAACTGTTTTATTTTACTTTTGTGATTATGATAAACATACCGAGGGCCTCAAAATAGTACCTGGCAGGCCGCATGTGGCCCCCGGACCGCGAGTTTGAGACCACTGACTTATAAGATATGTAAAAATAATAATACTTCTAAATACCGTTGACCATTATTTGTGATAGTGGTGACTGAATATGCACAATTTATATATAATGATATTTTGAAACAGTTACTGTTATTCACAATTTAACAGTTACTGTTATTCACAATTTAATTTTTTTTTTAAAGAAATATAATGGATATTAAAATATATATTTGCAAACTTATTCTATCAGAACTAGCTCAGAATTTGATTCATTTGCAATGAACTGCACTTCCATATTCAAATATGAAAGAGGGACATCAATAAAGTACCACTGTGTACATTACAGAAAAAAGTTCAAAACAATTAGTTCTAAACTATAAGTACCTGAGTTGGCAGGGATCCTCTAGCAAGCACATAATACAGGCATTGGTACTTCAGGAAGCAGTTTCTGATTGCTGAACTGTGCATAAGAGCTTCTGGGTGCCTTTGGGGACATCTTCAGCTGGTGAGGCTTGGGGATCCCTGCCAGCCACAGTGAGTCTCGGGCACACCTGCAGAACATTCATAGCACACCAGTGTGCCTCAGAATAGCAGCTGAAAAATCATTGATCTAAAGTGTATGGGTATGGGTACCGTGTACATTACAGAAACAATTTCAAAACAACTAGCTCCAAACTACAAGTACCTGAGCTGGCAGGGATCTCCAAGCCCCACCAAATGAAGATCTCTCTGAAGGTGCCTAGAATAAGCTCCTGTCCACAGCTCAGCAGACAGCAGCTGCTTCCTGAGCCCCCGATGCCGGTACTCTGCACATGCATGAAAACTGAGCATGCACAGAGTTGCCGACTGCCAAATTATGCATAAAAGCTTCTGGTAGCCTTTGGGGACATCTTCAGCGGGTGTGACTTGGGAATTAGTGCCAGCCACCACAGCCACTATGATTCCCACAGCACTCCGGTTGAAAATCCTATTTTTGTCTTCATAAAATAGCCACAACATACATGCCTATATGTCTTTGATAGCCTCTTACCTTAGAAAGGTTTACAGATTATTCTGAGTTGTGATTCTCTGTTTTATGTGAAGTTTCTGCTCTAATCTTTTGTATAATTTTATTAATATTTTGTTAACTGAGTTGAGCCCTCCTGTTGGGGTAAATCGGTATAAAAAAAAATCAAAGATTAGATTAGCCATAGGAGTAGATGGATTATACAGATCATACAATTTTTGGTCATAGTGTACTAAGGACTCCCAAAGCAAGCACATACCAAAATATGGCCATGTTGGGTCATATCTATAAATAGGTTCCAGTAGTGTAGCTCCTATGACATTCTTATCTCCTGTTGGCTGTTGGTGTCTCCTATTCAATATAAGATACTGTACTTACAGTACAATAACTCATAAGGCAAAGTGTGTGGGACTTGATATACCAACTTTTTATGATTACAATCAAAGCAGTTTACGTATTACGTACAGACACTTACTTTGTACCTGAGGCAATGGAGGGCTAACTATTACCACCAATCATTAGTAGACATATGCAGCGCTACACATCGAAACATATATATACAGTGCTCAGGTGGGAGAATTACACAGGGAATGATAAAATAGATATAGAGGGTAGTTTAAAGTTTGGAATTGAAAGCATCTTCAAAGAAATTGACTTTGAGTCTGGATTTGAATACTGCCAAAATCAGAACTTGATGTATGTTCCAGGCATTTGATTCAGCAGCGACACCATTAGGCTCAAGCAGAAGCTCGCAGTGTTTTTCTTTTTCGTACTTGGAACCACATTGACCAGCAGGCTCCTAACAAGACACTAAGGCCCTGATTCTGCAAAGCACGTCTAAAGTTAAGCACTGTTTGAGTGTCCAAGATAAGTAAGTGTCCTTTGTAGAATCACACTCAGCGATGCTCAGCACTGTTTAGACGTCAAATTTTTGAGACATCCTTTAGAGAATCGGGTTTTAGGCAAGATTTAGACGTCCAATGTCCTTAATGTTATAATATTTTATTATTACGATGTTATTAGAATGGTGATTTTATGATCTTCATTATAATTGTGATACCATGACCTCTAGAAGATGAACACAGGGCTTTTACCTAGTGAGCCACAGCTACTTCTCATGGGGGTTCCTACCATGAGAGCTTAGTGATCATACCTGACAAGGTCATAGCTATCATATCAGATGTGAGGAAGAAAGACATTAGTGGAAGCTGCTTTGGCTCAATGGATAAAAGCCCTCTTTGCATCTTCCAGATGTCATAAGTTCAAATCCCAGCACATTTTTTAATTGTGGCAATCTACCTTGCAAGTGCACCTTGATGATCTCACAATGAGGTCAGCATTGTGCAGCTGCACACCTCCATTTGCAATGAAGTAGAAGCCATACTAAGGTCCGTTTCTGTTTTTAAGCTTTTGCAAATGAAGTTATGTATGCAATCTATATTTTTTATGTGCTTTCTTTGCTTTCAAGAATGAGCTGATTGGAGGACTGTTTAGTCAGAACAAAAGGGTAGCTTTTTTGCAAGAAACATAAAGCTGTGTTTTTCATGTTTGTGCTTCAGTTAATGGATCTTTTTCTCTAATTAGCAAATAACATTGAGTTCATGTAATCCTTTTTCTTCTTCTCTACCCACTATTTTAAGTTCTTGTAAACCGTGTCGAGCTCCATTCTCATGGAGATGATGCGGTATATAAACTTAAGGTTTAGATTAGATTATATAATAATACCCTTAGCGCGCATGCACACTTCAATCTTCGTGGCTCCGTGGCCAGCAGAGAAATGTTGGAAAGTGCGGCGCATGCGCAAGTTGGGAGCGTGTGCGGCATGTGCACACGCTCTCAGCTGACATTGGGTGCTGTGTCCCTCCATGGCTGTATTCGGCGGCTTAATAAGGTGTATGGCGAAGCTTGATGAGGCGCGCGTGGCAGCTTGAGGCATGCGGGGCGGCTTACAATGGTGGTGGCACATGGTGGCTTGAGGTGCATGTACTGGCTTGGATGGCTGTCGGCGCTGGAGAAATTTGAGTGGCGGTTTAGGAATGGCTGGAGGGTGTTGTGCCGATATTGCAGGTGAAAGGGGGCTGCTTTGGAGAGAGGGGTTGGCTGGGGGGCAGACAGCTTTGCTCTGGGGAAAGACAGAAGGGTGCCATGGAGAGACAGTCAGGGAGAGGGAAAGTGGGCTGCTTTGGGGGATGGGTGTGCTGGGGACAGATAACTTTGCTCTGGGGGAAGACAGAAGGGGCCACGGAGAGACAGTCAGGGAGATGGAAAGGGGGCTGCTTTGGGGGAGGGGTGGCTGGGGGGACAGACAGCTTTGCTCTGTGGGGAGGAAATATAGAAGGGGGCCAGGAAGAGAGACAGAAAGAAAGACAGACAGACAACGTCCAAGGAGAGAGAGAGAAAAAAGAAAAAAAAAACCAAACAAACCAGATAGCGGCCAAGGAGAGAGAGAGAGAGATAGAAAGAATGACAGACAGAAAGAAAAACAGAGAGACAGACAGTAGCCAAGGAGAGAGAGAGAAAGAAAGAATGACAGACAGACAGGGGGCCAGAGAGACTGACAGATAGACAGCCAACGTCCAAGGAGAGAGAAAGAAAAAAAAACCCCAAAACAGACGAACAGCAGCCAAGGAGAGAGAGAGAAAGAAAGAATGACAGACAGAAAGAAAGACAAACAGACAGGGGGCCAGGGAGAGACACAGACATAAAGAATGACAGACAGACAGACAGACAGCATCCAAGGAGAGAGAGAGCCAAAGGAAAAAAAAAACCAGACAGACATCTACTCTAGCACCCGTTAATGTAACAGGCTTAAACACTAGTGTAATATATTTGTTTTGATGTGCCCTGTTTATGTGGTGCCTTATTAAATGTATTTTGAGCTTAATAAAGCAAAAATAAAAACCCTGAGAGCTATTAAGCAGATCGCATTAAGGGCATCCAAACTGTGCCCAAGTTCCGTCTATAGAACTCATGTCTATCTGAAGCCCAAACAATGCTCAAAAGTAGACCTGGTTTTCTTTCGCCTACAATGTAGGCATAAGATGGATGCCCTAGGTCGCTCAGTGTTATGCAGATGAATCAAAGGATGCCCATATTGAAACCATGCCCAATCCACACCCATGCCTATTCCATTAGACATGAGTTTTCCCAATGGGCGTCCATAAAATTATGAATGCGCCTACAAAGTGACATCCATATCCTTTGGACGTTCAGGTACCAATTATCGCTCGTTAAGACCCTTAAATGGCTCATTAACCACTTAGTTTGGATGCCAAAACATGGACCTTGTTGGGGTCCATTTCAAAAAGGACTGAAAGACTCTTTTGTTAGACCTGCATATTTCTGTGTATTGTTATATATGTACCAGTTCTTTATATATTTTCAATAAATTGATTGTCCCTAGAGGTGGTTGACTGTGTCCCTTTCCCACTTCTTTTTTTTACTAGGCATAGAAGGGTATAAGTAACGGAGTCTGGAGTTGGCAGTAGAAGAAAAGGGTACAAATAAGAGACTTATCCAATAAACAGAATGCCCGGGGTGGGGGGAGTGTGGGGAGAGAGGAGAGATACTGATGAGCCACAGAGCGAATACACTTGTTGGTCAGTAAGAGAAGTTTGAATTGTATGCGGAAACAGATAGGGAGCCAATGAAGTGACAAGGAGCTGCAATGGAAACTGAACCCAGTTCCCTAGGATCTTGGGCCATTGCACTAACCACTAGGCTGCTACTCCTCCACTCCAAGGTTATGCATACAGGCATTCCTCCCTATCTTTCTTCATTTATTATTTTTTATGTCCCTTCCAGAGTTTTACACTCTTAGGACTAAATTCATAAGAATAGCCATATTGTCCATGGAGGAGGAGCTAATCTAAAATGGCGATCTGAAGGAGCTCGACTGAACACTCCTGAATTTTCCAATGGTTAAACGGAAATCAAAAACCCGGGTTTTCCCCTCAGAACCTGGGTCACAACCACAATTACCTGGCCCGATGAACACGTTTGTTGAGTGCAAGCCTAGACCAGAGCCGGATGAGAAAACCTCGACGGGTAGGGGAGAGACATCGGAGAGCCCTCTAACTTCCTTTGAGGTGGCCAGCCTCTCTCCGGAGGAGTGCAGAATGCCGGCGCAGCCACTCCCTAGACCAGTGTTGCAGTATACTGTGGCTGAGGGGAGTTTAGCGGCACCTTCAGTGAGCTCTGAAGAGGAGGAGGAAGAACTAGTGTTACGGAGGATAACAACCGCTTCAGGACTACAACAGTCGCCGCAAGGGAACTTGGAATCTGTAGTGAAGATGCAGGACTCACCCCTGTTGAATTTGCCTGCAGGTACTGTGAAACTCAAGTAAATGGAATTTAAATTTATTCCTTTACAAAAGCCCCCAGTTGTAGACTTAAATTCTATTTGGGAAGCAATTTCAAATTTACAAACTTCCCTGGGAACTCAATTACAAACATTAACATCTCATTATTCTGGGATACTTTCGGAGATGCTGATATTACAACAGAGAGTGGGCAAATTAGAGAAACAATCTTTAGATCAGGAAAAAAAGCTGGAAATTATGGGAGCACAAAATCAGCTCCTCATAAAAGAAAATGGGAATATTAATTTCAAGTTAGAAATGCTGGAAAATATAACAAGATGACAAAACTTGAGAGTAATTAATTTTCCCAAATCACCTGTGGTTCCTGCATTGGAAATGTTTAAATGCTACCTTTTGGAGATTTTAAAAGTTCCGCAAAACTCATTTCAAAAATATATTATATCTCCATGGGGAAGTAGAAAACTTCAGAAGATCAGCAAGAACCTGTAATGAATGTACTGGATGTGACAAACTTATTAGAAACATCAGAGACAGAACAGATAAGTGCAGCCACACTATTTGTTCAGTTAGCTTTAGATTCAGATAGAGAATGGCTTTTGAAGATGTTTTTTAAGTTATAAAGATGTAATGTTTCTAAATCATAAAATCAGAATGTACCCGGATGTGTCTAGAATAACTCAAAAAAAGAGGAAACAGTTTTTGTTATTGAGACCCCAGGTTTTAAAATTGGGAGCAACATTTGTATTATGATTTCCATTTAAATGTTTGATGAACTTTAAAGGAGTCAGATATATTTTCTTTGATTCCTCGCAGTTATCTAGATTTATTATGGATAAAGAAGTGAGGACAGCTATAGAAACAAGAATAAGCGCTCACACTTAAGATCTTCCATTATATTGCCTATGAATTAATTTTTGGGGGGGAATTATGCTCCGATTATGAAACTCCTCCTCCACTATTGTGGACTAACAAACTATTGAAAGAAAAATGCTTATTTCCTTTTTCTATTTCCATTAATTACTTGTATTTCCATGGATACTGTTGATTTTTATCTTTTTTTTCTTTTATATTATACTTTATAATTTCATTTAGTTAGTAGATAATTCATAAATAAATTTACCTGTCTTCATAGTTGCATTGTTTAACTTTGATAAGCAAATAGTACTTAGCTTTTTTAAAGTGCTCAACCCCTTATCGCCGACGCCTTTTACAAGCCTTTCTCAAGGCAGGGGAGTGCTTCTGAAAATACACAAGAACTTCTTGCATCCTCCCGGCCGTCCTATAGTAGCCATGAGACACTCCCCGTTGGAACCGTTATCCAAATTTTTGGATTTTTTTTTATGCAGTGAAGTGGAGAAGATTCAATCTCATGTCAAGGACACTACCCATATGCTACAAATGCTTTCAGAGATTCAGAACGTGGAGGACCATTGGTTGCTAGTGACCTTGGATGTCACTTCATTATATACCAGAATACCTGTAGATGGGGCTCTTTATCTGCTACAAGACATCTTTGCAAAACAAACTGTTTGTACAAGGATACCCTCTACTCTCCTTATGGAACTTGCAGCTTTGGTTCTATCACTGAGCTATTTTTGGTTTGATGGTCATTATTTTCTCCAGACCCATGGCATTGCCATGGGTGCCTCTTTAGCACCCTCTCTGGCCACATTATACATGGCTGCATTAGAAGAAAATCATATCTTTAAAGCAGAGGCATTTAAACATGTTGTTATCTGGAAAAGATTTTTAGATGATGTGTTTTGCATCTGGACGTCTACTGAAAATGAGCTACATGAGTTTTTGAGATAGTTGAATGAAATTGACAGTAATATTAACTTCACTGCTACAGTTCACATCAGAGAAATCACATTCTTGGATATACAGATCATTATACAGAGTCATCAATTATTAACAACAATATTTCGAAAGACCTCGGATAGAAATAGTCTATTGAGGTTTCACAACTTCCATCCTACCACACTCAAAAAGAGTTTACCTATTACCCAGTTTCTTCAACTTCGACGGATATGTCACTCATTAGATGAATTTCGAGTTCAGGCTAAAGGGATGAAGCAATGCTTCTATCAACGTGGATACCCAAAAACTACAGTACAACAGGGATATTTGAGAGCCAGATTTGCACATCGTGAGTTTCTGTTACAATACAATCAAAAGAATACTAGTGAAATAGAAGTCACTAATGTAATGTAATGATATTGTTACTTTTGTTCAACAGTACTACACTTTAGCTCTAAAAATTACTCATATAATTATGAGACATTGGCATATAGTGGCCATTCCTTCTTTGGTGGAGAAACCTATTTTTTCATTTAAACAGGGAAAAATATAGGGGAAAATGTCAATCATACCATTATGAGAGAAATAACCCCCACTTTTTAGGGTCATCACTTGGAGTGTGGCCAATGTCAGTGGTGTTCATCTACTGTAGTGGGAGAATCCTGGACTCATCCCAGTACTGCCAAAGTATATTATTCAAGAAGCTATACTGATTATAACTCTGTGCATGTAATTTATCTGACTCAATGCCCTTGTCCCAAGCTATATGTAGGGTGCACTATTTGACCTATTAAAACTAGGTTGACTGAGCACAACACCAGAGTGAATACTCAAAATGAGAGTGCTCCTCTGGTCCATCATTGGAAGTTATAAAATCATTCTTTAAGAGATCTAAGATGGAGAATACTGGAATCTATTAATATTGGGTGGGAAGGTGGCAATACTGAAAGGCTCCTTAACATCAAAGAATTGTGATGGATTTATGAGTTAAACTGTATGCAACCTGATGTATTAAACTTGACTTCTGATTGGATGACATTAGCTGAATAGCAGGTTTTTTTTATCCTGTTGGGCGGGCTGGTGCCGGCTAGGGGGCGTGTCTTTTGGTTTCTAAGGGGGCAGTGACGCTAAGGGGATTCCCTCTATTTAAATGCAGTAAAAAAAATGTTGCGGCCATCTTGGCTCTGTGTATGTTCAGTTAAACTCGTTATAGTAAGAGTTCTTTTTTTAACATCGTAGAGTGCCTTATCCATGTTGAGGATACATTTTAACTTCAGTTCTTTATATTTGCAACACTCCCCCACCTTGAGAAAGGCTTGCTAAATGCATCGGTGGAAAGGGGATGAGCACTTTAAAAAAGCTAAGTATTATTTGCTTATCAAAGTTAAACAATGCAAATATGAATACAGATGATTTTATTTATGAATTATCATCTAACTAAATTAAATTATAAAGTATAATATAAAAGAAAAAAATAAGATAAAAATAAGTGTGGCTTACTAACAACCCATTGGGACTAATGAGGTTTGATACCACCTGATGTTATACTACTCGGTGGTTGTCTGAAGATCCCATAGGAGTGGAAGCCCATTATTAATTTTGACTCTGCATGATAGCGGGATGATAGTGTGATTATGAATTATAATTTAAACACAGTGGTAAAGGCAGTGTTCAAACTAAGATTACCAGATAGTATTCTTCCCCTTGGGGAATACTTCCCCTTAGAATACTATCTAAGCTAAGTTTGAACACTACCTTTACCACTGTGTTTAAATTATAATTAAGCATGATAGAATAAGTAAAGAAGAGGCTGCCTCTAGGGGTCACAGCAACCATTTTGTTGCTGCCTCAGATGTGGGCAGGAGAAACTGGAACACAAGGGATTCTGTTAGGTGAGGAAGCCCAGGCCTACCTTCTCATATCTTTGGGGGTGCATTGGAAGGGGGATCTTGGAACTGCTAGTTGGAAAGTAACCAAGCACCAGCTGACAACCAGATTGGTGCCCAGTTACCTTCACCACATAAAGTTAGGGAGGCCATTTTACTGTCCTGGCATTATGCAAGTTATTAACTGGTTAGAGGGCTGAATATCACCCCTAAATGGCTGCTCTGCCCCAAATTCTGCCCCCAGCCCCTCGCTGGTCAGGAGTTGGCCATCAAGAGGCAATATTCAGTGGCACTGCCTGGTTAAGGGCCACTGAATATGAGTATTGAAGCTGCTTAGCCCCCGACAAGCAATTTAAATAGCCAGAAGGGAGAGTGTGGCGGAGTGGTTTAAGCAACAGCCTCAGCACACTCAGGTTGTGGGTTCAAACCCACACTGCTTCTTGTGACCCTGGGCAAGTCACTTAATCCTCCCATTGCCCCAGGTACATTAGATAGATTGTGAGCTGGCCAGGGCAGATAGGGAAAAATGCTCAAGTACCTGAAAAAAAAAATTCATGTAAACTGTTTTGAGCTCTACTGGAAGAACGGTTTAGAAAATTGAATAAATAGATAAATAAATCTGGCTGTTTAAATCAATGAATATTGACCCAATATATATACTTTGGAGGAAAGGTGAGAGAGAGGAGATATAATAGAGACATTTAAATACTTCAGGATATCCACAATAAATACGCATGAGATAGATTTGCATCTCAAGGAGGCAGTGCATGCAAATCCATCTCATATATATTCATTGTGGATATCCTGAAAACCTGACCTGGCTCCAGCTCTCGAGGACCGGAATTGCCTACCCCTGACCTAGGGTAACAGCTTCTTGTGATCAGCAAAGAATAGCTGCAGGCAAAGCAAAACAGTAGATTCTCACACCCCCACAATCTTAAAGAATCATCAGCACGTTTTTACCTGTATGACAAAATGCATTTTGGAGATTGCCCTCATACAAGGGGGTGCTGAAAAGTTCTCAGCCTGACCAAGAAGAAAATGACGTGGATATGGTCCAATCAATGATCTGAATCAATGTCAAAACATAGAATTTTGTTTCTGTAAATTGACACTTAACAAAATAAGATAGCACTCTTTTTAGCCACAGGGACAAAATAATGCTCAGAATTTAGGAAGCTGGTTGGTTGGGCTGAGAACTTTTCAGCACGTCTTTGTACATATATTGTTCAGTAGTTAAAAGTTGTTTTTTACTAATGCATGTGGTATTGGGCTGATCATAATTGTTTTTAATTATCCATTTCTTGAGGATGATGGGAGGTAGGTGGCTGAAAGTTAATTGAAGGGGAAACAAAGCTGATGGTTTGCCCAGAGTTCCTACTACCAGAGTAACTTTGCAGATAAGTGTTAGGTGCTGTTGCTGTTGTGCAATGCGAATAACTCTCTCTCCTCAAGGAATCCTATCTCTGTCACATCTAAAGTCTGACTGGCCCAGGGGACAGAAATCCCACCCATCCCCGCCCGTCCCCACCAGGATCCTCTCCGTCCCCATCTGTCCCCGTCAGGATCCTCTCCGTCCCCACCCGTCCCCATCAGGATCCTCTCCGTCCCCACCCGTCCAGTCAGGATCCTCTCCGTCCCCACCCGTCCCCGAAAGGATCCTCTCCGTCCCCGTCAGGATCTTCTCCGTCTCCACCCATCCCCGCAAGGAATTATCTCCATCCCCGCCCGTCCCCATAAAAAGCAGCAATTGCTTCTGACAGGATCATCAATTCTACAGTTTCTTTTGTGTTTGCACTGCTGTTTTCCTTGTGGAATCTCTTTGGTGGAACCCTTCTTTTGTTTTCTGTTCAGGTAGCTAACTTATAAACCCCCTCTTTTACTAAGGCTGACGTGTCAATTATATTATATGGACGAACCCTGCTTCCAAAGCCTTCCATCCCTGTGGGAGTCCTGTGGCTAGAGGGGGGTCCCCGTGGGAGTCCCGCAGGCCAGAGGGGGGCTCCCCGTGGGAGTCCCGTGGGTTAGGGGGGATTCCCACGGGACCCCGGGATTCCCGCAATCCCCGTTCAGACCTCTAGCCCAGGGTGCAGAATTCTGCAATGGGAGATGAACCCTTTTTTCTAAAGATGAAATTCTATTTAGGGCAGTCTTTTAGGAGGTTTAAAGCTAGTGTCTTCCTGCTATCTCTGCAATCTGCTTTGATTTCTGTACGTGTGGTAACCTACTTTTCTGGAATAATTCTACATGGTTTCAATGCTGATAATGCTTATTAAATGAATATGCTCATTGTTTCATACTTTTTTTTGTCTTTTCCAGAAAGAACAATTTAATCTTGTTTGCTTTGCGATGCAGCTTGGACGTAAACAATTCATCAAGATAAGTGACTGGTCATGCATTGCTAAAGAGGAATTTAGCACCCATTTTATGCACACTCTCTCTATCTGGAAAGATGCAAATGAAGTGTATATTGCCAGATAATGGCAATGGAGCCAGGAGCAAGGCAGATGAAAACAGCTCCACCATTCTGCTTCAGATTCATACAATGATTGGACTGCCGTGGGCAACAGACATAAGAACCAACTTTTTGAAATGTTTGAAGGTGCTAAAACTAACAGAAATTACTCCTCCTTGGTCACAGTCAAGAAGTTTGCTCAATATTGAGGGTACTCAAGTGCCTACGGTAAAAAAGATAAACACTGTATAATAACAGTAAGCATTTCCCTGTCCCCAAGAGGCTTATAGGGATATATAGAGGCAACACATTTTCGGTTTGTTTTAGAATTTTGCGTGATTTTTGTTATTTTCAGATTTTTTTTCAGTTCATTTCACACATTTATTTTAATTTAAAAAATTTGAATGTGTTTGAATATTTTAGCAAGTACACACATCGACTTGGATTCCTAGATTAATGTGTGTTAACTTGATTTATGCATACACTAACAGCAAGTAAGTAAAAGTAAGAGGAAAAGAAGGCCACTTTGATTCTCAAAAATAGTAGCTGAGAAGGTAAGGATTACCAGATTAGCTTTTATAAACGACAAAACACTGCACAACAATTTTTTGGTTAAGTCTTGATTCCTGAAAAGTTTTTGGTGATTATGACAGGTACCAACTTGGTATGCTCAAATATGGTTTTGGTTTTACTGCATCACGTAAGAACTATGAGAAATAGACATTTTTATGTTTACTGACAATAAAATATATAGTCAAGTTTACGTTTCGCACAAGCGACTAAATGAAACAGAATTAAAAGTGTTTTGCTCCCGAGTTTCTTTTATATTCAGTGTCTGGTGCATCACGTTGTAGCATCCAACAATAGTCGGCAAGCATTGACGGATTCCAATTGCCCTGGTATCGTTTCTCCATCGTAGCTATGTCTTGATGAAACCTTTCACCGTGCTCGTCACTCACAGCACCGAGATTTGCGGGGAAGAAGTCCAAGTGTGAATGGAGGAAATGAATCTTGAGTGACATATTGCACTTCATTCTCTTGTATGCTTTGAGAAGTTTGTCTACCAGCTGAATGTAGTTTGGGGCTCTGTAATTGCCCAGAAAATTGTCAACAACGTCTTTCAAGGCTTTCCAGCCAATTTTTTCCGGCCCAACTAACAGATCTTCAAATCGCTTGTCACTCATAACATGTCTGATCTGGGGGCCAACAAAAATACCCTCTTTGATCTTGGCATCAGTTATTCTTGGGAACATCTGTCTTAAATAACGAAAACCTTCCCCTTCCTTGTTCATTGCTTTCACAAAATTCTTCATGAGTCTCAGTTTAATGTGAAGAGGAGGCAAAAATATCTTTGTCGGGTCAACAAGCGATTCATGTGCTACATTTTTCTGTCCTGGAACTAACTTTTTACGGAGTGGCCAGTTCTTTCTAGAATAGTGCGACTCTCTGTCTCGGCTGTCCCATTCGCAGATGAAACAGCAGTACTTTGTATAGCCAAGCTGCAGTCCTAGTAACAGAGCAACGACTTTGAGGTCTCCACAGATATTCCAGTTATACCTGGTATACTGGACATACTTTAGTAACATTTCCATATTCTCATATGTTTCTTTCATATGTGCTGCATAGCCAACAGGTACTGAAGGATAAACGTTGCCATTGTGCAACAGAACAGCTTTCAGGCTTAACATTGACGAATCAATGAAAAGACGCCACTCTTCCGGGTTGTGATCACAACCAAAGACCGAGAACAATCCTTCAATGTCACAACAGAAACAGAGAGTGTCGACTTGTGCAAAAAATTAGGTTATATCATGATGCCGGTCTCGAAACACAGAAATCTTCGTACCTGGTGATAGCAAACACCATTCCTGCAGTCTCGAACCTAGCAGCTCAGCTTTTGCTTTTGACAGACCCAAATCTCTGACCAAATCGTTCAATTCGGACTGTGTTATCAGATGTGGATCGCCTGATGAGGATGGTTCAAAATCCGGGTCAATGTCACTGTTAGAACCCTGCACTGCAGTTTCTTCATCTGGTTCGTCTAAGGTCCAATCCTCTGGTGGTTTCGGAACTGGAAGACTGTCATCATGTGGCATGGGTCTCATTGCTGAAGGCAGATTAGGATATTCAATTGACTTCTTGTTTTTGGCAGAGAAACCAGACACATTAGTCAAACAGAAATAACAGTCCGTCACATGGTCTTTCTGTTCTCGCCATATCATCGGAACAGTAAATGGCATCGTCTTTCGAGTACCTCTGAGCCAGGCTCTCAGACTAACAGCACATGTCGCACAGCAAATGTGAGGCGCCCATTGCTTGTCTTGATCACCTATTTTGCAGCCAAAATACAGATGATAGGCTTTCTTTACAAGGGCAGTCATCGAACGTCTCTGAGGCGTAAGTGTATATTCCCCACAGATATAGCAGAATGTGTCGCGGCTGTTACGACACCGACGAGACATATTGCCCGACACCAAAACGTCTATAGCATCAAGCTTACTTACTGTTATATTGCTACAGCTACTATACTACTATACTTTACTATACTGATACTATATACACACACGGACTATCTATATTAACCAAATGAGCAGGATCGGTGTATGGAAGCCACCATTATAGCATGGTGAGACAGCGCAAGCTCGTTCAGACCTGCCCAGACATGCCCAGGATGTCATCTTCCATAAAACAGCTTCCAACCTGGCTAGATTTTATGCATGGACATACCCAGGCGGCACAAACCGTTGTTGATAAGACACTTATGGGAGAAAAAATTGTTTGCATCCAAATATAAGAAAAAATCACGACAAAATTGAAGATTTCTCTGAAATGGTACGTGATGGGTAATTTTTGATGTAATATTCATGATCAGCACCCAAAATTCTATAAGAAACACCCAGCAGTGTTCAGGAAGCAAAAACTTTGTTGTGCAGTGAGATCACAGAAAGAGGAAGACAGGCAAAAATATCTGGTAAAGTTAAGAGAGGGTGGTTGTGTAATCAGGAAAGCAAAGATGCAAATGGAAGGAAAAAATAGCTGACGGGGTAAATGGGATCACAAGACATTTTTTAGATATATTCGTGATAGGAAGAAGTGCAAAAGTGGTATTGCGAAACTCAAAGGTGAAGGGGAGAAATATGTAGAAGCTGATTAAAAAAAGGCTGAATTACTTAACAAATATTTCTGTTCTGTGTTCACAGCTGTAGCGCCAGGAACGGGACCGCAGAAGACAAATGTGAATAGGGATGGAGGAATAGTAAACCCTGATTGATTTTCAGAGGGTTGTGTTACTGAGGAGCTAGCTAAAATAAAGATAGACAAAGTGATGGGGCCGTATGCTTTACATAAGGGGAATCGCTTACAAAATTAGCTCCAAAGGATATAGAATCACCAAAATGAAAATTACAAAGTTAATATTCAGGTATTGTGGTTGGCATTTGTTTTAGGTGCTGACCACAGCAGTCAAAAAAAAAAATTAATAAATCCTGATATTCAGCGCCACACTTTGGATAGTGATTGATGCTGAATATCCATACAGGGCTAGATTCTGTAAATGGCACTCAAGGCCAGGTGTCAAACTGATGTTTGCTAAAAGGAGATCATGTACTTACCCTGGTAAGATCTTTTCCATTAGATGGGTGAGACATTCTAGACCAGTGGTCTCAAACTCCAACCCTTTGCAGGGCCACATTTTGGACTGTAGGTACTTGGAGGGCCGCAGAAAAAAATAGTTAATGTCTTATTAAAGAAATGACAATTTTGCATGAGGTAAAACTCTATAGTTTATAAATCTTTCCTTTTGGCTGTCTTAATAATAATATTGTAATTTATAGCTAAAGAAACATATGATCAAGAAACTGTTTTATTTTACTTTTGTGATTATGATAAACATACTGAGGGCCTCAAAATAGTACCTGGCGGGCCGCATGTGGCCCCCGGGCCGCGAGTTTGAGACCACTGTTCTAGACCATAGGGTTATTTCTCACTAATTGCATGGTCTGCAGAAGAAATCCATTACAGGTTTTTCACTCTGCCTCTAATGTACTTCACAAGCTAGTTAAGCGCCCTCTAGCAGTCAGTACCCAAGCATAGAGAGACACACTCATCTGTGAAGTAGAGACACCTGTAACGACAGGCTAAACTAGGATTCTGCTCAAACAACTAAACAGTACCACTAACCTCCAACAGAGTCAGCAAAGGAGTTTAGAACTACTCCCACAACAAGTTATAATATGTAAAAACTCCTGGCAACCCCAAAGGGTTGATCAGTCTCCAAGAAACAGATTGGATAAGCAGAAGGAGACTGAAATCTGAAATCAGAATCTGAAACAGGCACAGGGCGGGTGTCTAGAATGTCTCACCTATCTAATGGAAAAGATCTTACCAGGGTAAGTACATAATCTCATTTTCCAGTGCAATAGGTGAGATCATGTACTTTTCCAGTGCAAAAGGAGATCATGTACTTACCCTGGTAAGATCTTTTCCAGTAGATGGGTGAGACATTCTAGACCATAGGGTTATTTCCCACTACTCGCATGGTCTGCAGAAGAAATCCATTACAGATTTTTCACTCTGCCTCTAATGTACTTCACAAGCTAGTTAAGCGCCCTCTAGCAGTCAGTACCCAAGCACAGAGAGACACACTCATCTGTGAAGTAGAGGCACCTGTAACAACAGGCTAAATTAGGATTCTGTTCAAACAACTAAACAGTACCGTTAACCTCCAACAGAGTCAGCAAAGGAGTTTAGAACTATTCCCAAAACAAGTTATACATATGTAAAAACTCCTGGCAACCCCAAAGGGTTGACCAGTCTCCAAGAAACAGATTGGATAAGCAGAAGGAGACTGAAATCTGAAATCAGAATCTGAAACAGGCACAGGGCGGGTGTTTAGAATGTCTCACCTATCTAATGGAAAAGATCTTACCAGGGTAAGTACATATGCTTGAGTACCTGATTGTAAAACTGCTTAGATAACCTTGATAGGCGGTATATAAAATCCTAAAAAATCCTAATAAATTAATCTCCTTTTCCAGTGCAATAGGTGAGACATGCTAGATCATAGGGACATACAAAATAGTCACCCAAGAAAGCTAGAGTGGGCTAGCTGCACTGACCCTTAAGACCGAATGATATGGTCCTGTCTAGCAGCAACATCCACTCTGAAGAAATTGGTAAACGTGTGAATTGAGTGATGTCCTGGCGAAACCGTTGGCTGAGCTATTCAATCTCTCCCTAAGTAAGGGGAAAGTTCCCCTGGACTGGAAATTAGCTAATGTCGTTCCTCTGCATAAAAAGGGTTACAGGGCAGAGGCTGCGAATTATAGACCGATGAGTCTCACATCAATAGTGTGCAAACTCATGGAAACAATAATTAAAAGCAAATTGGACACGATCTTGAATGAAAGGACTCTTCGGGATCCCAGTCAGCATGGATTCACCAAGGGTAGGTCCTGCCAATCCAATCTCATCAGCTTCTTTGACTGGGTAACAAGAAAGTTGGACTTGGGAGAGTCTTTAGATGTCATGTACCTGGACTTCAGTAAAGCTTTTGACAGTGTCCCACACCGCAGGCTGCTAAGCAAGATGGAATCGATGGGGTTAGGAGAGACACTAACTGCATGGGTCAATGAATGGCTGAGTGGCAGACTTCAGAGGGTGGTGGTTAATGGTACCCTCTCTAAAACATTGGAGGTGACCAGTGGAGTGCCGCAGGGCTCGGTCCTGGGTCCACTCCTTTTCAACATATTCATAGGGGATCTGACTCAAGGGCTTCAGGTAAAATAACACTATTCGCCGATGACACCAAACTGTAATATAGTAAGTGAATGCAGTTTACAGAATTATATGGCGCAGGACCTGCTTACATTGGAAAGTTGGTCCTCAACCTGGCAGCTAGGCTTCAATGCTAAGAAATGTAAGGTCATGTACCTCGGAAGGGGAAATCCATGCAGGACGTACTTCTTGAATGGAGAAACTTTAACTAGGACTTCAGCAGAACGAGATTTAGGAGTAATCATCAGTGCAGACATGAAAACTGCCAATCAAGTGGAGAAGGCTTCATCTAAGGCAAGGCAGATATTGGGTTGTATCAATAGAAGTTTCATCATCCCAAAGCCTGAAGTCATAATGCCGTTGTACAGGGCCATGGTGAGACCTCATCTGGAGTACTGTGTGCAATTCTGGAGGCCACATTACAAAGATGTGCGCAGAATTGAATCGATTCAGCGGACAGCCAACAGGATGATCTTGGGGCTCAAGGGTCTCTCGTACGAAGAGAGACTGAACAAATTGCAGCTCTACACTCTCGAGGAACGTAGGGAGAGGGGAGGCATGATCGAAACATTTAAGTACCTCACGGGACGTGTTGAAGTGGAAGGGACCCTTGGCCACAAGAGGGCACCTGCTCAAACTCAGGGGCGTAAAATTTCATGGCGACACCAGAAAATATTTCTTCACAGAGAGAGTGGTTGATCATTGGAACAAGTTTCCAGTGCAGGTGATCGAGGCAGACAGCGTGCCAGACTTTAAGAATAAATGGGATAACCATGTGGGATTCCTACGAGGGTCAAGATAAGGAAATTGGGTCATTAGGGCATAGACAGGGGGTGGGTAAGCAGAGTGGGCAGACTTGATGGGCTGTAGCCCTTTTCTGCCGTCATCTTCTATGTTCAAAATTACAAAAACACTTTATTTCAGGTGGGGGAACATAGAGGTACCTAGGAAACCTTCAAAACTTCTCAAAATTAACTTTTAAGAGATAGATTTTGAGCCTGTCAGCTCCACTTTCTACTCATGGTTACAAGACACAGACAGCCTGCAACTGTTCCCATCTTTTTCAATGGCCGGTTTAGAATTCATTGCCATACTGTTGGAAATTCATCCTTCAAGCTGATCTTTGGGTTGCTAGTCAAACTGCTCTGTCTGACTATGCCTCCACCCCAGTTGACCACCGGATGTGCATCTAGATGGGTGAAGGTGCAAAAACGCAGCCTGTGCGCTGCGGAACACCGCTCAGCCCCCTAAGAAGGATATAAAACTGCTGGAGAGGGTGCAGAGACGAGCAACAAAACTGGTGAAGGGTATGGAGAAACTGGAATACGAGGACAGACTTATAACACTAGGATTGTTCTCCCTTGAGAAAAGGAGACTGCGTGGGGATATGATCGAGACCTTCAAAATACTGAAAGGAATTGACAAAATAGAGCAGAGAAGATTATTTACATTGTCCAATTTGACACGGACTAGAGGACATGGAATGAAGCTAAGGGGGGACAGGTTCAGGACTAATGTCAGGAAGTTCTGCTTCACTCAGAGAGTGGTTGACACCTGGAATGCCCTCCCAGATGAGATTATTGCGGAATCGACCGTCCTAGGCTTCAAGAGCAAACTAGATACATATCTCCTTAAGAGAGGCATATAAGGATATGGTGGACCATAAATTACGACAGGTGTACACCTGGCAGGGCCTCCGCATGTGCGGATCGCCGGACTTGATGGACCGAAGGTCTGATCCGGAGATGGCAGTTCTTATGTTCTTATGTTCTTATATAATCTGTGCTTGACTCCCCCTGCTTAACAGGGAGTGAGACTAGTTCAGGGATGGCCTTGAACTCCAAGGAAGACTAAGCAGACTGGCTAGCAGGTACCCCAAAGGGATCGGCCTGTCAGTTATAGACTGACGTTTGTGAATTCTCAAGTAGGCAGAGCTTCAAATCCATTTTAAACGCGAAAATACCTGCAAAAGGGACAAACTTATGTCGAATTAAAATAATAAAATGGGGAAAGCAGAATATACACAGCTGCAGTCATGCATGCAGAAGACTGCTAGAGGGCGCTAAACTAACCTGTGAAGTACACTAGAGACAGAGTGAAAAACCTGTACAGCTCTCTCTCCATGTTCACGGGGGTTAGGTGCAGAGCCGGCCCGCGAATAGGGAAAAATCGTGAATAAGTTTTTGGGCCGGCTCTGATCCACCCCGCCTCCCTCCTGCGTCCCCGGACCTTACCTGGTGGTCTAGCGGTGACGCAGGGCAGTAGCGATCTTCCTATGCTCCTGCCCGTGTAAAACCGTCATCAAAATGGCTGCACTGAGTTCCTGTTGTAGTCTCAAGACTACAATGGGAACTCATGGCAGCCATTTTGATGATGGCACTGCATGGGGGCAGGAGCGTAGGACGATCAATCCTGCCCCGCGTCACCGCCAGACCACCAGATAAGGTCCGGGGAGGTTCGGGCAGCCTGCAAAAAGAAGAAGAAAAAAAAAATCATGAATAATCAAATTCGTGAGTAGGTAAATCGCAAATCTGGAGGGAGAGCTTGAATGGATTTCTTCTGCAGACTATGTGAGTAGTGGGAAATAACCCTATGGTCTACTCTAGAATGTCTCACCTATTGCACTGGAAACTGACATTCTGTAAAGGGCGCTCTGCACAAAATGATTACTGCAGAATATTAGCGTGGAGGGGCATAATAAAAAAAAACGTCTAAGTCCCTTTTTGGCCTAAGGCCATAAACGTTGAAAGCAGAAGCAGGGAAAGTGTCCATAACCAAAACAAACGTCCTTGTTTTGATTATGGCCTGCCTTTACCTTCAGCTGTTTAAACGCCCAGCCAACCACTACGTCTACAAATACACCCAAATGACGTCTACACTTATACCCCATAATGAACCAAAAAACGCATAAGGCTTTTTGATCGTCCAAGTAGCCATTTAGGACAATTTTTAGACATTTTTTTTAATTATTATGAACCCCTTAGCGTGCATTTTATGATTAACTTTGGGCACAAGTTTGAAGACTAGTGTAAATGCTTGCACCCAACTGTTGGCAGTTAGGCACACAAATGCACATATTTTACAAAACCACGCCTAATTTCTGGCAATGCCCCTGACCCACCCATGGCCACATCATCTTTTGAGTTGTATGCTATGAAATTTAGATGCTACTATAAGAACATAAGAATTGCCACTGCTGGGTCAGACCAGTGGTCCATCGTGCCCAGCAGTCCGCTCCCGCAGCGGCACCCAGGTCAAAGACCAGAGCCCTAACTGAGATCAACCCTACCTGCGTACGTTCCGGTTCAGCAGGAACTTGTCCAACCTTATCTTGAATCCCAGGAGGGTGTTTTCCACTTTAACAACCTCCGGAAGAGCGTTCCAGTTTTCCACCACTCTCTGGGTGAAGAAGAACTTCCTTACGTTTGTATGGAATCTATCCCCTTTTAACTTTAGAGAGTGCCCTCTCATTCTTCCTACCTTGGAGAGGGTTAATAACCTGTCTTTATCTATTAAGTCTATTCCCTTCAGTATCTTGAATGTTTCGATCATGTCCCCTCTCAGTCTCCTCTTTTCGAGGGAGAAGAGGCCCAATTTCTCTAATATCTCGATGTACGGCAACTCCTCCAGCCCCTTAACCATTTTAGTTGCTCTTCGCTGGACCCTTTCGAGTAGTGCTGTGTCCTTCTTCATGTACAGCGACCAGTGCTGGATGCAGTATTCCAGGTGAGGGTATACCATGGCCCGGTACAGAGACATGATAACCTTCTCCGATCTGTTCATGATCCCCTTCATAATCATTCCTAGCATTCTGTTTGCCCTCTTCACCGCCGCCACGCATTACGCGGGTGGCTTCATCGACTTGTCGACCAGTACTCCCAAGTCTCTTTCCTGGGGGGTCTCTCCAAGTACCGCCCTGGACATCCTGTATTCGTGTATAAGATTTTTGTTACCAACATGCATCACCTTAATCCACGTTAAACCTCATTTGCCATGTCGCGGCCCATTTCTTGAGTGTGTTTATGTCCTTCTGCATCTTCACTACTCTGAATAGCTTTGTATCATCTGGAAATTTAATCACCTCGCTCGTCATACCAATTTCCAGGTCATTTATAAATATGTTGAAGAGCACTGAACCCTGCGGCACTCCGCTCGTCACGCTTTTCCAGTCCGAGTATTGTCCATTTACCCTCACTCTCTGTTTCCTATCCACCAACCAGTTTTTTATCCACATAAGTATGCCACCCTCCATTCCATAGCTCACAATTTTTTGTAGTAGTCGTTCATGCGGGACCTTATCGAATGCCTTCTGAAAATCAAGATATACAATGTCGACCAGCTCACCCTTGTCTATCTGCCTGTTTACTCCCTCGAAGAAGTGCAACAAGTTCGTCAAGCAAGCTCTCCCCTTGCTGAAGCCATGCTGGCTGGTCCTCATCAGATTGTATCCGTCAAAGTGATCAATGATGTGGTCTTTGCTAAGCGCCTCTACCATCTTTCCCGGTACCGAGGTCAGGCTCACCGGTCTACATTTTCCAGGATTTCCTTCCGAACCCTTCTTGAAAATCAGCGTAACATTCGCCACTTTCCAGTCTTCCGAAATCCTTCCCGATTTGATCAACAGATTGGCTATCAGTTGAAGCGGTTCAGCTATAGTCCCTTTCAGTTCCTTGATTACCCTCAGATGGATGCCATCCAATCCCAGGGATTTATCATTTTTAAGCCTATCAATCTGCCTGCATACCTCTTCTAGACTGACCATCAATCCTGTCAGATTCCAGTCTTTGTTTCCCGCATATAGCCTGTCAGCTTCAGGTATGTTGTGTATATCCTCTTCAGTAAATACAGACGCAAAAAAATGTGTTCATTTTGTCGGTGATGGCTTTGTCCTTCTTTAGCACTCCCTTTATTCCTTGGTTAACCAACGGCCCCAGCGCTTCCTTTGCGGGTCGTTTCCCCTTAATATATCAAAAGAATGGCTTCAAGATTTGTGCCTCTTTGGCTATTTTTTCCTCATAGTCTCTTTTGACCCCTATTACCGCCTTATGGCACCTTCTTTGATGCTGTTTATGCTTTTTCCAGTTTTCATCTGCTTTTGACCTTTTCCATTCCTTAAACGAAGTCTTCTTGTCTCTGATCGCTTCCTTCACCGCTACAGTGAGCCACGCCGGTTCCTTGTTCTTTTTCCTCTTGGATCCCTTTTTGATACGTGGTATATATAGATTTTGGGGTAAATTCTCTATTAGTACGTCTAATATAGGCGTGCTTTAGACGTCCGGCAAACGCAAGTGTCAATCAAACGGTACTTAGGCGTGCGGTAGACGTCCCTACAACCTCTTCGTGCAAAATAGACGCAGGTTTCTGAAACGTCATTAAGACGTCTCCAATGGACCCGTGGGTACGGTTTTGTTTTTTTGTTTTTTTAGATTATACTTTATTTATACTCTTTATTATCACTCATTCAGCATTGTAAGTATAGGATGATGAAAAAGATAACTAAAACACAGTATACCATTTTGTAAACTATATATTAGTTGATCTAGCAATATCAGTGAGGTAGGGAATGGCAGACAGAGAACACTGCTGTGTTGTATCTTTTTCCTCTAGGATATCAGAATTGTACAGTTTACCATTAATACAAGGAAAAAAAATATGTTATGTTTCAAAGGAGAACTAGAAGATGAAACGTACCGAGTGGGTGTTGAACTTACATTATCAGTATGGAAGGTGGGAACTGGTAGATGTATGCTACACAGAAAGCTGTACAGAAATGTCATACTCACCTCCTATTAGAAGTGGAAAGGATAGGACTTTGAACACCATATAAACTTCGTTTAAGTTCCACAAAGACTGGCAGGAAAGTCACCCTAAGTCATCCAATAAGCTTTCTCTCGATTTCCCAGAGACATTATTTCAGAGAGGATACTTTAGAAGTGATATCTTGCTCAAAAGAACACTCTCCTGGTCTTAAAACATTGCAACAATCAGCTCATTCTTCAGAACAAAGGTAAATCCCATAACTTACACTGGCCCAACTTAGAAACAGAATCAAAACACAGATTAGACCTGAATGTGGATTCTAGTTCACAGGAAGAGGAAGTAGCAAGCAGCACAATGCTGATCTCATTGTGACATCATCAAGGTGCACCTGGAAGGTAGATATGCCACAAGTAAAAGACAAGCCGGGAGTTGAACTCACAACCTACAGATGATCGATATAGTGCTTTTACTCACTGACCTACACCTGTGTCTCTGGTTCCCCTATCATAGCATACCTTAGTGATGTGCTAAAGTATACTCTACTTAGCTATCATATCACAGTCAGTTGAGGCAAAAGACTGGTAGCTCAATGGTGTAAAGCACCGTTGTCACGGATACAACACCCATATTCTTAAGTATGGTTCAATAAATGTAATTCGGAGTCAAAATTATGCTGTTTATTTTATCAAACCCAAGCTCAACTTTGTAATGTATTGTGTATAGTCTCGCTAATGTGTTTGTGATGAAAATGAGATGCGATAGGTGTATATCCTATATAATAAAACCCTAGCCGCGCATGCGCACATACCTGCGTGCTTCTGTGATCTCTGCTCTGTGATCAGTAGGTCTGTGGCCAGCAGGAGTGCAGATGCAGCAGCCAGGCGACTCCCCCCTCCCGCCCTCACTCACCACCAAAACCACCACCGCCAAAGCCTCCTCCTTCTGCCCAGCCGGGACGAGGGCTCCGAGTCGCTGAAGACTGTCCCAGATCAGCTTACACAGTCCCTCAAAAATTAACCTTTTCATCTGAGGCACGAGGCTGCGGTGACCTTCCTCCCCCGGCTCACTAAGGTTTCATCTTAAGAAATTCAAATGCATTGTTGAAAATGCAAGTGACTATTCTCTGTCATCCTAGACACCCCTGCAACACCCCAACAACACACTCCTGCAGCATAATCAAGTAAAAGTTATAATCAAGTAAAAGACAAGCCGGGAGTTGAACTCACAACCTATGGATGATTGGTACAGCGCGTTTACTCACTGAGCTACCGAGCTACTTAACTGTAGCCCTAACCCTAACCATAAAGTAGCATCTGACGTCATAGAAGCCGTTAGAATTTTGAAATCGTTTTGGACATTCATTGGGTGTTCTCAGATCAAATACACCTGTAGATACTTGCAATGATTACCCCTTGTCAAAGCTTGTACCTAAAGCCATTTCTGGAGACTCCCATTCCCAAATCCCCAACATAGCTCAAGTGCTTAAAAGCACTGCATGTATCTTCCAAAGGGCAGGGGTTCAAGTCCTGACTAAGGTTACCAAAGACATAATATTCTTTTTATTTTCCACCCACCCAAACATGCATAGCTAAGCTAAAATATGTGAACCTCCTACTTCCCAATCTTCATTTATTTCATTTATAATTTGTCATTGTGTTTGGGGGAGGTGAAGTATCATTAGGTTTACATGGTAAGCTTCTAAGCGTTCTGCTGTACTTTTTTGTATAACAGCAATATCGGCGTGGTTTATGATGTAATCAACAGTGTTGATGTAGCGCGGAGCGGCCGCTGCAAGCACGCCCAAGCGGCACAAACACGTCATCGCGTTTTTTTTGCGTTGTGACGTCATAGAATCGCCCGTTCTTCATACGCAGTTATTTCTCCTAAAATGGCTGCCAGGAGACAGCCAAACTTTTCCACTCAGGACTCCAGGCTGCTGGCCAGGCTGTTTCTCTCCTGGGAGCACCACTATTTTGTAGTGCCTGGCCATCGCAGGTCATACCTGCAATTCAGGGACTCATGGACCCGCCTGACCCGGCGGTACAATCGTAGAGCCTCCTGTCCCAGGGAAGTAAGTATTCCAAGTCAGGCCCTCACAATTAATCATGTAAAAAGTAATTATGATAGAAACCTGTCTCGATCAAATCGGTCATGTTTTTTGTGATTCCTTTTTAAAACTACAATTGTGCATAATAAATCTTTTACATTGAATACTGAAATTAAAGCACATCCCAAAGGAGCAGTAGTAGGATTTCAAATGACAAATTCAGCTCCTAGAAGGCATCTATTCCATTCACAACATGCACACAACTAATTTTTGGGTCACAAGCTTCGCATTTGTAATAGAAACATCTTGAAATCAACTTTGCCAAAGGAAAACAAATATATTAAAGTGCTGCTATGTCATTTCAAATACCTTCAACTTTCCTGTATCAATCTGCTGGTCTAGGGAGATAGTGGCAAGACGTTTAAAGTGACAGCGTCAGTACCCTGACGTCAGGGGTTTCAAGCCACGCTGCTCCTTCTGACCAAACTATTTTATTGCCCCTGCTGCATGATTGTAAGCTCACCAGGACATGCTGTAATGTGGGGCAGTGCTGATAGGCTACAGCCTCAGCACCCTGGGGTTGTGAGTTCAATCCCACACTCCTCCTTGTGATGCTGGCCATGTCACCTCACACCCCCCCCCCCCCCCCCACTGTCCCAGGTACAGTAGAGAGATAGCGATGCCTCCAGCACAGAAAGGGGAAAATGCTGGAGTACGTGAATACATTCATGTAAAACATGTGGCAGAAGGGGGTGGAGGCAGGCAGCAAAACGGATAGGGGCTCTTGGAGGGCAGCGTACTCCATTTTTATGTGCTTATAGAGGTCAATACTTAAGTAAACATGTTATGCCACAGTGCTAGATGGCACTCATCATATCCCTCCCTCTCTGTTCTTTCTCTCTCTCTCTATTATCCAGGTTGAGGATCTCAGGAAAAGGGGGTGGCTGCTGAGGCGCCAGGAGCGGGCCTTCCTTGAGGGGGTGAGGGAGGAATTGCGCGCTGAAGCCAGTGAGTAATGAGTCCAGCGTGTGTTTCTTTGTGATCAGCCTACCAGAATAAATAGATGAAAATGCTTGAGTAGCTGTAAACCATTCTTAATCATAAAATCTGCAGTAAAGCTGCTATTGTGATATCATGTCACAATGGCGTTATGGTGTTCTACTTGCCTCACTTACTTACACTGCATTTTGATGTTTACAGTGGAGTAGGTGCTTTGCATCCTGTTATTAGCATTTGAAGAAAATAACGTAGTAAAGAATGTCATGTTCAAAAGTGTTGTGGACATATCTGACTGTATCCTATTTCTCTCTTGTCAAGCAGCAGCGTAGGCACCCCCTCAGGAGGCCCCGCAACTAATGGAGGGAGCCCCACCCTGGTCCTTGGCGGAGGAGGAGGAGGAAGAGGAGATGGAAGAGGAGGAGGAGGAAGAGGAGGAGGAGGAGGAGGCCTGGCAGCCCTCAGGACCACCCACACCGCCTGCCCCACCACTGCCCCCTGGACCTCCACCACTGCCCCCTGGACCTCCACCGCCTGCCCCACCACTGCCCCCTGGACTGCCTGCCCCACCACTGCCCCCTGGACCCCCACCGCCTGCCTCACCACTACCTCCAGGACCACCACCACCATCCCCTGTTGGACCTTCCCCTTCCCCCACCCATAGCCCTTCCCCTCACTCTCCTGCCCTTCCTGTTCCCATCCCACCCCTTTCCTTGCTGTTCCCCCCCAGGAGCAGCCCGACCAGCCTCAGGAGGGGGTGGTCAGGGAGATAGAGCCCTACTCTGCCACTGTTCCCTCTAAGCTGAGCAGGAGTCCTCCACCCACAGTCTCACCAATAGAGGGTGCTGTTTTACTGTCACATTTTTCAATTGTGAGGGACATGCAAGTTCTGCAGGACTCCAGGGAACATACCTGTCCTTAGCGACTGAAAATATTCCACCCCCTAGTGGTAGCAATGCAGCTGGAGGACACCTGCTCAGCTTAGAGGGAACACTGCTTCTGCCCTCTTGGAAGAGGTGCAGGTATTGAGAGGGTGTGTTGAGAGGATGAAACATGCCCTCTTGCAGCTGGTAGCCGAAAGAGGGAATGGTGCCAGCAGCCATATACCCTCTCAATAACTGCACCTCTTCCGCCCCCCTCGCCTGAGATAGCTCAAGCTGCTCTTGGGGGGCACCCACCCTCTTTCCCTGCGTTATGTGTTATGTAAATAGTTATTTTGTTCAAAAGTTTAAATTTTAAAAAAAGTTTTATATTTGAATAAAAACATTTTTTATAGTTTAAACTTTCCTGTGTGGTTTTAACCTTGTAGCATCAGCAGTTTAGTGGACAGAGTCCAAGGTAGATAGGGGTTCAGGAGGGACTGCTGAATGGGCCCTTTTCAATATAACAACAAGGTGACATATAGAAAGTTTGACAATCTTTATTGGGGTCTGTCATTCATTCTATTACCTGCTAGCCACTCTGATGTCAAATCATTGCAGAATCTAGGAAAGAAGCAAGTGAATGCAAGGGTATATGCAATTGTAGGTAGATGACGACATCTCAGCTATGATGTGCAAAGTAAGCCAGTCCCTGTTCCAAAGTAAATGGCTACATAAGGAAGAAAATATAAGTCACTGTGGTAGATTTGTTGTTGAGGAATAGGGTTACTGCTAGTAAGAGTTGGCTCCACACCAGGAGAATCCAAATGAGACATGTGGGTTTTTCTTCCTTTCACGGAAGGTGATGGAAGTAAAGGCCACATACCTCAATCTATCCTCCTGGTTCTTGAGCTGCACTATTTTGGTTAAGCAGGTGTGGAAACCACAAAGATGCTCACAGCTGCACTGCTCTCAGTAATACAAAACTCCATCTGACAATACTGCATTAACAACTACAGTTGCCTGAAAACAGAAAAGAGAAGAAGCTGGTTTACACAAGGTTCACAAACAGGGGGTTCAACCCCCAAGGTCCATATCTGTCCTCCCTTCCCTGAAGCAAAGTGTTATCCTCATTTATGTTGAGCTGCTTAGATGTCACCGTGGTATAGTTGTTAAAGCAATAGCCTTAACTCGCTGATGGTGTGGGTTAATATCACCTGTAATCCTCCACTGCTACTGTTTAGAACTCATGTTAGGGAATAGACTAACTGAAAACAAAAAGTTTGTGTGCATATAACAGCAGGAATGCGTGCCATGGTGTTCTATGAGGCCACTCAATCAAAATATAATGGCTCCCAGTCTCATAAATCTGGATGCAGACAAAGGAATATAGGCTGGTATGTCAAATGTTTATATCCGTGGAGCTCTCAGATACCTACACCGTCAAATCATAAACGATTGTTCAAACGGCTCAAGTAGGTATAAGTATCAATCATTGAGCTCCACTTATTTTTCTTTTATAAAGTGTAAGAATAATAATCAAATTTCAATAAAGCACTTATCTTTTAAGTAGTGGTTTTTTCAATCATGCCAAACTCGCACTGTATGTTATTCACTCTGTGCCCAACGGGACCCGTTTCGCCCAAATAATGGCTTCTTCAGGGGTCTAAGGCTTCTATAAACACAGAGAATAATAATTACTTCTACTTAATTCTATAAACATTTATAAAAACGTTTTTGAAATTGGGTTTACTCACTGTGCTATTCGTGCAGCGTCTTTGACAAAATGGCGTTAACAAATGTAAGACACCACGCATGCGCTATAAAAATGCTTCAATTAAGTAGCATCTGTGAAACTTAAAGGGACATACATCAAATCAACGTAAGATTACTATTATCAAAAAGATCTAAAAGAAAGCACTCCAATCCATATTGGCATTCAGACCTCCCGGTTTTAATGTTCCTAAATTGAAAATCCAGGGAGATTCTTTTTGTAATAGATTCCTATGTCTATCACCACCGCGTGGATTTGGGATTACACGATCTATTGCAAAACATTTCAGTTCCCTGAAGCTGTGTTGTAACTGATTGCAATGTTCTACTAGGGGTGCTGTATTCCTCATGCATTTAATGTTGGATTTATGTTCAATAATTCTCGTCCTTAATGATCTAATCGATTTCCCAACGTACCATTTTTTGCATGACACATTATTACATAGACTATGTATTCCGAAGAACAGGTAAGGAAATGATTTATAGAATAAACTTTCCCATCTTTTGGGCTGGTGAATTCCTTAAGTTGAATCATGTTCTCACAAACGCTACATTTACCACATTTATAGAAACCTTTTGGTAATAGATTATCATCTATGGTTTTTGCTTTTTGAAAATCTGCTGGTGAAAGTATTTCTTTCAGGTTTCTATCTCGGGCAAAAGCAATCCGTAATTCAGTCTCTTGAAAGGTGGAACTAGTTCTCATAATTTTCCAATTGTTCTTCAGGATATTGGCAATGTTATTGCCGTATGCTGAAAATTTTAATACACAGGTCATCTTGTCTTCTTCTCTAGTTTGTTTTTTCATAGTACATTTATTTACGAGCCAATCCCTATGATAATATTTTGCCCTTTTGTATGCTCTTTTCAGGATATTATTAGGATATCCTCGACACTCAAGTTTTTGCATCAATGTTTTAGATCGTTGGTTGAATTTTTTCATAGTGGAGCAATTTCTTTTTAGGCGCAAAAATTGTGAGAATGGCAAGTTCTTCTTTAAATTTTCAGGATGACAACTGTGATAAGACAGAAATGTATTTCTATCTGTTTCTTTTATGAAAACATCAAATTCAAAAAACCCATCTTTTTGAATGATCATTACATCTAAATAATTCAGACTTTGCTGCGAATATTGCATCGTGAAACAAATATTAGAGTCACAGCTGTTAAGCCAAGAGAGGAATAGTGACAGTTCTCTTTCATCACCTGTCCATAACATCAAAATATCGTCTATGTATCTAAACCAACTGTAGATTTTAGATGAAAACGGCGAATGATCAATCCATGTAGATTCAAAGTTCGCCATATACAAGTTGGCCACCGATGGTGCAAATATAGCACCCATAGCTACTCCTAATTTTTGTTTAAATGGCAAAGTCCACCATGTAGACCCTGTTATAAGAGCTAATAGGAAAAAACTAGGACCTTATTAAAATGAGCAAAGGTGGGAGTCGAACCGGGGAGTTTCAGAGGTCAGAGCTCGGAACAGGAGCATTACCGTGTTGAGCTAGAAATGCTTTCTTGTGCTTATAGCAGTTTGGATTTGCTTATACCGCTTCTTATAGGCCGTTAATTCTGCTAAGAGACAAAACACTGCAGTTGTATATTATTGTTTCTTCACCATTTCAGAAATGTATACTTTACCATGATAAAAACTAACAAAGTATGCCATGTTTAAAAGGAGAAATATAAGATAAGTTGAACTCAAATTCTTAGCATGGAAGGGGGAAAAGTTTATTTTTCTGCTACACAGCAAAGTTGTACAGTAATGTTATATTCAACTCCTATAAGAAGTGGAAAGCATCATCAAAGTGCACCTGGAAGGTAGATATGCCACAAGTAAAATACAGGCTGGGATTTGAACCCTCAAAGCCCGGAAGATTGGTAGAGAGTGCCTTTCCTCACTGAGCTACAGCAACTTTTGCTCCAATGTCTCTGGCTCCCTTGTCATATCATATCTTAGTGAAGTGCTAAGGGAAAAGGAGTTTAGCTATAATGTCATAATAGGCTGAGACAAAAGAGTGGTAGCTCAATGGTTAAAAGCGCTGCTTTCACTTAGCCCCAAACCCATATTCCCAAGTGTGCTTGAATGCATGTGAGGTGCAGCTCCATTTTTCTCACACGCTAATCTTCATTCTAAGCACTGTACTAATGGATATATGACTGTAAGTAATCTGTTCCGTTTAGGCGTCATACCTGGAAAAGTGGTGTTTTTTTTGCCCTTACCGATCAGCGTCATTTGTGCTGCAATTCTTTAATACATATTTGATATTTGTTTTCTACTTGAAAACCTTCCAAATCTTTAGGCATTCCTTTGCTTAAACTTATTTGAGTTCATCCTGATATGATAGCTAATGAGCATAGACAGCTCAGTCAAGTATGATATGAAAGGGTGGTGAGATGGACTTAAGTAGAAGCAGCTGTATCTCTATGTGTTAGGAGCCAGCCTGTGCTCCTAACATCCAGAGGTTGTGAGTTCTACACCCAGCACATCTTTTAATTGTGGCATACTACTTTGAAGGTGTAGATTGATGAGGTCACAATGAGGTCAGTTTTGTGCAACTGAAGACCTCCATTTTGCAATAAGGGAAGCTGAATGTTAAGGTGTGTATCTGTTTATTCTCTTTTTAAGTGCTGATAATGTGTGCTGTTTTTTCTTTGCTTTCAAAAGAGAGCCGATTGCAGTGCTGTTTGTTGAGAAAAAAAAGGGGGTTGTAAAAGCCATGTGTAAATTATATTATTGTTCGGGCAGAAATGTGGTTTGTTATCCATGCAATATAATGTGTTCCATTGACATTATATTTATTAGGACAGAGAAAAGATGAAAATTACCTATTCAAACTCACTATTGGAATTATTGATGAAAAACACAGCGAACGTCTGCCTCGCGTCTAACAAAGAGCCGCAATTACGAAAGTTGAAACGGCATTGAAATCCAAGTTAGACCAGGGTTTCTTACGTCTACATAATACACGATATTTAGACGCAGGCATTCGCTCAGGTAGCGCCTATCTAGCGTCCCCATTTGCCACGCCCACGGAACGCCCACGTCCAGAGCTAGAGACGGGACTATGCTTTCTGTAGACGTCAGTCCGTCAACTACCTCTTAGGGACGTCTATGTGTCATTTATTTCCCAATTAACATTAATTAAGACCCTGAACTCCGTAATTATTCACTTACATCGGACGTCCAAAGCACGCCTAAGTTAAACGCAGTAATAGAGAATTTACTCCTTTGTGCCTTGGTGACCATGTCCTTAAAAAGGGACCATGCTTGCTCTAGTATTTTTACAGTGCTTATCCTCTTCTTAATCTTCTTCCCCACCATGAGTCTCATCCCTTCGTAATCCCCTTTTAGGAAGTTCAGTGCCGTGGCCGTCGCTCTGGATCAATGTTTCGCCCCTGTGTCCAGGTCAAAGCGGATCATATTGTGATCACTAGTTCCCAGCGTCCCCTCTACTTCTACATCTTTGGAATAGTGACCTAAGTATTCCTAAAACTCAGATAGCTCTGGCAAGCTTCAAATCAGCAGAATATCAGCTTCACTTTTCCACAGTCCATGGTGAAAAAGATTTTGGTACACAAAAAGTTTCCTGCAGCTTAGATGGGGCTTTTATTTAAGAACTGCCAGGAGTATAGAGTAGTTACTGAGTCCACAAATTTAGCATATTATCAAATCTAATCTTTAGTGGGAATGTGAATTTATTTCATTTTGTGGCTGTGCATAACACACAGAAATTATTATTCTTTTCTGTGTGTAATTTAAAATTATATTATTACGTTGACTATATGTGCATAACCTGCAAACCTGAGATCTTCTCATACCTATGAATTTGTAATACCTACCCTAAGGCAAATGCACCTTGAACTGACAAGGAAAAGCTTCTTTTCATATACTGGACCCTGGAAATGGAAAATGTTACCTCTGGAAATTAAAGAGCATCAAGACTTGAACTCATTTAAGAAATTACTTAGCATTATTTGTTCTCCTTGCCTCTCCTTGATCTGCTTCTAATATAGACTGATTTGTGATTATTGTTCAATGTTTGTTTTGCTGATTTTATGAATATGTATGTTATTCTGTTCTCTACCTTGGACAAAGGTGGATTATAAATAATAAACTATAAATTATAAATATAATGAAACAAATGAAAACAATAATAAATGGGAAACAAAACAAAGTGAAATAATTAGACTGCTAATCTTTAGTCCCATATGGTAACAAATGCATTCATTCATTGCACTGGTATATCAATTCAGGAAAGGCTCTAGTTAAGTGAAAGGCAGACACCATCTGAATTCAGCAGTCTTCTTTTCTGCAGAAAAAGTCTCATGGCAGCTGGCTCAAATTTACAAGTGTTTTATCTAGTCTTCTCTAAAGTCATCTCCTTAACTCTCTATAATAGCGGTTCTCAACTCCAGTTCTTGAAAGTAATAAACAGACTTTGGTACAAAATTAGAGTTACCATGAGGGATTAAGATTGTTAAAAAGGCAAATAAGGATGATGGAAAGACTCTGGAAGAAAAATAAAACTATGATGTTAATGGAAGAGTAGAGGAAACTACAAAAATTGTATAATAATCAAATAAAACAAGCAGAAAGAGAGCACAGTACACTTCTCCCTCTGAATCCGCAGTTTCAGAATCCGCGGATCCAGTTATTCGCAATTTTTTTTTTTTTAATATATCGATTTTAATTTTTGGGGCTATTTTTAAGCCCTCTGAGACTCCCCGGAACCTTACCTGGTGGTCTAGCGGGCTTTCGGGGCAGGAGCAATCTTCCTACGCTCCTGCCCCGTGCAGATCACTCACAGGAAATGGCTGCCCGATGGGAGCTCATGGCAGCCATTTCCTATGAGTGATCTGCACGGGACAGGAGCATAGGAAGATGGCTCCTGCCCCGAAAGCCCACTAGACCACCAGGTTTGGTTCCGGGGAATCTCAGAGGGCTTAAGGTAAGGTCCTGCATTCTGGGGGAAGGTGGGGGGTGGGTCAGATCCGGCCCGAATATTATTCACGGTTTTTTAATATTCGCGGGCCGGCTCTGCCCCTAACCCCCGCGAATATTGAGGGAGAAGCACTTCCCCCTCCGTATTCACAATTTCATTATCCGCGGTTTCAGTTATTCGCGGTTTTTTGAACGCAGTCTCTGCCCCCAAATTTGCGTCACAGGAAATTGGAGGAATCACCCAAAACCTGCAGCCGAGGCAGAGACCAATGAACTGACAGGATCCAGCGCTGTTCCCAGAGGCCTTGGCCCACCACCGAGCGCACACGCACCTGCAACTCTGCAGGCACGCGCTGACTCTGCCAGTGCCAGGTGCGCAGTCTGATCCGGAAGTCCCCTGCCAAACCACAACAGGTTACTGCTCTCTCCCTCACGCAGTGGTAGCCCTGCACTTGTTCTGGAAGCGGTTCTCAGGTTCCAGACCTACACTTTCCTTTACAGCCGCACGAAAACCCGCAAATAGCATACAAAAAGTTATTTGCGGTTTTTCTGTATTCATGGCCATGCTCTTCCCCTATCACCGCGAATATGGAGGGGGAAGTGTATTTTTTTTTTGTTTGGTTAGTGAGGACAATAATAATAATTGTAGTACTTTGTTTTCTGTGGTACAGACTTTGACAGGATCCAGTCCACAGGGTATTACAGGATTAAATGAACTTTCTTCAGAAAATTTTGGCCAATATTTTCAAGACAAGGTTTGTATTTTTCATTCAAATATACTGCACTATTATCTAAACCCATAGAAGACATCGAAAAAGGGGCACTATAGGTATCCCTAGTGATAGAATTTCAACCCTGCTCATTAACTAAAATAGAGAAACCGATCACTAGGGTTAAACGTTATTCTAAACTAACAGACTTCCTTCTGATTTCTTGAGTAAGGATGCCACACCTTGGGATTGTACCCTTATTGTTATCTATGGTGAATAATAGCTTAAAAGAAGGAATTGTACCCATATACTGGAAGTGTGCAAGTGTTTCTCTGATACTTAAAACTCCCACATTGAATCCTACACTTATGGAAAGTTATAGACCTATTTCTAAACTTAGTCTCCCTATCAAACTTGGGCTTCAGTAGGTTAGATCATTGTCTTTCTCTTTAACATTTTAGTTCAGTACTCTGCTTTTTTAGCAAAGTCAGTTTAGACAATAGTGTAGCTTATAAAGTCTCTGTTAGGGAGGAGTGGATAAGATGGCGGCGCTGGCCCGACGCTGAAGACTGTGCTTGCTACTTAGCTAATTCTTTCAGCTGTTTCAATATGCTTCACAAACGGAAAGGGATAGTGAAGGTTACTCCTCCTGCGACCGTTTTAGCGCCCCTTATGCAACATACGATAAAGAAATTTGCCGTTGGAACCCCACCTAAAGTCGGGAGATCTATCCCCGCTAACAAGGAAGAAGTAGCTTCTTCCTCACTGGGGCAAGAGACATCTTTATCGCCCCCAACATCAGCAATTCCTCCTTGACCGTCAGCAGCTACATTCAGTGGAGAGTGCAAATTAGTTGCTGAAGCTGCAATTAATAAGAACATAAGAAGCGCCATCTCCGGATCAGACCTTCGGTCCATCAAGTCCGGCGATCCGCACACGCGGAGGCCCTGCTAGGTATACACCTGGCTTATTTTATAGCCAACCATATCTTTATATGCCTCTCTCAAGGAGATATGCATCTAGTTTGCTTTTGAAGCCTAGGACTGTCGATTCCGCAATAATCTCCCCTGGGAGAGTATTCCAGATGTCAACCACTCTCTGTGTGAAGCAGAACTTCCTGATATTAGTCCTGAACTTGCCCCCCCTTAGCTTCATTTCATGTCCTCTTGTCCGTGTCAAATTACTTAAACAGGGATCCAAGAATGGAAGCATTTTGCCAATGAAATTGAGAACTGAGGTGGATGAACCACCCAAGGAGGTCATGCTAGAAGCAATTTGAACTTTGCTCCAGAAACTTGATACCGCTGCAACCAAGACATCCGGAGAGGTAAAAGCTCTGGGAGAGAAAATGGATGAGTTAGTTAAATCTTTTGAACAGAGTAATTTGGAGCTTAAGACTACGATTATACAGATTCAGCCAGAGGTATCTTATTTTCAGGAATTTAAAACATTCACGCTAACTAATAATGCTGCATTATAGATGAAAATTGAGAACATTGAGAATTACAATCGCCGACTGAATCTGCAAATCCTAAATTTTTCCCAAAACCTTGGAGTTTCTCCATTGGAAATATTCAAAAAATATTTGGTGGATATACTGAAATATTCCTCAGAACTTATACCTCCAGTAAATAAGATATATTATTTGCCTGCTATATCAAAGGAGACCCAAGGAGAAATAAATGGTCTATTCAAATGGATTTAAATAACATTTCAGCTATTCTAGAAGAGTCTATGACTGATTCCTTCATTAGGGTTACTTTGTTGGTCTCTTTTGTCTTTGAGCAGGGCTTGAATGCTCTTATGAGACTTTATTTCCAACATTCCTCTGAACTATTTTGGGGGAAAAAATATGAATCTATCCTGATGTAACTAAAGTTACTCAAGAGAGGAGAAAACAGTTTCTTGCGATGCGCCAGCAAACAAGATTTATTAGTGCTTCATATTTGCTTGCTTATCCCTGTAAATGTCTAGTTAAATTTGCAGGCTTGAATTTTTTTTTCATCCCAGAGAAATTAAGAGCCTTTTTGGATTTTAAAAAAATTGCTTGAGCATTAGCTGACTGGTTACGTATGGAGTAGGGATTATATTGCTAAGGACCTATTGATTATAATACTTTGTATTCCTTATTTAATTGTTTCAAGCTATACTCTCCCACTTATATTGTGGTCTAAGGAAGTGTATACATATTTTCCTTTCATTTTAGAACTCACTGTGTTGCTGTAAATAGAGTTTATCTTGTAATATTATGTTAAATTAATAAATAATTAAAAAATAAAGTCTCTGTTAGGATTTTATGAGAGTTTTGGTCTAGATTAGTATTTTAGGTTGCATTTCAAATTATAAGATAACATCAGTTTTGATCACAGACAGAAGTTGAGGAAAGTCTATGTTTAGTGTTTAAACATTAGTTTAACGTATAGCTAGAAGAAGCAGCCCTACAGAGTACATTTTTTGCATAGGTCTTTCAGTTGCAAAGTTACAAACTGCTCTATTGTTCAGTTGCCTTACAGTTAAACAATAGTGCCAGATTAAAGGGAGAAGTTAAAGGGGGCAAAAGTGCAGGGTGACTCATCCAAGAGGTATAGCTAGCATCACTTTCACTATAGAAGCACATCTACAAAAAGGTAATCCAGAACCAGCTGCTCCTTCTCCTGAAGAAGTGCTGAGTGAGGATTTGCTAAGAAGAAGAAAAACTCCAAAGTTGCTGAATCTGTGACCACTAGAAAGTGAAAGCTAGTGGTGGTTGGTGATTCCATTCTGAGGGGTACAGAGGTGTCCATCTGCATACTAGACATGATGTCCCGGGAAGTTGCTGTTTGCCTGGTGCCATAATTCATGATGTTACAGAGAGCTTGCCAAAACTCATCAAGCCTAGTGACTATTATCCAATGTTGTTTATCCATGCTGGCACTAATGATACCCCTCCAAACATATCAAAAGTGAATTTGTTGCTCTTGGAGAGAAGGTGAATTGTCAGGTGCACAGGTGGTGTCTTTGTTGAGGGGGAAAGTAAAGGCAGAGAAACTAGTATCCTGGAGATGAAACTAGTATCCTGGAGATGAAACTAGTATCCTGGAGATGGTGTCATCAAGAATGTTTTGGCTTCCTGGAGCATGGGATTATTTTCCAACGGCTGCTGAGCAGAGATGGTGTGCATCTATCAAAGAGTGGAAGAAGTGTCTTCAACAGCAGACTGACTAACCTATTGAAGAGGGCTTTAAACTGAAATTGTATAAGCCCTCAGGTAAGTGAATCACCAAATGCTCTACACAAATGAGAAAAAGGGGCAATGTCTATAACACAGTACATGCTACTGCTCGAAGTATGGGAAACAAGGTTCTGGATCTAGATGCTGTGATGGAAGAGGCTGCATTGGATTTAGTGGCAATTTAAAGCTTGTACTGTTTGATCATCAATTTAACCCTGTGTCTAAATTTTATAGACCACACTGTTCATGGAAGAAAGTATTTATGAACAACTTGAAAAATTGAAAGTGGACAAAGCAATGGGACCAGATGGGATCCATCCCAGGATATTGAGGGATCTCAGAGAGGTTCTGGTGGGTCCTATTAAAGATTTGTTCAGCAAGTCTCTGGAGTATCCAAAACACACAGAGAGACACCGGAGCCATACACTTAAAGGAATGTGTGGAGTGAGCCATGAGACAACAGCTATGTTCAAATGTAGACATCCATGTTCCAGGACATGAACTGATCTGGCTGTGTGTTATGCTGATACGCTCCTCCTTCTAAATAGGCATGGGTCTGCTTGCTGTATTATATTATAATAATAATATTTTGTGACTCCTTGAATTGATGCTGCTTGTATGTATCTTGCCTTGTTAACATTTATTGTACTTTTATATGCTAAAATCAATAAAAAAAATATTGAACTTAAACAAGTCTCTGGAGACAGGGGCGGTTCCTTGGGATTTGAGAAGAGTGGATGTGGTGCCAATTCACAAAAGTGGTCACAGAGATGAAGCGGAAAACTTCGGTTATTGGAAAAATAATGGAAGTGTTGCTGAAAGAAAGGATAGTGAAATTCCTAGAATCTAATGGGTTACAGGATCCGAGGCAACATGGTTTACTAAAGGTAAATCGTGCCAAATTAATCTGTTTGAATTTTTTGATTGGGTGACCAGAGAATTGGACCAAGGACATATACTAGATGCAATTTACTTAGATTTCAGCAAATCCTTTGACACGGTTCCTCATAGGAGGCTCTTGAACAAATTTGATGGGCTGAAGTTAGGACCCAAAGTGGTGAACTGGATTAGAAACTGGTTGACGGATGAATGCCAGAGAATGGTAGTTAATGGAATTTGCTCGGAGGAAGGAAAGGTGAGTAGTGGAGTCCCTCAAGGATCTGTGCTGGGACCAATCCTGTTCAATATGTTTGAGAGCTACATTGCTGAAGGGTTAGAAGGAAAGATTTGCCTCTTTGCGGATGATACCAAGATTTGTAACAGAGTAGACACTAAGAAATACATCTTTGTGAAGAAAATATCAATCCCAACTTAGAATATATGATTCTCTCTGTAAATGATGAATTGCACTCATCCTTTGGGTATTGATCTATTTTACCGTCCACCTATAGTTTGGAGTAGGTATGTAGACCACCTTTCAGAAATTATCTTAAAAGCAGCATTAAAATTTCCTAGGCTCCTACTTGTAGGTTATATTAATCCTCACCTAAAGGAGAACAACATTGACATTAATAATTTCAAATCTTTCTTGAGTTCTTTAGATCTGACTTATTCTCCAATTGCCACTCAGGATCATGGTCACGCATTAGATATATCCTACAGAGATTCAAACCACTTTAGTTCTGCTATCTCTGATATTGACTTTCTTAAACATCCTTGGTCTGATAATTTCATAGGTAGTTTTAGACTTCCCATCTTTTTATCTAAAATTAAGGATTGCCCTTTGAAAGAAAAGATTAAAATAAGAAATAAAATTGACACTAATATTTTCTGGCAAAAAATAGGACAGGTATTACTAATTTCTCCCCATGAGTTTAATGTTGATTTCATACTAAGACATGCCTCTCTCACTCTTCACCCTATCTCCCAGCAGACCACAAATCTTGCCTGTGTGTCCAGCAATGTTGAAGCAATGTTGAAGCCATGCTTCATGCAGCTGGCACAGGCCCCCTTCCTTCTGCTGAGTCCTAGCTCTTCTGATGCAAAGTTGTGTCAGAGGTGGTGGAATGCAGCAGAGGGAAGAAGGTATGAATCTGCCAAAAGCAGCATGTCTTCAATGCTGCCAAACAGTCAAGGTTCTGGGATTGTGGTTCACCAAGGAAGGTGGGAAATAAAAGATCTCAGACAGGGGCATGCAGGTGGTAGAGTAAAAGATGTTGGGCTAGGGGTGGGGTGGGGTGAGGAAGAGATGCCAGGTCATGTGAGAGAAGGGATACCAGGATTTTTGGGGTTATGAGGCAGAGCAATGCTGGACCTAGGGGGAAGGGGACAGGGATAGGTATTAAAGAAGGACACTTGATGAACTTGTGAGAGGACAGGAAAGGAGGGTAAGAGATGCTAGAACTTGAGGAAAAGAAGAAGAGAAGAGATGCTGGTCTTGGGAGGACAAGAGTGAAGAAGAGAGAAGCTGACCCCTATGGCGGGGGGGGGGGAGGGGGGAAGAGACAGAAGATAGAAGGTAAGGAACAGATATGATGGATCCTGGTGGTTGGAGGGCAAGAGGGAAGGAAGAAAGATAGAGCGATACTGGCCCTGGGGTGGGACATGTAGGAGGAAGAGGAGAGATAGAGACACAAGAGACAATACTGAATAGAGAGGGATGATATGGACACAGAGGGGAGATGTTGAGCAGAGCAAGAATAAAGACACAGAGAAGGGGGATGCTCAACATAGCAGAAGGAAAGGGGCAGGGGACCTTGGCAATATAGTTAGGAGAAGACAGGGAAAAGTGGAAACCAGAGTCTGTGGACAACGCAATTAGAAAATTTAAATGACCAGATAACAAAGGTACTGGTTAAAGCTACAGCCTCAGCACCCTGAGGTTGTAGATTCAAACCCACGCTGCTCCTTGTGACCCTGGGCAAGCCACTTAATCACCCCATTGCTCCAGGTACATTAGATACATTGTGAACCCATGGGACAGACAGGGAAAAATGCTTGAGAACCTGAATAAGTTCATGTAAACCGTTCTAAGCACCACTGGGAGAACGCTATAGAAAACTGAATAAATAAATATGACAGTTTTGCGAATCTACATATGCTAGAACTGGTTTAATACATGGCTAGGGCCTATGAAAGAAACCTTACTCATTGGCCTTAAATCTCCAGTACAGTAAATCTGGTGGTAAATGTTCAGCTTTGTGATAGGCCACCCTCTCCTGCAGAAGTGATTTGTATTATGTTTGGCACCTCTAATCATCTGAAATGTTAGTACCTATGACAGGGATAATAATAATAATAATAACTTTATTCTTCTATACCGCCACAGTCGAATGACTTCTAGGCAGTTCACATCGAAGAAGGCTGGACAATCAGCAAATTACAGAATGCAAGAAGTGCAAGTACAACTTATTACATAAGAAATAGATAAAAGGAAAATATGAATCTTAAGTATGTGGTATAGATCTCATGTATGCAACCCAAGGAATAAAGCTGGACAATCTGCGAATTTTAGAATAGAGCTGGATAATAAGGCAAATTGCAGAATGAAGCAAATTACAGAATGCAAGAAGTGCGGGTACAACTTATTACATAAGAAATAGATGGTCAACCCACAAAGTATACTGAAGGCTAAAGAGTGAGATTTTTTTAGATGATGTGTCTGGGTTATTGATCTAAGTGTCATATTGCTTTGCAAATGAAAAAAAAAAAAAAATCAGCATACAATGATGCCTCATTTTCTTTTGTGCCTCTGAAAGGATTTAGATGGAGTGAAGACAATATGAAACAAATTTGAATTGAAGTTGCCTGAGTAGCTAAGCCAGTTACTTGGGTAAATTCTATAGGGAAAGGGAAAAGGGACTTGTATACTGCCTTTTTGTTGTTTTACAACCACCTCAAAGTGGTTTACATTTAGGTACTTAAGCATTTTCCCTGTCTGCCCCAGTGGATTCACAATCTATCTAATGTACCTCGGCAGTGGAGGATTAAAAGTGACTTGCCCAGGATCACAAGAAGCAGCATGGGTTTTAATCTACAACGTCAGGGTGCTGAGGCTGTAGTTTTGACCACTACACTACACTCTCCCTACATTTTTCTCTACACAGTGGTTAAAAGTATGCAGGCATACTTGTAGGTGCAGAGAAAAGGGATGGGGTAAAGAAAGGCAGAATAAACAAGAAGATGTGCTCAGATTTCTTCCAACTGATGGATCCACTTGGTTTTTCTCAGCATCATCTTTCATGAAAGCAATGATCAGAATCGATGCACTGGAACAGAGACCCTAATGCAGGGGTGCCCACACATTTTTGCCTTGGGAGCTACTTTTAAAATGACCAAGTCAAAATGATCTATCAACAATAAAATTTAAAAAAACACAAAGAACACTGTATGCAGAGAAAATGTTAATTATCATTTATATTTGGGGGTTTTTTCAAAGAGGTCAAGGTAGATAACTTTAAAATATGCAATGTCACCTTAGTAACAACTATGCAAAAATAGACAAATATAACCCTCCCTTTTTACTAAACCACGATAGTGGTTTATAGCGCAGGGAGCTGCGCTGAATGCCCCACTGCTCCTGGCGCTCATAGGCTCCCTGCGCTAAAAACCGCTATCTCAGTTTAGTAAAAGGAGGCCATAATGCAAAATATAGACAGCAGATATAAATTTGGACATATTTTGATCACTAAATTTAAAATAAAATCATTTTTCCTACCTTTGCTGGCTGGTGATTTCATGAGTCTCTGGTTGCACTTCCTTCTTCTGACTGTAAATGCAATATTTCTTTCTTTCTGCCTCCTGCATGCTTCCTGTCCTCCAGACTTTATTCCATTCCACAACCAACATCTCTCTCTGTCCCTCCACGAGTCCAACTATTTTTTCCTCTCCTCCTCTTTCTTTCTTTCTTTTATCTCTCTGCTCCCTCTTTCTTTCTCTCTCCCTGCCCCCTTTCTTTCTTTCTGTCTTTCTCTCTCCCTCCTCAAACCACCTCCGCCGATTTCTCCCTGCTTCCCCGACACCAGGCCAGGCGCATACAAGCACCGGGCCCACAAGCCTTCCCCCGATGTCAATTCTGATGTCAGAGAGGAAGTTCCAGGCCAGCCAGGCAACGATTGGGGATGGGGGGGGGGGGGAAGGGAAGGCTGTGGGCCTGGTGCTGGCATTGGGGAAGCAGGGAGAACAGAATGCAAAGGCAATGCGAGTCTATCGTGGAGCCCGGGATGGGCTCCGCAAATGACTCGCATTGCCTTTGCAATCGACCTTTTGGGCATCCCTGCTCTAATGAGTGAAGAAAGGGGCTCAAAGAATATGAAAATAAAATGGCCTTCAAATAAGTGTGATATACTACTACTGAGTAAGACTTTAGTAAAGCAGCAGCACCTTGTGGTGCTCTGTATCAAGACAATAGCAATATGGAAGCTGAAACTTTGGATTCAGCAGCTTGTGAGCAGCTTGTGGGCACTTCCCTCCCCCCCACCTTGAGTCTATAAATTGTGTCTAAAGTTGCACGCATACATTTGTGCATGCAATTTAATTACTTAACAAACCAATCCATGCCGATAATTGCCATGTATCAAGCACATTTGGCACTAATTAGAATTTACATGCACAACTTTCTAAGTGTATTCAATAAAGTGGTGCATATAAATTCTACTGTGTGGATCTCAAAAGACAGTGTGGCTAGGGGAGGGGCATGGACAAGTCATGAGAGTTCCTAAAAATTAGGCGCATTGTTACAGAGTACACCTGATCCACGCACAATTTAGGCTCAGGCATTTATGTCAGGTTTTAGTTGGTGTAAATGGCTGCGCCTAAACTTTAGCCACATGCAAGGGCACTATGCATATTCTATAAACCTTACCTAACTCCAGATATGGTTTATACTGTAGAATAGCGCGAAGTGCAGATTTTTGGGCCGTTTGTGTATCAACTGCAAAAAGCATCAGGTTTCTTTCCCACATAAAGCTTATTCTCCACTCTCACCATTTTAAAACCTGACAGCCAATGTGTCTATTATTTATTTTTTTGTAATTAACTTTCTATTGAATTCACAATAAAACACAAGCAAACAATGATATCATATGACATAATCCAGTTAGTACATTAAAATGCATATTATGGATTGTAATTTACTGGATAATTGTGCAAAGAAATTGGTTAAAATGAAAAAAAAAGAAGGAAAATCCACACAAAATAAAGCAAGCTAACTGAGGCAAAATGATACAATTAAGTTCATTGATTTATATACAAGCAATGAAGCATTGGGTTGCCATAATATGAGTATCTTGGGATTTTAGCGTGTTAGCTACACAGTGGTTCTGATTTATCCAAGATCTTCTTTAAGTTTGTTCCTGTGAGAGTGTTGAATTCTAGCAGCCATATTAAGTTTCAAAGAGACAGATGGATGGATCTGTTGCCTTGTGGTACTAAAGATGTATTTTTATTTTATGTCATGCATGTGGGCTCAATAGCTATTTTGAGTAATTATTAAATAATCTTCCCACTCTTGAATGCAATTTTATTTAACTAAATTGCACAGGGAGTAGAATCTTGGTAGGCTGTGACACCTTGTACTGAACCAGCAAGACACAAGTGGGTTTGAGACCTCAGAAGTCTCATCTTTGGGAGAGTCTGCAAAGGTTAAAAGAAGTATTTGTTTCTAGATGTCAAAAAAATAATTCCAAGATTTTGATCTAGGAGACTAAGGATTTCACAGATGTCATGGAATGGAAAGAAACAAAACACAAGATTTATAATCTGCCCTTTCAAGAGAATTATCTGTACAAAGCAAAGAAGAATAAACTCCCAACCAAAACTATTTTAGAAGCCTCATTTACAATTTCCATGTGGAAATACCTCTCGTTGTACAGCATCCTCACTCCTTTCTGCCCCTGGATCCAACATCTCCCTCTTTTTCCCTCCCCACTCCTGCACAGCATTTCTTCCTCTCTTTCTTTCACCCCCATGCCCAATATGTCTCTCTCTCTCTCTCTCTCTCTCTCTCTCTCTCACTGATTAGCATCTCTCTCTTACAGGGCTGTACAGCAAGTAGGAAAAGAGAAAGAGAGAGTGATTGGAGCCAAGGCACATCTCTCCCACCCACTCTGCTGCCACATCTAACATTTCTCCCTCTCATCTCCCCACCCCTTTACAGTATCTTTTGCCCTCCCCACCAGCTCTATGCCCTTCTAGCATCCTTTCCAGCACTATGCCATCTCCCTCCCTTCCCTCCACCACCATCCATTTTCCCTCTTGCATCCCTTTTCATCTGTCCCACCCACCACAACATCTAGTATTTCTCCCTCTTTCATCTCTTCTTCAATCCTCTTTACCACCATGTCCAACCATTCTCACTCTCTTCTTCCTTTCCCCATGTGCACCATCTCTTTCCCTCCCACTTCATACACCCATGTCTAAATATTCTCCCTTTCTCTTCCCTCCCCCCACTGGCAGCCTCTCTCTTTTTCTCCCTTCCCTCCTCCCCTATGTCCCAATAGTTCTCCTCTCACTCCCACACCACTTACTGGTCCGCCTGCATGCTCACCCATTCATGCAGCATTTCTTCTTACTTACTAGTGTTTATCTTCAACAGGTCACCATCAGCAGTTCTTACATGCTGTCGACCACTGATCCAGAAGCCTTCCCTCCAACATGATTGCGTTTTATGTCAGAAGGAAGGTTTCTGGTTTAGCCACTGGCAGCAAGAGAGAAGGTATGGCTGTGCAGAATCATTGAAAGGTATGCTCCCATGGGAGCCCCACAGGAACTACTTCCATCCCTTTGGGATTCCCACAGACCTGAAGAGGATTCCTGTGGGATCCACAATAATCCCGTTCCTATGAAGATTTCTAGTTTGTAGCCCTCAAAGAATGCAGTTTGACATCCTTGCCCTAGGCAGAAGTCATATCACATGGCTGATAAACAACATCATAGACTAACAATTATTTTGCCATGTTCAAAAACTACAGCTTTTGGATACTACAGTAATCATAATTGTAAATAAATTTGTATGTACATATATGGTTGCTTTGATCCAAATGATATACCAATGAATTAAATAATTTGAATCTCTATAGCCACATCTGTGCTAGATCACAGGGAAACAAAATTTTCTGGCCTGCAAATTTCCAAGTGGTAAAAGAAAGTAGTAACAATATAATTATCATTTCAATTATTAAATGCATAAATGAGATAAGGTAATTTTGCCTAAGGTCTGAAGGAGAGTTAGTGGCAGATTGGACGTGCTGGCTTATCTCTAATTTAAAATTCAGAGTTCTACTTATTATACCATTCTTCCTACCTCAGTTGATTGTCTTCATCATGTAAGTAATTATAACCTGTCCACAACACAAAACACTGTGTGACAGATGAGTGTCCTGGGTACTATAAACTGAAGGGAACAGAAATACAAAGTTATTCTCAGGTTCTGCTATTGACGCACAGAAGATGGGACGACGATTGTGTAGGTAAAAGTAGGCTATTGGACAACAAGATGAGGGAGGGTAGATAACTATTCCTGTGAATATTTTTTAGAAAAAATTTGAGTCATATTACTTAGAGTTCTGGACTAATCTAGTGGTTATAGCAGCAGCCTGAAAGCTACAGAAACTGGGGTTTTCTGCTGGCTTTGGGTAAGTCATATAACCATCCATTGCCTCAGGTACAAACTTAGATTGTAAGCCCTCCCTCTACCAGTGGAACAGAATAAGCTAAATAAAGTAATGTATATGTATGGAACACAGCAGCTGAGGACAAGGTCTTAGATACCAACTACTGTTTGCCAAATTTCTTCTTTGAATACTATAATTTTAGCCACTTTATTATTTACTATATACAAATGAGTATTATTTCTATTCTTGAGAAAATATGAGCCTTAAAGCATCAAGGCAAATATGCATAAGATATCTGTATGCATAGGCATCGGAATAGGGACTACAGGGGCCATGGCCCTCCTACCAAAATTGGCAGTAGGAACATTGGGGGCATGTCCCAGTATTACCATGGAATCGGTGACCCATTCCACGGTATTGCCATGGGAACCAGTACCACAGTAACAGGGAACAAATCTGCCCTCCCAGATCTACCTTAAAACTCTTGGTAGTCTAGTGGCCTCTTTGTAGGCAGGAAAGATCCCCTGTTTTTCCTGCTCGCTGCCACTGCTAGATTCACCAATAATACAGCTTCAAAATGGCTGTCGAGACTTCATGCAGCACCATTGTGAGTCTGCGTGAGGCTTCCACATAAGATCTTGGCAGCCATTTTGAAACTGTATTACCGGCAAGTCTAGCAGTGGCAGAGGGCATGAAAGACTGAGGATCTCTCCTGCCCAATAAGAATCTACTAGGAGTTTTAAGGTAGGTCTTGGGAGGACCAGGAAATGAGGAAGGGAAGGGGGAGTGAAGCCAGATCAGGGAAGGGAAGGGCAAGGTAGGAAAAGACAGAAGAGAGATGCCAGACCAAGGAAGGGAAGAGGAGGGGACAGGAGAGATGTCATTAGGGATTTCTTGAAAACCTGACTAGCTGGGGGTCCCCCAGGACAGGATTATAAACCTTTGCCTTAGTGAATGAGGCCTTTAATCTTCCATTCATTATTATTATTATTTATTTATTTATTTATTTTTGCATGCTTTAATGGAAATGCCACCAAGGAACTGAAATGTTGACTAACAAATATTTCCTGGTTTTCATGTCCACCTAGTGTCATTGTGGAGGCTTATTAGTTCTGCAGCTGCAAGGGAATGGCAATAAAATAAAACACATGATGGTACTTTTCACTGAAAAACAACTATAGTGTGGCCTCTAGAGCTTAGCCCAGCATTTACCAATCTTTTTGTGCCTGTGACCCCATGATTGTGGCCAAATAAAATTACGTGACCCCCTTGGAACTGCATAATAATGGGATCCTAACCCATAGTTTGGGAGTTCTTAGCCTCTCCTTTTGGCTGTCAGCCTCCAGCAAGAAGCAGAGAAGAATCCTTTCATTAGTAGGATTCTTAGAGAGAAAGAAGTTATATGTAGGTGCACATTTGTGCATTTGGTGGCTTATTGGTGGTTCCATGCTATCAATATGGAATCAGTTTATCAGTGTGTTTGAGAGGAGGAGCACAGAAGTACAGCTACCAAGTTACCCAGTTCTAGAAGCAATTTTTAGGTCATTCTTGGATTTCTAATGACCCTATTTTGGCAGAAATGATTTTTAATGATTACAGTGAGAGACTACCAATACCATAATGCTTTGGAATGTACAGTATGTTGAAAACCAGGGGTGGCTACAAAGTCTCTCTCCTTGGCTAACTTGGTAGTTCTGCTGGAGGAAAGGTAAAGCATAAAGAAGGATTTGGGGTAGCACAGGAAGAAACCAGATTTTGAGGATAGGGGACATGGGCCCTAAAAGAAGCAGAAAGCTTCCCATCTGATAGTTTCCCTCCATCTGAGTGTGCCCCTGATAAAAATCTGTGACTACTGTCACACTCAGTTGTCTACTCTACTGTACCCCCCAGGCTGTTCTTTTCAAAAGACAACTCAGTCTAACTCCTTCTTACTAAGGGTTACAGGGTAAACAACAATTGCACCACAATCAACATGCTTTTCTCTCTCTCATCTTTCTGTGCTCCCTCCCCACCCATTTTGCAAAGGGATTTTGCTTCTTCTTAGGTACCCACATTACAGGGACAGGTGTCATGCACTGATTGACAAGCAGCATGGATAAATACCTCCGTCACCAGCCAATGTCATCCCCTCTCCACCTCCCAGGAGCTCTATGAAGCAGGACAATGTGTCTTTTTTTTAAATGCATGCTCGCAGCATGTCAAGTCAGGGACAGTAACCTTCTGAGGCTTGCATTTCCATTCCGTCACCACTGTGGTAAAAGATACCGACAGCTCCTTTCAATAATTCATAACCTCATTCTGCTGCTCTTGTACCAAGTTCTTGTTTGTCCTTCCTGGTTACAGGGAGGGACAAAGAACTGAAGTACTGGAGATGGTTTAATCCCTGAAGCAATCTGACTTATCTTGTTGGCATCTAATTATCATTTATTACTTGTTTCTGTGTTTCTCTGAGATAAAGAGAACTAAAGATAGATCAGAATCAGTAAAGGGAAGAAAAATCAACTAAGTTGCAGAAGAGGGAATGTGCGAAGTGAGCTAATGCTCTTTTTTTCTGGGCAGTCTACATATAACTTTTTCCCTTCTGATGTTTCTCGCCTTACTCTTGGCCTCTGTCACTATCACCTGGCAATTCCCTCTCTGCAATATGTGTCCTCTTGCAATATGTTCTAATCTCCTGATGATTTGTCAGGAGTCCTGCAAGAAATGTGTTGGAAACATGCACAATATCTGTTTTGAAATGCAGAAATACTCCAGTATAATGCAAAGCAGATGAGAAAAAAATCATTGCAGGGTCCAAAATTATGTGAAAAAGAAACCTGCTGCCATCAGGAAATCCATGCAGATCCAGTAATCATCTAGCATGGGACTATGGTTCATTCCTAGTTACTGGTTCAGTATTGCTGTGAATTCTCCACCTTTTACACCCCGATTAAAAAATCAAGATGCAGCTTTCCAAAAGCCACTTCCAGCTGGGCATTTTATCCAGACAGAGCAGAACTTCATTCAAAGAAGCTTCAGTTCAAAGTGAGAAACCCAAGGGAATGCTCAGAGACTTCCTTCTCTTATTCCCAACCAAAGAAAATGCCTCTGCTTTCTATAGTCTTAGAGGAACAATCATTTTTACTTGTTTGTTAATATCACAGTGTTAAGCTACCAGAAAGGTCAAAATAACGCTCAATGCTCTTCCTAGGGTCAACTAGATCATGAGAATGAGTAGCCATGGATTTTAATGCACAGTCAAACACTCTCCATTGTCATCAGCCTGGGCTAAATATGAGAAGTGCAGAAAAATTCTCAGTCCAACCAAGAAGGGAATGACATGGAGCTATGAAACTTACACGTTATTCCACATATTCACCCTAAGCTTAAAACACTTGGCACATTATGTCTGAAGATTCTGTAGCCTTCCAAAAATACTCTGAAATACTGCTCTGCTGTTGCAATCACTTCTGAATTAGAGAATGACACGATGACAAAAATTCATCACCGTTCCCATCCCCGCAGATAAAATAATCCCCTGCCATTTTTTAGTGTCTATTTCAACTTCAGTCCTTCTACACCAGCATTCTTCAAAGCAAAGCTTGAGGGTCAGTGGTTGTGGCCATTCATAATCTGATTCTTCCCTCTCTCCTTAAAGAATGACTTGAAGATGGTTTCCCACGGTTATCCGCGGGGACGGGAATGGTGATGAATTTTGTCACCGTGTCATTCTCTACTCTGAATCACTCGAAAATTGTTGCTCTTTCAAACGCTAAGGTTTGGAAACAGGAAATAGTCAGATGGAGCAAAATCTGGTAAGCAAGATGGATGGTATACGCACTGAAACCCCAACTGCATCCAAACAACCATCATTTTGCCAGCCTTGTGAGCAGGAGCATTGTCTTGCAAAAAGAGAACTCCTTTCCACAGCTTCCCTCTACTTTTTTCTTTCAATGCCTCCTTTAATCAGCATAGCAAGTTACAGTAGTATTATGCATTAACTGTTTGGCCTCTTGGAAAATAGTCAGTCATTACAACACCTTCCTGATCCCAAAACACTGTGGCCATGATCTTTATTACTGCCTTTTGGGTCTTGAATTTCCTTGGCCTTGGGGAACCTGAGTACCACCATTGCATGGACTGTTATTTTTTTGTCTCAGAATCATAGTGGTGTAACCATGTTTCATCAACAGTAACTAGTTGTTCCAAAAAGTTGGCACCGGCTTGCTGAAAATGCTGCAAAATCAACTTGGAAGTGTCCACTCGATGCCATTTCTTATCAGCATTCAAACATTTGGGCACCCACTTGGCTGACAGTTTCTGCATACCTATCTGCTCGTGGAATATACAACCAAGATGTTCCCTGGATTTCTGTAGTATCTCAGCAATTGTTTTAGCTGATATTCACCAATCTGTCAAAATTAGGTCATGGACATAGTCAACAATTTCAGGAGTTGACACAGTTTAAGGCCTCTCAGACCTTGTTGCATCTTTGGTTTTGAAATCTTCAGGCTGAAAGTTTGCATACCACTTCATTGTGGAGTATGATGGGCATATGTCACTCAATGTTTGCATCATACGTACATTCATGGATTTCCTTTGGAGTTTTCTTCTACAGGAATAGGCACTTCATGATGACTCGGAGTTCCTCACTTGAAAATTCCACACTTTTCATTGACATGGTTCAATCAATGATCTGAAATAATGTCAAAACACAGCATTATGATTCTATATATTGGCACTTTGCAAAATAAAATAACACTTTTCAGCTAGCAAAATAATGCTCAGAATTCAGGAAGTTGGTTGAGCTGAGAACTTTTCAGCATCCCCTCATGACTGTGTCCAGACATTTTGGCCCTGATTCTATAAATGGTGCTTAACTTCTAAGCGCTGAGGAGCACAAAATTATTAATCATCTGCTAGGTGCTATATATAGAATCATGCGTAGTGACACCTAAGCTATCTTAAGTGCTGGAAGGCATTGAAATCTTAGACACACTCCCATTTATGCCAAAGTTTTCTTACTCACGTAAAGCGCCTTGGTACTCTCAAAGCCATCGTGATCTCAAACAGAATTGTAGAAAGTTAGAATATAAATGGAAAAAAAGCAAGCTAGAAGATGATGTTAAAATGGAGAAAGAAAATCACTAACTATAACCAAGAACTCAATAAAGCTCAGAAGACCTATTATGGAATCAAAATAGGTAGCTCTAAAGATCAAAATAAAGCTCTATTTAACAGGCCAAATGTGGATGATCTTGCAAAGTTTTTCAACGAAAAAATTTTGACCAAAAGAGCCTTTTTTGGAAATGTAAAACATGATCTTTATTCTGATTTAGACAATGAAAAATGAAAAGATATCCCAAGTTGATAGGACTTTGTGCAATTTTGAAACCATAAATGATGATCAGGTTAAGACGCTATGGAGCTGATAATTAAAAAAACAAACAAATGTTAAAAAGTGGCCTAAATCGGTACTTGCACGATCAAAAAACCAGGTCATCCAAGTACTGATAATCAAAGCTGGTTTTAGATGTATCTAAAACCAGCTTAGGCCTTTACCCTGCCTCTAAACGTCTAGAGTGAAAAGAGGCGTTTTTAGAAGAGGGGAAAGGGCAGGAGATGGGTGGGAGGTGGCCTGATCTAGACTTAGTCATACAACAAGTATAACCAAACACTTTGACAGGTTAACCTGTCGGAACTTATACGTTTTGACTTAGACCAAGTGAAAACAGCTATAACTTCCAAATAGGGGCTGCTGAGCTGATTGCGGCTGCTGCGATCAGCTCAGCAGCCCCGGGAACCTGCCCACCCCCCACCACAATGATTGCAGCATGAGAGATGGCTCATATTCCCTGCAGCGATCGTGATCCCCCCTCCAAACTGCCACCAACCGCAGCAGGAAAGATGTTGATTATTTTTTGAGAGATCAGGTCCCGAAGATAAGATCATATATTAGAGACTCATCTCATTTTATAAGTAATCTTACCCAGGTACAGCTGGATATGACAAATAAATGGATGGTGACTTTAGATGTCACCTCTCTTTACACGAAAATCCCCCAAGATGAAGCACTACAAATTATACAGGAGACTTTACATGGTAGAAGCCCCCCACACCGTATGTCCACGGAGTTTCTGATGCAATTGGCGTATTGGGTCATTAAAAAGAATTATTTCCAATACCATCATCAGTTTTTTCAGCAGGTACAAGGGGTGGCGATGGAGGCTACTTTAGCCCCCTCAGCGGCCTCGCTTTACATGGCAAAATTTGAAGACAAATGGGTATATGATTCTATTTGGTAATCTCATGTTTGCTTTTGGGGCCGCTTCCTAGATGATATTTTTATTATCTGGGAAGGGACTTATTATCTGGGAATTTTTGGATATTTTGATCCAAGTACAGGAAGGACAGATTTTACTTCCCTTTACAGAAAGCCAGTCACCCGCATCTATTTTGCATTTTGATAGTTTCCATCCGTTAAAATTGCGGTTCAATTTACCGATAGGACAATTCCTGAGGATCCGGAGAGTTTGCTCTTCTGTGGAAGAGTATAAAATACAAGCCCAAAAACTGGCAGACAGATTAAGAGATAGGGGATACCCGGAGAAATCAATTAAACAAGCTTATGTGAGGGGAAGATATGCTCAGCGGGAACTTCTCCTAACTGAATCTAAAAGTTCTCAGCAGTTGGATAAAGATCTTCTCACATGCATTCTCCCTTTCTCTAAGGTGACTAAGATGATGGAGGGTTTATTGAGAAAGTATTGGTATATTGTCCAGATTCATAAACCGCTAGAAAATTTCCCCATGATAGCATATTCACGGGGTATTACATTAGGTCAATGATGTAATTTCCAGAGATATGGAGTCAGAACGAGTGAGAGAGGGGGGGAGACATAAAGCTTGTGGGAAATGCCAGTGGTGTCCCTCTACCATACAAGGGGACACGTGGAAAGTCCCAGGGAGGCAGACAGTACTTAGGTTGAGATTCGATACGGACTGCAATTCACAATATGTAATTCATGCAATAATTTGCCCATGCGATCTCATTTATATTGGTCGCACTAACAGGAAGATAAAGGTGAGATTTACAGAGCACAAGTCGCGCATAAGTAATGAGATAGCGCAGGCTCCGTTAGTAGACCATTGGTGCAAATATAAACATACCATTGAAGATTTAAGATGGCGTATCATAAATGTTGTTACGGGGATGGAGGGTGGGAAAGATCAAATAAAACTCAATGAAAGCGAACAAAGGTATATTTTTACGCTCGATACGATTGAGCTGCGGGGATTGAACAGTGAAGTGGAAGGGGGGACGTTGATTGGTTGAATTTCGGGCCGATGTCATCACAGGGGGGGCAGGACAGTGTTGCTATTGGACAGGATATTTAAATGCAGCCGAGGGACGCCGCCACCATCTTTCACATAACTAAACAGGAGTCAGATGACAGCGGCAGCCCCGGTGAGTTCTTTAGATAAATTAATATAGACTGAACGAGTAAAAAGTTTTTTTAAATTATATGGGGAGGGGCTAAGACAGTAACATATGTAATAGCTTCCTTTCTTTATTTCATAGGGAGACCCTTGATACAGCACTTTTTTAGTGCGAAACATGTCGGGTCAGACTCCCAGGTTTGGCTGAGATAAGTACTATTTATATTTTTACACAATTGAATATATATAATAGATTAAAAAAAATTTTCACAACTGAGGAAACGGTTTGAACACTTTTGAAATATGTTATAAAGTATAAATAAAATGGACAGCCAATGATGAGGCACCACATAATTCTTCCTGCAGTAGCAAATCATTACAGCGGTGGAGTGGTGGGGCTGAGGTGTCCTTTAAAAACGTACATACTGAACTAAAATTATTATTCTATCCAAGAACATAGAGATAGGCCATGCTAAAAAAAAACCTTCATTTTGTACATTTTTTTTGAGAATGGACATTTTCCCTGCTGCTACTTTCAGCGTTTAGGGCCTTAGGCCAAAAGGGGACTTAAATTTTTTTTTTATTATGCCCCTCCACCTGATAAACTTGGACAAAAAGATGCATTCTGGATCCTTTTCCTTCCAATACTTTTTTTGTAACATTCTGAATCAAGCAGTAGTTTGGTTAACATCTTTTATAAATTCCATCTTGGATAATGGTTATTTTTCAGGTAGCATGGGACATATTGCTCTAACACCATTGCTGAAAAGTGTGGATTTAGACCCAGCTATTCCATCTCATTACAATTCCATCTCATTACAGGCCTACCACTACCATCCCTCTGTTAAAAAAAGAAGATAGAGACCATTACTTCTGGACAACTTTCTAGTTATTTAGATAAATTCCCAATACTTTTGCCATTTCAACATGGCTTTAGATCTAATTTTAGTACAGAAACTGTTACTATCTCTAATTTCCAAGATCCAAAGTTTACTATCGCACAATCATTTTGCCATTCTGTTGCAGGTTTGATCTTTCTGCAGCTTTTGATGTGATTCATCATAAAACATTAATCCAACTACTTTCAGATATAGGTTTAGATCAAAAAGTAATGAACTGGTTTGTAGGATTTCTAACTTTGCGTTCATACGAAGTGAATATTGAAGGTAAAACCTCAGCAACGTCAAAGCCTGTTTGTGGTGTTCCACAGGGCTCTCCATTGTCCCTTCTCCTTTTTAACATCTATATGACCACCTTAAAGAAAACTTTCAAAACTTACCGAATTTTTCGCTCCATAAGATGCACTTTTTCCCCCCAAAAAAAGTTGGTGCAAATAAGGGTGCGTTTTATGGAGTGAATACCCCCACACCTGTTTTTAATTGCGGCGCTTCCCTCATTAGATGGCTGCGGCAGTGAGCCGTCCTCCCCGTGCCTGCTTTTAATGTCGGCGCTTCCCTCGCTGGATGGCTGTGACAGTGAGCCCCCCACCCTGGCAGTGAGCTTCCCCCTCCTCCCCGGCAGTGAGCTTCCCCCTCCTGTACCTGCATTTAATTCCGGTGCATCCCTCGCAGGAAGGCTGTGGCAGCGAGAGGCAGAGCGGTGAACAAGGCAGGCGCGCCTGCATGGTCTTGTGCGCCTGCCTGAATAGCTGCAGGCAGTTCTCGCGAGTCGCGAGAGCTGACTGCAGCCATTCAGGCAGGCGTGCGGGACCAGGCAAGCACGCCTGCCTTGTTCGCCGCTCTGCCTATCCCTGCCACAGCTGTCCAGCGAAGGAAGCGCTGGGATTAAAAGCAGGCATGAGGGAGGAGGGGAGTTGGCGAAGAGGACATGCTGGAAAGCAGTGAGGGGAACATAGGAGGGAAGAAGGAAGGGACAATTGTTGGGCCTGAGGTGGGGGGGGGAGATGACAAAGGCAGTGAGGGGAACATAGGAAGAAGGGACAATTGTTGGGCCTAAGGAAGGAAAGAAAGAAAGAAGGAAAGAAAGAAATCACCAGACAACAAAGGTAGGAAAAATTATTTTATTTGCAATTTAGTAATCAAAATGTGTCAGTTTGGAGAATTTATATCTGCTGTCTATATTTTGCCCTATATTTGTCAATTTTTCTATAGTTGTTACTGAGGTGACTTTGCTTATATTAAAAAGTCATCTGCCTTGATATCTGTGCCCTTTCGCCCACCCTTTGCCCTGTCCCAGCCTACCACTAGACCACCAGAGGGGGGACAGGGTTCAGAGCCTGGCAAGGAGGGGGCACAGGGTGCAGAGCCTGGCAATGAGTGTGGGGTTGGGTGGAGAGCCTGGCAGGGAGAATTTGGTTCAGAATGGGTTTTTTTCTTGTTTTCCTCCTCTAAATTTAGGGTCTTATGGGCTGGTGCATCTTATGGGCTGGTGTGTCTTATGGAGCAAAAAATATGGTATGAGGAGGCAATGAGAGGATAGCTGAGCTTTGAGTGACACCTCTGAAGTTTTGAATTAAAAACTGTCTGAGTTTGTTGTGGTAAGAGTGGTTTGAAGTGTGTGATTATAAACTTTGTTCCTTAAAGATTGGGGTTCTTAAATCTTGGGGAGGGTTGGGGTTTATCCACCGGCACATGGCTGCGCTTTACCAGGGACACAAACTCTCAATTATCTGGCTCCAGCTTAAATTTCTGGCCTAGGAAATGTTCCATATGGGCTCCAATCCCCCCAGAGGTATGAGAAGGAATGAAACTTGAAACTCCCACTCTCCCTCATGTGCTATGCCACACGTAGAATAATGACCCCCCTCGGATAGGAATCCATCGCAGATCTTCATGAATCCAAAGTATCTCCATCTATGACCTTTTAAATTAAGAATGAGTGTTTTTAAGGCAGCAAGAGGCTTTTAAAATCAAATCGGGAAATCCAAGATGGCAGCTGTGATAACGATTTTAGCACCTAAAACGGCCATGAAAACATAAATGAAACACCAAAAATTTAGGGAAGAGTTTTTTGGAGGTGGGGATCCTGCCCCTAGCCTCAAAAACCTTTAAAATTAACTTTTAAGAACCCCCCTGATTTTCCTCTAGGTTGTAATAGCCTTATAAACCGTGCCATGGTGGATGAATATCTCAACCAATTCTCTATTCTGCACAAAACTCAATCTGGTTTTAGGCCTATGTTTAGCACTGAGACAGTAATTGCGGCTATCCTGGACAATTTGCGCTACCTATTCAGTAAGGGCCTCAACGCCCTAATCATGCAATTTGACATGAGCTCTGCCTTCGACCTGGTGGACCATGGTAAACTGTTACAATGCCTAGACGCCATCGGAATCAGAGGAGATGTACTGAACTGGTTTCGAGGTTTCCTTATATCACGCACCTACCAAGTCCGCTTTAATCACGATCTCTCTGACAATCCATCTGGCGTGCCACAGGCATCCCCACTATCCCCTTTGCTCTTCAACATTTACATGTCCTCACTGGGTGTGCAATTGTCCCAGCTGGGGATAAAATTATATAGCTACGCTGACAACTTCACGATAATTATCTCATTCACTAACTCTGTCTCAGAAGTCACCCCCAAAGCAACAGAAGTACTAAATCAGATGGAGCAATGGATGACTGAATTCAGACTAAAACTAAACTCAGAGAAAACAAAATTTTTCATAGCATCGCCACACCCACTTGACACAAAAACACCACTATGTATCAATAACCTTAGTTATCCCATTCAACCTACTATGAAGGCATTGGGAGTAACACTGGACCAGAGTCTGACCATGAAAGACCAGGTAGACTCCTTGATTAGAAAAATCTTTCTCACCCTCTGGAAGCTTCGGTCTATCAGAGTTTACTTCGATGTCTCACCATTTCGAATTCTGGTACAATCCCTTATACTGAGTCAACTCGATTATTGTAACATTGTCTACTTGGCACTCACCCAGAAGAATATGTGGCGACTGCAACTGGTACAAAATGCAGCAGTCAGACTACTTTGTGGACTGAAGAAGTTTGACCACATAACACCTTCCTATCGACTTCTACACTGGCTGCCGATGGAGGCACGTGTGAAATTCAAGTTTGGTTGTTTTTGCTTCAAGGTACTTTATGGCTTAGCCCCTAAATATATAACAGACCTTTTCTCTTTCTCAACCAACAAGCATAGGCGAAGCTAACACCCAAACTTTGTTTCCCCACCGGTCAGAGGCTGTAAATTTAAAAGTCATCACCAACATCTTTTCTCACATCAAGCTGCTTTGTGAGGTAAAGACCTAGAACAATTACTCGTGCCTACTACCTATAGGGAATTCAGAAAACGTCTAAAAACACATCTGTTCCTGAAATACTTAGGAAACCAACCTATACAATCCTAGCCCTCAACAAATGATCTCTAGAACTGTCAATCACCAAGTCTATACTTTGTTGATTCCACTCTATCTGTAACTTCTTTAATCATTGTAAACCGCATAGAACTTCACGGTCCTCCAGTATATAAAAAAACAGTTGTTATTATTATTATTATTATGCTGGGAGCTGGTAACAGCTATTCTATTCTCATACTTCTAGTCAGAGGTATGAGAAGATTTCTGCATTAGACAAGCCTGTCAAAGGAAAATTGGCTTGTTTCTTTGGACTGCCATCCAGTTTCCCCAAGGGACTGGAACCTCAGACCCCCACCAGAGCCCTCACGACATTGTAGGGGGGGGGGGAGCCTGCATTTAAGCCCACTACGGATGAAACCTGGGGCAAACCTGCTCCCAAGCGAATAGTCCCTGACCCTCCAGACCGTTAATGCAGGCCGGCCACACGAATCTTGCAAAGCGTGTGCCTTCAGGCTACAGACCTCTGGCCTAAGAGTTTGTATCTTCTTGCAGCCAGAGCTACCTTAGAGGAACTGAAGAATATGTGAATTATGCTCTCTACTGACTTTGCAGTAAAGGATGGTAAATATCTGTTGGCCAAGACTGATATTTCTGTTTCATTAGAACTCTCTTTCAAGCTTTTAAAGTTGCAGATACAGTAAAACCTTGGATTGCAAGTAACTTGGTATGCATTTTATTAAATTTTAACTTGATATACAAGCAATGCCTTGCAATACAAGTACATACAGTATACACAAATCACAACTGAGCCAATGGTTATTCTCTCTCTGACGCTGCAGGAGTGTAGTGACTGTTCTAAACAAGCGAGGTCTTACAATACAAGTACATACAGTATTTTGTATTAAAGTTTTTGGGTTGTGGAATGAATCATGAGTTTCCATGATTTTTTATGGGGAAATTTTCTTTGATATACGAGTGTTTTGGATTACAAACACAGTTTCAGAACAAATTATGCTCGTAAACCAAGGTTTTACTGTATTTGCTATGGCTGCAGAAAAATAAAAACAGCAGTAAATCCTAAACACTGGAATTAAAGCTTCACAACTAACCCTTATACACTGCATCTGACTTGGTTTTAAATTTCTCACATTGTGTGCATGTTAAAATATTCTGTTTACTTTAGTGCACTGTGGAGGAATGCCTAAGGGCCTCATTACAATTAAATTTAATATACTGTGTGGTCATGTGTACCATGCAAGTTAACGTGCATGTACATCTCTCACAGTAACCACACACTTAAATTTATAGTAGCTTTCTGTATTGGCCCCTCAGTCTCAGGGCAGGATTAAACAAAGGCAAACATAACCCTCTCAAGTATCGCCATGTCCTTCTTAAGGTATGGTGACCAATGTTGCACACAGTACTCCAGGTGTGGGCGCACCATCGCACGATACAGTGGCATGATGACTTCCTTTGTTTGGTTATAATACCCTTCTTAATAATGCCCAACATTCTGTTTGCTTTCTTTAAATCAACGGCACAATGCGCAGCAGCCTCAAAGAAAGCAAACAGAATGCTACGTCAAGCGAGGTGATTAAATTTGGGATGATACAAAGTTATTCAGAGTTGCAAAGACCTGCAACTTGACATAAACACGCTCGAGGAATGGGTTGCGACATGGCAAATGAGGTTTAACGTGGATAAGTGTAAGGTGATGCATGTCGGTAACAAAAATCTTATACAAGAATACAGGATATCAGGTGCAGTACTCGGAGAGACCCCCCAAGAAAGAGACTTGGGAGTACTGGTAGACAATTCAATGAAGCCGTCCACGCAATTTGCAGCGGTGACGAAAAGGGAAAACAGAATGCTAGGAGTGATTAAGAAGGGAATCACAAACAAATCGGAAAAGGTTATCATGCCATGGTACGCCCCCACCTGGAATACTGCGTCCAGTACTGGTCGCCACACACGAAAATGGACACAGTACTACTCGAGAGGGTCCAGAGAAGAGCGACTAAAATGGTTAAGGACTGGAGGAGTTGCCGTACAGTGAGAGATTAGAGACACTGGGCCTCTTCTCCCTTGAAAAGAGGAGACTGAGAGGGGACATGATCAAAACATTCAAGATAATGAAGGGAATAGACTTAGTAGATAAAGACAGGTTGTTCACCCTCTCCAAGGTAGAGAGAACGAGAGGGCACTCTGTAAAGTTAAAAGGGGATAGATTCCGTACAAACGTAAGGAAGTTCTTCTTCACCTAGAGAGTGGTAGAAAACTGGAACGCTCTTCCGGAGGATGTTAAAGGGGAAAACACCCTCCAGGGATTCAAGACAAAGTTAGACAAGTTTCTTCTGAACCAGAATGTATGCAGGTAAGGCTGGACTCAATCAAGGCACTGGTCTTTGACCTAAGGGCCGCCGCGTGAGCGGACAGCTGGGCACAATGGACCACTCGTCTTATCCAGCAGTGGCAATTCTTATGTTCTTATGCCTCCTGCATGCTTCCTCTCCTCCTGTCTTCATTTCCTCCCCCTCCATGTGTCCAACTTTTTATTCTCTGCCCTCTCCCCCTTCCCCTGAGTATGACATTTCTCCTTCCCTTCTTTCTGCCCTCCCTGTCCATATCTCCCTCTCTCCATGAGTCCAACACTTTCTGTCTCCTGCATGCTTTCTCTCTTTCTCCTCGCCCCTTCCTTCAAGTATGACATCCCTCCTTCCCACCCCCCAGTCTATCACTCCCTAACCCCACTCACAACATGTTCTCTCACCATGTCCCATTTCTCCCTCTCCTCCACACCATGTCCATTTCTCCCTTTCTCATCACTCTTACTCTTCCTGCAACAATTTTCCTTCTTTCCCCCATTCCCACTCACAACTAATATGCTCTCTCCTCATGCACCATCTCCCCCTCCCCTCCAGCGTGCAGCACCTTTCCCTTCCCCTCCCCTTCTGCCAGATACAGCAGCACCTCTGCTCCCTTCTCTTACCCTCTCCCTTGTCCAGCAGCACCTCTCTCCTCCCTAGCAGCAGCTCACTGTATGCATTTAACTTCCCCATGCAGCTGCCACTAGCGTTAGTTTAGCCGCGGTTCCATCAGGCAATCTTGGGGCCTTTGCTAGACCGGCCTGCCTCTGATGATGCATCTTCCTCTTTAATCAGAGGCAGTCCGGCCTAGCAAAGGCTCCGAGGCTGCATGATGGAACCGCAGCTAAACTAACACTAGCAGCAGCTGCGTGGGGAAGTTAAAAGCATGCAGTGAGCTGCTGCATGGCAGAGGAGAGGTACTGCTGAGCTGGCGATTCCATCAGGCAGCCTCGGGGCCTTTTCTAGTCTGACTCACTTCCAATGATGCAACTTCCTCTTTCATTGGAGACGGGCTGGCCTAGCAAAGGTCACATAGTGAGCAGCTGCTGCTGCTGCTGTTTGGGGAGGGAGAGAGGCTGGGAAAAGAAGACGAGGAAAGTGGGAGATATGCGATGGCAGGAGGAAGGGAGACATATAGTGCTGGCGCTGCATAGACGTGATGGAAGAAGGAAGTTGAGAGACACAGTGCCAGCGCCGTGTACCCCTATAAGCGGCGCGCATAAAGTCACCCTCTCACCTATTGCCCCTTCCTCTCTCCAATTAAAAACAAACAAACCCTGATGCCTTGTGGTACTCTTAATTTAATTATTTTTTTGTTCCAGTATCTTTTGGGGACTCCCCCACCTCCTGCTCAGGCTTCTTCCAGCTCCATACCTTAAACAAGGAGGGAACAATGCCCATTCACTCCTGCCCCATGTACCATCATCTTCACAATGGCAGTGCCCTAACCCGCTTGCTGCATCCTGGGATACAGCAGGCAGGGCCAGTCTGCCATGTCGAAAGGAAGGGTGCCCTAGACCCCAGGAATTTCTTTAAATGGTGGGGAAGGGTGCCTTAAATGCTGTAGGCAGGTAATGGGGGGTTCCCTAGACATCAGAAATTTGTTTTTTTTTTAAACTCAAGATGAAAGGAGATAAGGTTGGTAGGGGCCAATAGGGGCCCCAGGGGGTTGCTGGTTTAGAAAGCTAAAAGAACATTCAGGTTATGCCTGCCCTGGACCTGGAGATAAACTTCACACCATTACCACACATCAGAAGCCATGTTTTTCTTTTGTGCATCACTGCAACATACTTAATGGTCACATATGCATTCATTTGAATGCAATGTGTGGCCATGTATACTGCACAAGGTAAACTCATGCTCACTGTACTGCTTGTGCATATACCTTGTGGTATCTTTGCAGCTGAGCTAGAGGTATCTTTGTGCAGTGGCCCCTGCAAAACACAGCTGCTACTGTGTCTCAGACATGATTAAAATGAGAGAACGCCTTAATCAGCATTACCTGCTCTCCATCCACTTGTCCAGCTCCTTCCCACCACACCACCATCCATCCATGCCAGTGTTTAATTATAGAGATTCATCAATCCCCCTTTAATTACTATGGTAAAGATGCCGTCTTTAAGCATGATAAGGGAGTAATTAGTACAGAGGAGCAGGATTACAGCTTTCAAAGATAGTTAGCTTTCAAAGATAGTTGGTGTCAAGATAACATTGGGTTCCAAGTTTCAAAGTGACAAATAAATCTCCAGGGCAGGAACAATTAAGATTGTGTTCAGAGAGCAAAAATTTCATCTAAAAACAAATCAAAACAAAAACACAACCATAGCATAAACAATCCAATGAGTGGAGGGACCAGTACCTCATTTTTAGACGGCAAGTGCCAGATTCTAGTAACAGCGCCCTACTGCCGCCTAACTTAATTGTTCTAATTGGTGTTAAATTGGTGCGGTAATTAACTGCAACATTTAAAACCAATTTAAAAAGTCATTATAAAAAAATGTAGGGGGATGCTGTAATCATGTCTACAGAAGCTCCTAATAGTGCCTAAAGTATTTATTTATTTTAAGTATTTATATACCACTTATAGCCTAAGTGGTTTATATTCAGGTACTCAGTTATTTTTCCCTACCTGTCCTAGTGGGTTCACACTCATCTAATGTACCTGGGGCAATAGGGGATTAAGTGATTTATCTAGGGTCACAAGGAGCAGTGCAGGATTTTAATCCACCAGCTCAGGGTGCAGAGGCTGTAGCTTTAACCACTGCACCACACACTCCCCACATCACCGCTGTGGATGCAATTCTCATCAAACATAGGCGCCAGTAATGTAGGCCTGAAAAACCCTGGCCTACATTACCAGTGCCTATGTTAGATGTAAGCCGTGATTCGCTTAACAGTGCCAGCACATGATTGATATGTGGTCCGTTTTGGAACTGCCAGTCAATGTAAATGCCATTACCAGAATCAGGCCCCTAGAGCGCATACATAGATGTAAGAGAGCAGAGCCCCATGCTCAGAAATTCAGGGATCAATGTAGTAGCAAATGCTTTTTCTAATACATGCAAAAGGAAAAAAAAAAAATGTGGCTCCCCAATGCAATAACCAAATAGTATGCAAATAAACTGTGCACAAAACATATGTGCTAACATGGAGAACATGCCAGACCCATGCACACTTGAGCCTGTGCTAGTATCAGCTATATCTTGTACACAAAGAGCTCTATAATTATGGAGAGGATGCAGTATATAAACTTAAGGTTTAGATTAGATTAGACAAAGGGGCAGATTTTGTAACGGACATCTAAAAGTTAGGTGTCATTTAGATGTCCAGAAGCACAATGCTGAGCATGATTCTATAATGCATAGATGCACAATAGAGAATCGCACTTAGCGATGCTGAGCAGATTTAAGTGCATCTATATTGTTAGACGTCCTTTGCAGAATTGCCTTTTAGGCATTACATAGATGTCCTAATAACGTCTATGAGTATAACATTATCGTGTGTTAGCATTATGACATCATTAGAACAACAATTTTATTCAGGTTTTTTTTTTTACATTAAAATTGTATACACTAAAATGTTGGCACCACTATTATATTTTATTTATTGAGTAAAGGCGAAAAAGGGCGAACAGAATGCTAGGAATGATAAAGAAGGGGATCACGAACAGATCGGAAAAGGTTATCATGCCGCTGTAACGGGCTATGGTGCACCCTCACCTGGAGTACTGCGTACATCACTGGTCACCGTGCATGAAGAAGGACATGGTACTACGCGAAAGGGTCCAGAGAAGAGCAACTATGATGGTTAAGGGGTTGGAAGAGCTGCCGTAAAGCGAAAGATTAGAGAAACTGGGCCTCTTTTCCCTCGAACAGAGGAGATTGAGAGGGGACATGATTGAAACATTCAAGGTACTGAAGGGAATACATTTAGTAGATAAAGACAGACAGACACCCTCTCCAAGCTACGGAGAACGAGAGGGCACTCTTTACAGTTGAAAGGGGATAGATTTTGTACAAACATAAGGAAGTTCTTTTTCACCCAGAGAGTGGTAGAAAACTGGAACGCTCTTCTGGAATCTGTCTTAGGGGAAAACATCCTCCAGGGATTCAAGACAAAGTTAGACAAGTTCCTGCTGAACAGGAATGTTCGCTGGTAGGGCTGGTCTCAGGGCGCTGGTCTTCAACCAGAGGGCCGCCGCGTGAGCAGACTGCTGGGCATGATGGACCACTGGTCTGACCCAGCAGCGGCAATTCTTATGCTCTTATGTTCAATAACTGAAAGTCTGGATGCGATTCACAAAATATGCATCCACAATTTCATGGAAGCCCATCAGAAAAAAAAGCTGCGCCTAATGGTATATGTGTGGGTGTGGCTTCGATATGGACATCCATTTACAGAATCACATGCCACTCAGTGTCTACCTAACGTCTAAAATGTAGGCGTTGCAAAATCAGTTCTACGTTTGAACATGAGTTGGGCATTTGGTAGGCGCGAGTTAGGTGGGCGCAACTTAGGCATGCGGGAGGCAATCTCATATAGGTGAACAGGGCTTCTATTTTAGGGGGTATAGAGGACTCCAGTTTGATATTAAGGTTTAATAATGCATTACTTAAGTAAAACACATGAAATATATATATATATATTGCATATTAAACCTTCTATTTTGGAGGGATAAAGAGGACTCCTCTTTAATGATAATAGAAAAAAATGTTCAATGATGCATTACTCAAGCAAAGCACATGAAATACATATTTAGCATACTAAACCTTATTCCAAAAGACTAAGAAAATAAGAAGAGAATCCCTACTCACAAGCTTCACAAGCAAGTGGACATGTCTAATGCAGAATCTTACTATAGCAAAAACTCCAAGACAAAATATCCTTAAAAGACACCAAAATATAAGTTGGGCGTGCCCTAGAACATTGCAGGAAAGTTAACTCCCTAGACTCCACCAAAAATATATAAACCTCAAATCTAAATTTTTAAGATAAAGTTTGAAAGCTTTAAAGAGCAACTCAAAGAGCAACTCTGGTGCTTAGAATAGCAAAGCCAGCAAACACTGAGCAGAGATTACCACTCACTGCCAGCCACACATCATCATCTGGTGCTTCTGTGTACTTTAAAGTGCAAGTCAAGTGCAAAACAGTGTGCAATAAATAAATATATATAAAAGTGGAAGACAAAAAGTTTATTGTCCTGCAATGCCCCAAATGCCTAACCCATTGACCTGAACAGAGAATGAAATAAAAAAACTTGTCTCAACGTCAGAGGGAAGGCTTCCAGATGAGGTGTGAGACCCGCGCGAGGAGCCGCTGCCTGCGGCTTTGTGCACTGCAGCACTGAGGAAGAGGGAGCCGGCCTGAAGATAAAACCGGAGCAGTCCAGAAGGTAAGGCACAGCATGAAGGGAGGAAGACAACAAAGGTAGGAGGAATGATTTTACTTTTAAATTTCGTGATTGAATTGTGTCAATTTTGAGAACTTACATCTGCTGTCTGTATTTTACACTGTTCAGGAAGAAATGCATTTGTTTCTTTTTCTCTGGGGTTGTACTATATGCAGAGTCTTGCATCTTAGGGTTTGTTTGTATATATTTGTATTTTTAGTTTTTGGTCCTGTATTTGCATGGGGTTATCTGTGTTCTGGTAGGAATGAACATAAGAAATGCCTTCACCGAATCAGACCTTAGGTCCATCTAGTCCGGCGACCCGCACACGCGGAGACCAAGCTAGGTGCTCCCTGATGGAGACCCTGTTTACCCGTATCCTTCAATGTGATTCGCAAGAAGGTGTGCGTTCAATTTGCCCTTGAATCCCAGAATGGTGGTCTCTGTTACAACCTCCTCCAGGAGAGCATTCCAAGCGTTCACCACTCGCTGTGTGAAACAAAACTTCCTGACATTTGTCTTGGGCCTGTTGCCCTTCAGTTTCAGCCCATGTCCTCTTGTCCGAGTCACATTTGACAATGTGAACAACGGTGTTTCTTGCTCTATCTTGTCAAAACCTTTTAGTATTTTAAAAGTCTCTATCATATCCCCTCTCAGTCTTCTCTTCTTGAGGGTGAACAAACCCAGTTTTTCGAGGCGTTCTTTGTAGTCCAAATTCTCCACTCCTTTTACTATCTTCGTGGCTCATCTCTGCACCCTCTCCAGCAGGGTTATGTCCTTCTTTAGGTAGGGAGACCAGTGTTGGACACAGTATTCCAAGTGTGGTCTGACCATTGCTCTGTAAAATGGCATTATGACGTCCGCCGATCTACTTGTGAATGTTGAGAAGCATACAGTGTGCTTTGTGTAGTTTAATTTTGGGGTTAACCATAATGTGCTGTTAATAAGTTTATATTGTGTGTGTGCATATATGAAAAATGAATGGAAAAAAAATGCTGTTACAATTAGTACTATTTTGGGGGCAGGGTCTGGGGTGGAGATGGGGGGGTCTGGCCCACGACTTAGCCCAGTGTTCTTCAACCGCCAGTCCACAAAATAATTATTTTATTTCCACCGGTCCATAGGTGTCAAAATGTTGAAGAACACTGCCTTAGACATCTAGAATACTGATACATTACAGTAACAAGATCAAAGGACATAGCCCCATCCATACTCAAGATATCTAACATGCCATGGTAATTATAGGGCAGAGGTTTGTCAGCTTTGAACATCAGCCATGTTCTATTAAATGAATACAATTTTAGGCATTGAAGATTAAATGCACAGCTGTTCAGGCATTAGCTCTGGGCCATGTCCTGCTGGTAATAGTGATGATATGAAAAAATGGAGAGGTTCATCCTGGTAACAAACTACTCGTAAGCCTGGTAACACCAATACCCCTTCTTTCTGTACACTGACACTAAAATTCCCTGATGTAGTTCTTTTAATATGTTACCATAAAGATGTCACACACTAAAAGTCTGTATCATGAATTTAATGCCACACTCTTCCCCTATGGAACTTCTGTTTTCCTGTGCTAGTTGATGATAGTCTGTAGCCTCTATGCTCCGCACATTGCAGATATCACCTCAGCCATAATTTGTTCCAAATAGAAAGCTGATTTGGATAAACTGCTGTCATTAAATAAAACAATGCCATTTTAATTGGTGCCTTAATGTAATGACAAGCCCATGCATGGCTCAGAATTAGGGGGACCCAGCGGCACAGAACTTATGTCTCAACTGGGACACTTTAACAAGATCAAGCAGCCATTTATCTGAGAAATAAATGCACACAGACTGTTTTATTCAAGACTCTTCAACCTTGTTAGGAAGTATCTCAGTCTGTATTTTCCTTGTGCACAACTCACTCCTTGCAGAACATTCACAGGCTCAGTGACAGCTGAAATCTAACTGCTTGCCCCTGGAAAAGTCAATTGCCATCTTCTTAAAGTTTGTAGGCAGTAAGATAAGTACACAGGACAGCACACAGCCAGATAGGATGCAGTGAATCAGAAGTAGATCTTAGGTCAGTCTTCAAAAGACAGTACTGTGCTGGCTCAGCCCAATGCTATCCTGCCTTTGGTAGTGGCCAGTCCAGGTCACTTGGAAGTACTGTACTTAGAAGATCCAAAAAGGCAGTGCCATTCTCTTCTGATCATTCCCAGATGTAGGAGGTGGTGAGCCCCACACCTGCCTTGCTAATATATTTAATGGATCTGTTCTCTAAATATTTGTTCAAAGGAGTTTCTAGCCCTACCTGAATAGCATCTTTTGCTCCAGGAGAGAGGTAGCAGGAAGATGGCAAGGAAATTGTAGGAGTCCTGTCTGAGAAGCTACTGCTCCTTGGTTCAAACAAATTTGCACCTCTTTGAGCCCAAGTTTATCATTTTCTCATTGCTCGAGCAGCTGCTCTTGCACAACATGAGAAAGAGTTCCTGCAGCAGCCCCATAGGCAAACAGAGAACAACAGCAGCGTGCTTCTGGATAGGAGTGTCCAGGGCTGGTTCTTTACTGAGTACAATTAATTCTAGAAGTATTTTCTCAGTAATACTTTTCCACCCTAAGCAAGGCTAAAGAAATATTACTGAAGTTAGGGGAGGTGATATAAGTTTTTAAGCTCACACACTTCACTCCTGACCACCCCTAACCTACACAGTTAGGGAATGGCCAGATAGTAGAGATATTAAGTGCTGCTGGATATCTGCAGCCAGCCATCTTAACAGAGTTTAGCTGGGGAGGAGCTTCTCAAGCCTACTTAAACCTCTTTGAATATTGTATCCATAGGTGTGAGTTCTATAAACTGGCACCAAGATATAGGCACTCCAATGCCATGCACTTAGTACTAATTCTATAATGGCATCTGGATGCCAAGACTCTTATAGAATATGAATATAAGCAGCATTGGTTCTCCTAAAGTTAGGCATCAACAATTATACTTACACCACGTCAATGGCAGTATTGTTAGCAGCTAAGTGTGCCCTGACGTGCAAGAAAATTATTATATTATATAAGTTATGTGCATGACCCTCTCACTGTCTGCCCACATGTACCCCATTCAAAACCAATTATAATGTATATGTTATAGAATAAACCTAAATATATAGCTGAAGAAAATCGGATTTTGTGAAAAACTCAATGATATCCAAAATACACTTTCACAAGAAAAATATATATAATGTCAAGTGGAACATAAACAGTACTGCTTAGGTTTAAATGTGACGTGCCATTAAAAAGTGGAGGAAAAAGCCTCAGACTGGGACTCTCCCACCTCTACAAAGGTGGTTAACAGGTGGTTAGGCAATAACTTCACTGGCAAAAAAAACCTCCATTGCACTCCCAAAACGTAAAAACCTTAAACTGGGCTGTTAGTGCTGAATGATAGGAGAAATAACTTTCAACTTATCTTCTGTTGATTGGTACACCAACGGTGGCCAGCGTTTCACAAGTCTGCTGCCTCAGGGTGTAACATATCTGATCAAACTTCAATTGGGACACCTAGACACATCCTCTACATCTCCTACATCTACAGGGCTTCTACATCCTGTAGAAATCATGTCTAGATTGAAGGTGCAAATATTACACCTGCTCAAGAACAGGTATACATTATGCTCTTGCAATATGTGCAATTGAACATATTTTATAAAATACGAGTGTGCATCATTCATGATTACTTCCTTGTTCTGCCCAAACTCCACCTTGAGTATGCCTACTGTTCAAATGCATGCTGGTTTTACACCACACATAATTTTAGTCGTGACCGACTAAACCCATTTACATGCATAAATCAGTGCATTTCATGTGAAAATGGTTTATAAAATCAGTTAGTAGTTTGAGTCAGTCATTTATAAAATCACCTGCCACAAATATTCAAGAAAGTGTTGCTAAGCGCAGAGGACTGTCAGATTCTAAGAAAAGAAAAAGTCAGGCATTAGCAAGGTCTGTGACATTGTAATAAGCAGAATGGATGGGCCTAATGGTCCTCATCTGTCATCAGATATCAGTGAAATCTTGACCAACCCAAAACATCAATAAAAAGAATCTTTTTGTGGAACTCAACCCACAATGCTTTTTACACGCGATGCATTCAGAAAACAATTATAGTTACAATTTTTTTCCAGTCTATTATGGCATTTGGGGGTTTAACTGTCAAATGCAAGCTCAGATGTCCCGAAACAAGTTTGGTCATGGTTAAGCAGTGCTGATATATTCTGCCTGTTAAGCAGTTTCTTTTCCAAGTCACTGCATCCAAGGACTCTGTTCTTTTAACATTCATGCAAACTGCAGTCACTCATTGGTGTCAAAAGTAATCTAACTCATGCTGTGAGAAGAAGACAAAGAAGGCAAAAGGAAGAGTGTGGCTGAAATGAAACTGGAATGAGACAGAGTGCAGGAAGAGCAGAGAGAGAATGAGTAACAAAGGGCTCCTTTTACAAAGGCGCGCTAGCGGGGTTAACACGCGTGACTTTTCATCACGCGCTAACCCCTGGCCAAAAACTACCACCTGCTTAAAAGGAGGCGGTAGCGGCTAGTGGGTCCGACGGTTTAGTGCGCGGTAATTACGCACGTTAGACTGCTAACGCGCCTTCGTAAAAGGAGCCCAAAATATATGGACGAGGAAAAAACAGGAAGGAAGAGAAGAAATGTGAAGCAAACAAGAGAACCTGAAAGAAGGAATGAGGAAGCACATGGGATCTGAGTGAACGAAGCAGGTAAAAGGAGGAATGTTCTGATTCACTAGTGATAATCAAGACATTTCAGCTACCTTGACAAGTAGCTCTCCCAACCCTTTAATATTATCATTTCAACATTTAAATAGCATCCCAAACCAGGCCATTTCACAACAAATTACATACAAGTCCCTGTCCCAGAGGATAAAGAATATAAAGACCTCATTCTCTAAGGCCTTTATCCAGGGCAGTGGCGTACCTAGGGGGGGGCGGGGGGGGCGGGCCGCCCCGGGTACCAGCCCTGAGGGGGTGTTCCCGGCCTTGCCGCTCAGTCCCCCCCCACGCCCGAAGGACCGCTCGCCCCACTGACCTTCCAGCACACCTATGAAGCAGCCCGCAGCAGGATCGCGACGTCAGCAATCCCTCAGCTGCTTGGGCGCTGCTTCCTCTGACGTCAGAGGAGGGGGCGGGACCGCGACGCAGGAAGCAGCTCCTAAGTAGCGCAAATATAGCTGACGTCGCGATCCTGCTGCGGCTGCTTCATAGGTAGTGCGGGGAGGCCAGGGGGGCGAATGGTCCTTCGGGGTGGGTCGGGGATCTGACCCAGTTCTAATACCTCTCCGTCTCCGTGCCGACCGACCCCCTCAAGGACCGACCCTTGGAAACATGTTTTCAGGCTTGGAATCCAGTTAAAAGGCAATAGACGCTCTGTCTATACCTGGGACCAAACTGAAAGAAATTTGTCCAGCCCTGGCAAGTTCAAACCCAACTCAAACCAAATTCTGCACTCCTGGGGAAGGGGGAGGTTTTGCTTCTGAGAAAGTGCTCCTTAGTACATCAGAATCTCTGTCTGCTTCTTGGCACCAGCACTGGAGAAATAATGAGACGCCCTACTTTCTTTCTGCATGTGAAGCCATCTGGAGGGGGGGGGGGGTGTTTGTGAGTACCAGAAGGCACTGCGAGGAAGGAACGGGGTATATTAGTAGATCTGTGTGTGATGGAGGGCACTAGGGCCAGCAGGAGTGAGGTACATAGTTAGAGCTGTAGAGGGGGGGGGGGGAGAAGGAGGGTGTCCCTATTGCAAGGGAGGAGTGAGGTTTTCCCTCGCCTTTTCTTCAGTCCTAAAGTTCACATTTTCTGGCTTTGGCTGCCTTCAGCAGTCATGCGACCGGGTAACAAAGCCCCCCTGACCCTGCACGCTGTCTGATTCGGCTGCTGTTGAACAGTTTGCGTGCCGGAACCCTTCTCAGGCTGAGTGGAATTTGGGTTATGAGCTGCAGGGAGTGGTTGTGAATTTCTCCGTGAGAACCTTGTGCATCCTCCTCCAGCTTGAGTCCGCACTAGACGCCCGCACTAGACGTCCCCACGTAGACGTCCGCACTAGACGCCCGCACTAGACGTCCCCACTAGACGTCCGCAATAGACGTCCCCACTAGACGTCCGCAATAGACGTCCCCACTAGACGTCCGCAATAGACGTCCCCACTAGACGCCCGCACTAGACGCCCGCACTAGACGTCCCCACTAGACGTCCCCACTAGACGTCCGCACTAGACGTCCCCACTAGACGTCCGCAATAGACGTCCCCACTAGACGTCCGCAATAGACGTCCGCACTAGACGTCCCCACTAGACGTCCGCAATAGACGTCCGCAATAGACGTCCCCACTAGACGTCCGCAATAGACGTCCGCACTAGACGTCCCCACTAGACGTCCGCAATAGACGTCCGCACTAGACGTCCCCACTAGACGTCCGCACTAGACGTCCGCACTAGACGCCCGCACTAGACGTCCCCACGTAGACGTCCCCCACTAGACGTCCCCACTAGACGTCCCCACTAGACGTCCCCACGTAGACGCCCGCACTAGACATCCCCAACTAGACGTCCGCACTAGACGTCCCCACGTAGACGTCCGCACTAGACGCCCGCACTAGACGTCTAGTGCGGACGTCTACGTGGGGACGTCTAGTGCGGACGTCTAGTGCGGACGTCTACGTGGGGACGTCTAGTGCGGACGTCTAGTGCGGACGTCTACGTGGGGACGTCTAGTGCGGACGTCTACGTGGGGACGTCTAGTGCGGGCGTCTACGTGCGGACGTCTATGCGTGCGCGTCCTCGTGCGCGCGTCTTACATTCAGCACCAAGTGGCAGAAACCTAAACCCCCAAACTCAGATAAATGCATTCCCAGGCCTTGTTCTCCCCTCCTCCAGGTCAGATTGCTGTTTGAAAGCTGAGGCAACAGGAAATACGTCAGCCTCGGGGAGGATCGGAACTCAAGCTGGAGGAGGATGCACAAGGTTCTCACGGAGAAATTCACAACCACTCCCTGCAGCTCATAACCCAAATTCCACTCAGCCTGAGAAGGGTTCCGGCACGCAAACTGTTCAACAGCAGCCGAATCAGACAGCGTGCAGGGTCAGGAGGGCTTTGTTACCCGGTCGCATGACTGCTGAAGGCAGCCAAAGCCAGAAAATGTGAACTTTAGGACTGAAGAAAAGGCGAGGGAAAACCTCACTCCTCCCTTGCAATAGGGACACCCTCCTTCTCCCCCCCCCCTCTACAGCTCTAACTATGTACCTCACTCCTGCTGGCCCTAGTGCCCTCCATCACACACAGATCTACTAATATACCCCGTTCCTTCCTCGCAGTGCCTTCTGGTACTCACAAACACACACCCCCCCCCCTCCAGATGGCTTCACATGCAGAAAGAAAGTAGGGCGTCTCATTATTTCTCCAGTGCTGGTGCCAAGAAGCAGACAGAGATTCTGATGTACTAAGGAGCACTTTCTCAGAAGCAAAACCTCCCCCTTCCCCAGGAGTGCAGAATTTGGTTTGAGTTGGGTTTGAACTTGCCAGGGCTGGACAAATTTCTTTCAGTTTGGTCCCAGGTATAGACAGAGCGTCTATTGCCTTTTAACTGGATTCCAAGCCTGAAAACATGTTTCCAAGGGTCGGTCCTTGAGGGGGTCGGTCGGCACGGAGACGGAGAGGTATTAGAACTGGGTCAGATCCCTGAAGAAGCTCATTCTCCTTCTATCAGTTTGGTTCGGTGCAGTGGCGTACCTAGGGGGGTGCGGGGGGGGGCGGGCCGCCCCGGGTACCAGCCCTGAGGGGGTGTTCCCGGCCTTGCCGCTCAGTCCCCCCCCACGCCCGAAGGACCGCTCGCCCCACTGACCTTCCAGCACACCTATGAAGCAGCCCGCAGCAGGATCGCGACGTCAGCAATCCCTCAGCTGCTTGGGCGCTGCTTCCTGCGCCGCGGTCCCGTCCCTCCTCTGACGTCAGAGGAGGGGGCGGGACCGCGACGCAGGAAGCAGCTCCTAAGTAGCGCAAATATAGCTGACGTCGCGATCCTGCTGCGGCTGCTTCATAGGTAGTGCGGGGAGGCCAGGGGGGCGAATGGTCCTTCGGGGTGGGTCGGGGCATCAGGCCTTCAGGGTGGGGCGGGCGGGCGGGCAGGCAGACTTTCAAGGGGGAGGGGGGGTGACAGGCAGGCAGGCAGGCCTTCAAGGGGGGGTGCAGGTCTTCGGGGGGGGGTGCAGACCTTCAAGGGGGTGCAGGCCTTCAAGGGGGGGACAGGCAGGCAGGCCTTCAAGGGGGGGACAGGCCTACAAGGGGGGGGGGGACAGGCCTACAAGGGGGTGCAGGCCTACAAGGGGGGGGGACAGGCCTTCAAGGGGGGACAGGCCTTCAGGGGGGGTGCATGCCTTCAGGGGGGGGTGCCGACCTTCAAGGGGGTGCAGGCCTTCAAGGGGGTGCAGGCCCTATGGGGGGGTGCCAACCTTCAAGGGGGGTGCAGGCCTTCAAGGGGGGGGGACAGGCCTTCAAGGGGGGACAAGCAGGCAGGCCTTCAAGGGGGGGGACAGGCCTACAAGGGGGTGCAGGCCTTTGGGGGGGTGCCAACCTTCAAGTGGGGGGGACAGGCCTTCAAGGGGGGACAAGCAGGCAGGCCTTCAAGGGGGGGTCAGGCCTTCAAGGGGGGGACAGGCCTACAAGGGGGTGGGACAGGCAGACCTTTAAGGGGGGACAGGCCTACAAGGGGGTGGGACAGGCAGACCTTTAAGGGGGGATAGGCCTTCAAGGGGGGACAAGCAGGCAGGCCTTCAAGGGGGGGTCAGGCCTTCAAGGGGGGGGACAGGCCTTCGGGGGTGCAGGCCTTCGGGGTGGGTGCAGGCCTTCGGGGTGGGTGCAGGCATTCGGGGTGGGTGCAGGCCTTCGGGATGGGTGCAGGCCTTCAGGGAGGGACAGACCTTCGGGTGGGGGGTACAATCCTTCGGGGGGGGTGCAGGCCTTCAGGGGTGGGGTTTAGGCCTTCAGAGGGGGACAGACCTTCGGGTGGGAGGTAAAGTCCTTCGGGGGGTGCAGGTCTTCAGGGGTGGGGTGTAGCCCTTCGGAGGGGGGACAGACCTTCGGGGGAGGGGGGTCCTGGTGTAAAAGTACACAGAGGGAGAGAGGGAAGGGGGGGTTCAAAGATACGTGCATATGCCAGACTTTGGGGGTTAGAAATAATGGGTCTAAAAACAGAGGAGTGGGAGAGAGATGGTGCATAATGGGATTTAGGGAGGGAAGGAACAGAAAGGGAGAGAACTTGGAAACAGGGGATGGTGTGGAGGGGGGATAGAGATACTGGATAGGAGGATAGTTGGGAACAGAAAGGGAGAGATGGTGGATCCTGGGGTGGTGGGGAGTTGAGAAAAGGTGAATCTGTGGATGGAGACAAAAAAAAGGAAAGATGCCAGATCTCCGGGAGAGGGAAGGGAAACGGAAGGGGAGAACAGAGATGGCAGACGGATGGTTAGCACGGAGAAAGGAGACCCTGGCAAGCAAGACAACAAGAGCCTGGGACCAACAAGATTTGAATATTGATCAGAGAACAAAAGGTAGAAAAAATAATTTTATTTTCTGTTTTGTGATTACAATATGTTAGATTTGAAAAGTGTACATGAGACAGCTTGAAATGGGAACTTTTCTATTTTTGTGAATGGCAAGGCTGAGTTCAGTTAAAATATATGCTTTATAAGAAAATATAATAATGTGTTTTATAAAGTTTATAAGCATTGCTGGCATACTCGGTGAGGTGTTCCTAGTGTTGGTGGTGGTGGTAGCATGTCAGTGTGTTGAGAGGAAGAGGTAGTCTGGGAAATTCTGCTGAGCAAACTCTGGGCCCATTTCCACCCCCAGTTAGTCCACTCCACTCAACTGGTTCACACACTGAGTGGGTCTTTGGGTGTTATTTCTGGGTAGTTGTTTTAGAATCTCTTCCAGTGGTTTGTCAGTATCTCCTTCTGGTCCAAGGAAGGAAACTTTGTCAACCTTAGCATTGACCTTCAGAATATGTTTGTAACAGCGCTGCTTGTGTGGCATTAGGCTATGTAGTGATCGAAAGAAAAAAACAGACCTTTGCACATTTTTGCACTATATGGTGGGTGTATGAGGAGATTCATTTCCTGCACAGTTAAGTCCATGTGAAGTTACCTTGTGCTGTATTTGACATCTAGCAAGGTCTCTGTTTGGAAGGAAAGATCTAAGCTTAAAAATGAAGTGGCCAGAAGTTATGTTAAAAGTAGATAGCGTAGCTGGTTTTAAGAAAGGTTTGGACAAATTCCTGGAGGAAAAGTCCATTGTCTGTTATTAAGACATGGGGGAAGCGTCTGCTTGCCCTGGATTGGTGCACTCAGTTGTTCCCACTTGGAGAACCTATTGACTTTTACTGCTTTTCTGTGTGGCTTTAACATTTTTGCTATTCAGTATACCTAAACTATTATTCAGTAGAAAAAATTTGTTTGTTCAATCAAATCCTGTGTGGACATTGGACTTCTATGAGTGAATGTTCTGCTTGATTGAACAAACTAAATTTTTTCTACTGAATAATAGTCTAGGTACAATGAAAGTAAATAGCAAAAATGTTTGAGTAGATAATTAAGGAAATCTTTTTCATATTGCTTGCTTATGGACTGGGAAAAAAGACTGTTCAAGCAAATGTCTCCAGAACTGCTTTAATGGAAAAATGTGATTTTTTTTTTTTTAAAGTACTTTGTGAAATTTATTGTTGTTGTGAAATTTATTGTTATACTTTGTTTAAACTTAAAAAGCGGTGTCATTAACAGTGAATCTAATCGAAAAATCGATTCAACAGGGTGAATCGGATCGAATGAAATATTTTTCTCTGAATCAGGCAGCACTATTGGCTACCATGAGAATGGGCTACTGGGCATGATGGACCATTGGTGTGACCCAGTTAGGCTATTCTTATGTTATGTTCTCATCTGTAGGGGCCTTTGTTTTCACTTCTTATTTTAATGTATTTTTTTCCTGGGAACTTATCAGTGTTTTTTTTATAATGGGAACAAAAATGGAAGAGAATTAATGTGTGTGGAATGGGGGGGGGGTAACTAATTTCTTCAGCTAAATAATTCAATCCACTTCAAACAGACATAGGAGAACTCACGCACCATTCACACACCCTCCAACCAAAAACGTCAAAAGAAAAAAACTGTTCGACAACCTCCTAGCCATTCGAGCTGCAACACTTGACCCCCAACTCTACAACCTATTGACCTCGACCACAAACTACAAAACCTTAAAAAAAGAAATAAAAACCCTTCTATTAAAAAAACACATAAAACCAAACTAACATAATCAGAACTGTCCCAAGCATCACCTGCAACTACTCCATATGTACTTCTGATGTCATGACAATTCAGACATAATTTATGTTATGTTATGTTTGGAATAATGGTTACATAAATGAGGTTCAATAAAAGAAAATTTTCTGTGGGAGCATTTGTTGGAACTTCTGTTATCCTGATTTCTTCTATCTGTGGGCTTTCTTTAGCTAACCTACTTATCTGGGGCTTTCCACTTCTGCAGCTGCCCTTTTCACGGTCCACTTTGCGCTTGCACTCTCTGGGGAGGGGGGGTTGGGTCTGGGCTTGGTGGGGTAGGTGTGTCTGGTAGTTTTGTCTGGGTGGTGGCTGGGTGTTTCTTGGGTGCTTGTTGTGCGGATTGGTGTGTCTGGTGAGCGGTCTGGGTGTTGTTGCTTGTGGGGGTTTTTTTCATTATAAAATATGGCTGAGGGTCTAGTCCGGCTTATTATTCTTGTGGGTTCTGGGGTGGGATTTGTTTGCTTGCCCCAAGTTTTGGCCTTTTGTTGTGTATTGCTATGCCTCTCATTGGCAATTTTCTCTTGGGAGAGGCTTGTTCATGCTTGTTGTTGCTGTTACTCTCATTCTGTGTTCTTTTTGATAATGTATAAGTTTCTGTACAGACCATGGTTGCTTGTCTGGACCTTTTGCCATTCTCAATAAAAATACTTTGAAAAAAAAAAAAAGAAAAGAAAATTTTCACTGCCTGTTTCTATTCTGACCATTTATTCCATTTCATGGTTATTGCAAAAAAAAAAAAAAAAAAAAAAAATTTACATGAGGGGGGGGGGGGTGTCAAAAAATGATGGGCCCCGGGTGCCACATACCCTAGGTACGCCACTGATCCAGGGCAGTAGAGATGGAGTTGTGGAATTAGAGCTGGAAGCAATTCTGGGTGGAGTCAGAATTGGTACAATTTTTAACAACTCTGACTCCATCTTAAAAATAAAAACTTGTACTTTATAGCCCCATTTCTTTGGAACAACCTGCCACTTACAATTCGGGCAGAATCTTCATTGAAATGTTTGGGTTTTTAAAAAAAATTTATCAATTTAATCATTATCATTTATACAAAATAATAATAAGAAAGGAAAAATTACAAAAAATATATATAGAATATAGAAATCTTCTTATAAATAGAATCACTATCTCCTCTAGTCCACATAACAGGAGAATATATTAATAATCAATACAGTCAAATATAATCAAGATCAAAGATCAACTATTTATGGTGCATAATAAATTTAAACTCTAAACTATAATTAAGTCAAATGAGGACCTTACTAGTTTCATGAAGTTGTAAAAACTATTCCAACTGAATAGAGTTCGAATATACATATTCACATTCTTTAAATTTCACAAGGCATTTACATGGAAATTTTAAATAAAATGTGGCTCCCAAAGCCAACACCCTTGATTTCAGAGCTAAAGAGGCTTTTCTTCTTAATTGTGTAGCTTGGGCCACATCTGGAAAAATCAACACATTATCTCCACAAAACTTAATAAGCTTATTCTGAAAATAAGCTTTCATGATTAAGGATTTATCTATCTTTCTTGCACAAGTCATCAGTAAGGTTGACCTAGGGCTCCTTTTATCAAGGCACGCTACGGGGGTTAGCACGTCGGACATTTCATCATGTGCTAACCCCCGCGGCAGCCTAAAATCCTAAAGCCTCGTCAATGGAAGCGTTAGGTACTAGCATGGCAGGCGGTTTAACGCGCGGTATTCCACATGTTAAACTACTACCACACCTTTGTAAAAGGACCCTCTAGTTTGGATTGAATCCTGTGAATCTTCCAGGAAATCAGTTAGATCAAATTCTATCTGCTCCAACCTAATTCTACAGGACTTTTTTTTTTCTGTGGAATATAATATAAATTTATTATAGGCAATGTCTCTGCGTCGGCTAACCCCAAAACTTCCTTAAAGTATTTTCGAATCAAAATTTCTGGGGTCAATAAATGGGTTTTGGGGAAATTGACCGAAATGTTTTAAATCCACTTTCAAAACTCATTTGTGTAAGGAGGCTTTTAGTTGATTTCAGATGATTTCTAGAATATTGGAGCAACACTAAGGTTCACTGCTAATGATATGATTGTGTTCTTAATTGAATGATGTGCTGTTCTATAAACGAATAGAGTTCCTTTCTTTGCTAAAATTTAATATACATCACCTTGAATGACTTGTAAGAAAGGCAATTCAGCAAATTTAATAAACCATAACTTACAACATTATAATATATGGTAAGGTTATAATTTTATATTTATTTATAGTTATAGTTGAGAGTAAAGGGTGCAAAATTGTTGTCTTGGAAGTGCACTATTATGTCTGCCAGGTAGGAACACAACCATTTAAGAGCTGTGTCTATAAGGCCATGTCTTATTGTCGATGTAGAAAAATATCATGATCAACTAAATCAAATGCAGCAGTTAAGTCCAAAGAAAGAATTACAGATTTGGAGAGATCCAGAAAGTATTTGATAAAGGTGGTAATGACAACCAGTGTGGTCTCTGTGCAAAGGTAGTTGTGAAATTCTGTCTGATTGGGATGTAGTATGTTTTTCTAGGTAATCTTGTAACAGCATGAAGGCAATCTTTTCTGTAAGCTTGACCATGAATAGAAGGTTAGCTATCAGGTGATAATTGGAGCACGATGAAGCCAAAGCATTAACAGCTTTGAACTTAGGATGTATAGTTGCTAATTTCCAAGTGGAAGGAAATTGGCCCTGGGTAAGGCTAGTATGTAGTACAGTGTTAACAATGAGCTAAGTATTATGTTTAAGAATGGATTGGTGTGGGAGGCAATCGACTTCATACTTTTTAAAGTTGTGACAAGCAAAGGGAGATCTTGGAATGAAAAGTTAGACTGGTAGGAAGATTAGGCAACATTAAGAGGTGCTATGAGTAAGGGTAGGAGTTATAGGAGTCATTGAATCACAAAATAGCTAGTGTTTGTGCTGACAGGGAGGTGGCAGATAGGATAGCTAGAGTACAGGTAGAAGTGTCTTAAGGATAGAGTAAAGGACTGTGGTATTGGGTAACTTGTTGATGTATTACGAGTAATAGTCTTTTTTGGCTTTTGTGATCAAAGTTTGTAGGCATGGGCCCTTTCTTTATAAAGGATAAAGTGTCAGGTATCTCCAGTGTCTTTCTGCTTGCTTAAGTTGGGTTCTCAGAGGTTTCTAGGGTGATGTAAATCACAATCCATGCTTTCTAGCCACATGCAGTTTGGGGAGACGAGGAGTATTGATGTTATAAGCTTTAGAAAGGGATGCATACCACTGTGTGGTTTGTAAGAAATAGTTTAGAGAAGCCATCTGGATGAAGTTGCGGCAGTGTTGATATGAAGGTCTCAGAGGTGACTTTTGATAGGTCATCAGTAAAATGAAAGCTTTGACAGTGGTGAATGGGGATTTCAGATTGGCGATGATAAAGCTGAGTAGATGGTGGTCTTTCCAGTTGAAATGCAATGAAGGCCCATTTTGAGTACTGAGAAGAGAGAACCACATCAAGGGTATGCCTAGCTGTATGACTGGGCAATATAACTGAGAGATTTAGGTTAAGGTTTGGAGATAAGTGTAATTAACTACTTAGCAAATGGGGATGATAGATCATCTATGTGAATACTGAAGTCCCCAATAATGATGTGATTAGGATGGTGTAAAGAGTAATTCATAAGTATAGTGTGCAAGAGTTGCATAGATTGTGAGGATGGTGGAGTGGAGGGGGGGGGTAGATGATGGAGGAGGAGCAGATCAAAGAATGGAGTAGTCTGGTTACGAAGGGTAAGAATTCCCAGTAGGGGAAAATGAGTAAAGGGTAGCAGTTTGGTTTTAAGGTGTGCAGCATAAATAACAGCTAGGCCACCTCCCTGATGATCTTGATGATATAGGTTCATGAAAAAGAAAGGGGAGGAGGGAGATTGAATGAGATAGGAAATATTACTAAACACTATTCTATAAGTAGCATAAATTCCTAGAGGCGATAAGGGACTGTTTCATGGAGCAGCTGGTCACGGAACCAACGCGAGGGGATGCCACTCTAGACCTAATCCTCAACGGGCTAGAGGGACCCGCAAAGGAAGTGGTGGTACTAGCACCATTAGGGAACAGCGATCACAACATGATCCAGTACAAATTAAACATGGGAACATCAAAGGTGAAAAGAACCACAACGACAGCACTCAACTTCAGAAAAGGAAACTACAAGGACATGAGGAAAATGGTAGGAAAAAAGCTCAGCAACAGCTCAGGGAAGGTGAAGATTGTAAAGGAAGCCTGGACACTGCTTAAAGGCACAGTGCTCGAGGCACAAGACCTGTACGTCCCAAGGTTTAGGAAAGGGTGCAAAAAAAATCGAACTAGAAACCCAGCATGGATAACGACTGCAGTTAAAAAGGCGATAAGCGTCAAGAAATCATCCTTCAAGAAATGGAAAAAGGAACCAACAAAGGAAAACCAGGAAGAGCACAAAAGACATCAGAAAGAATGTCATCGAGAGGTCAGGAAAGCAAAGAGAGATTATGAGGAAAGACTGGCAGGAGAAGCAAGAAACTTCAAACCCTTCTTCAGGTATGTGAAAGGGAAACAACCAGCCAGAGAGGAAATGGGACCACTGGACGACGGAGACAGGAAAGGAGCGATAAAGGAGGAAAAAGAGATAGCTGACAGGTTAAACAAATTCTTCTCGTCAGTCTTCACCAGAGAGGACACATCCAATATTCCGGAACCCGAGGTGATTATAAACAGAGAACACGATGAAAGGCTGGTACAACTAGAGGTAAGCAAAGAGGATGTCCTCAGACAGATAAACAGACTAAAGAGCGACAAATCACCGGGCCCGGATGGCATCCACCCAAGGGTACTGAAAGAACTGAGAAACGAAATAGCAGAGACACTTCGTCAAATATGTAACCTCTCCCTAAAAACAGGGGAGATCCCAGAGGACTGGAAAATAGCAAATGTCACGCCCATCTTTAAGAAACGATCAAGGGGTGACCCGGGAAACTACAGGCCTGTGAGCTTGACCTCGGTTCCAGGGAAGATGATGGAAGCAATGGTAAAGGACACAATCTGCGAACACATAGAAAACAATGGACAACTGAAGGCGAGCCAGCATGGCTTCTGCAAGGGAAGGTCATGCCTCACGAACTTGCTGGACTTCTTTGAGGGAATAAACAGCCAGATGGATAAGGGGGAATCCATAGACATCATTTACCTTGACTTCCAAAAAGCCTTCGACAAGGTACCTCACGAGTGGCTACTTAAAAAGCTGTGGAACCACGGGGTGCAAGGGGATATCTACCGATGGATCAAACACTGGTTTGCAGGCAGGAAACAGAGGGTTGGAGTAAAAGGCCAATACTCAGACTGGCAGTGGGTCACGAGCGGAGTTCCACAGGGGTCGGTGCTGGGACCTCTACTGTTCAATATATTTATTAACGATCTGGAGGCAGGGACAAAATGTGAGGTTATCAAATTTGCTGATGACACCAAACTATGCAGCAGAGTTAGAAACACGGAAGACTGTGAAGACCTGCAAAGGGACCTAACGAGACTGGAAGACTGGGCAAAAAAGTGGCAAATGAGTTTTAACGTAGAGAAATGCAAGGTCATGCATGTAGGGAAAAAGAACCTGATGTTCAGCTACAAAATGGGGGGAACACTGCTAGGGGTGAGTAACCTTGAAAGGGACCTGGGGGTGATGGTCGACACATCACTGAAATCATCGGCGCAATGTGCGACAGCCTCAAAGAAAGCAAACGGAATGCTGGGCATCATCAAAAAGGGTATTACAACCAGGACGAAGGAAGTCATCATGCCGCTGTATCGCGCAATGGTGCGCCCGCACCTGGAGTACTGTGTTCAATACTGGTCGCCGTACCTCAAGAAGGACATGGCGATACTCGAGGGAGTGCAGAGGAGGGCGACTAAACTGATAAAAGGTATGGAAAATTTTTCATACGCTGACAGGTTAAAAATGCTGGGGCTGTTCTCCCTGGAGAAGAGGAGACTTAGAGGGGACATGATAGAAACCTTCAAAATCCTTAAGGGCATAGAGAAAGTGAATAAGGACAGATTCTTCAAACTGTGGGGAGCCACAAGCACTAGGGGTCACTCGGCGAAATTGAAAGGGGACAGGTTTGGAACAAATGCTAGGAAGTTTTTTTTTACCCAGAGGGTGGTGGACACATGGAATGCGCTTCCGGAGAATGTGATAGGCCAGAACTCTGTACAGGGGTTCAAGGAGGGTTTGGATAGGTTCCTGGAGGATAAGGGGATAGAGGGGTACAGATATAACTTGATGTAGGTTATAGAAGTGGTCAGAAACCACTTCACAGGTCGCAGACCTGATGGGCTGCCGCGGGAGCGGACCGCTGGGCGAGATGGACCTCGGTCTGACCCAGTGGAGGCAACTTCTTATGTTCTTATGTGGCATAGGATTAAACTCAGTAATTGGTGCCCAGATTGGGGCACCAAAATAAATCAATACTGAAGTCTTTTTTATAAGTGATGCTCAAAATTGGTTGCCATCTATAGAACAGCATTTAGTGCTGGGTCCACACCCAATTTTGGGCATGAGCCATTTACACCAACTAAACCTGGTGGAAATTCTCATGCCTAAATTAGGTGTAGATGTCCCATATTTTATGCGTGCCCATGCCCCTCCCATGGTCACAGCTTTTTCAGTTGCACACGGAAAAATGTACTTGCTAGTGCCTAGCAATTTGCTTGCCACTGAATATCATGTGAAGATCAGTCAGCGGGAATTAACCAAACAGGAGCCACTTCTTTCCCCTTAACTCCACATTGAATGTCAACCCCTAAGTGTTTATAGCTTTGAAGATACCAGATTATCCATTCATTCTTTTTCTTTACTCCATCTATCTGTGATGCCTTACTACATGTTGTTAAAATGGCATAATGATTTTTACTTTTTTAAAAGTAATATAAGGACTTTAACCTTGTTTACATTTGAGGGAGCTACCTACCTGTTATCAACACATAGTGCAAGGAATATACTATGAATTATTTCTATAGCGCTACCAGATGTAAGCAGCATTGTACAGAGTCACAAAGAAGTCAGTCCCTGTTCAAAGAGCTTACAATTTAAACAGACAAGCAGACAAGCAGAATGTCATGGATACATTTAAGGGGAACGGTTAATCTGCTGGCTGGGTTGGAGGGCAGTGAGCAATAGGGTTATGGACTGAAGGCTATATCAAAAAGGTGGGATTTCAGTTTGCTTTTAAACAAGAGAAGGGAAGGGGCTTTGTGGACAAACTCAGGTAATTTATTCCAGGCATAGGGGCAGCTAGATGAAAGGAATGAAGTCTGGAATTAGCAGTGGAGGAGAAAGGTACAGCTAAAAGCAGCTTATCTGAGGAATGGAGTTCTCTTAGAGGTGTATAAGAAAAGAGAAGAGAGGAGAGATATTGAGGGGCAGCAGAATGAACACACTTGTAGGTCAGCAATATAGGAGCTTGAACTGTATGTGAAGGCGGATAAGGAGCCAGTGAAGTGATTTAAGGAGAGGGGTGACATGAGGGTAGTGATGTTGGTAGAAGATGAGTTATGCGGCAGAGTTTGCACAGCGGGGCTACCTACCTGTTATCAACACATAGTGCAAGGAATATACTATGAATTATTTCTATAGCGCTACCAGATGTAAGCAGCATTGTACAGAGTCACAAAGAAGTCAGTCCCTGTTCAAAGAGCTTACAATTTAAACAGACAAGCAGACAAGCAGAATGTCATGGATACATTTAAGGGGAACGGTTAATCTGCTGGCTGGGTTGGAGGGCAGTGAGCAATAGGGTTATGGACTGAAGGCTATATCAAAAAGGTGGGATTTCAGTTTGCTTTTAAACAAGAGAAGGGAAGGGGCTTTGTGGACAAACTCAGGTAATTTATTCCAGGCATAGGGGCAGCTAGATGAAAGGAACGAAGTCTGGAATTAGCAGTGGAGGAGAAAGGTACAGCTAAAAGCAGCTTATCTGAGGAATGGAGTTCTCTTAGAGGTGTATAAGAAAAGAGAAGAGAGGAGAGATATTGAGGGGCAGCAGAATGAACACACTTGTAGGTCAGCAATATAGGAGCTTGAACTGTATGTGAAGGCGGATAAGGAGCCAGTGAAGTGATTTAAGGAGAGGGGTGACATGAGGGTAGTGATGTTGGTAGAAGATGAGTTATGCGACAGAGTTTGCACAGCGGGGCGGTGGGGGGGGGGGGAGATGGCACTGCGGGAGACCAGTTAGAAGTAGATTGCAGTAATCTAAGCATGAAGTTATGCGAGTATGGACAAGGGTCCGAATAGTGTGCTTAGAGAGAAAGGGGTGAATTTTGGTGATGTTGTAGACATAGAAGTGACAGGTCTTAGCAGTTTGTTAGGTGTGCATAGAAAATGAGAGGTCGGAATCGAAGACGACTCCAAAGTTGTGAGCAGAGGAGACTGGAATGATGACAGCATTATTTAATGAGCTGGATAATGGAGGAGGAGGAGCAGAGGGTTTAAGAGGAAAGAGGATCAGCTCAGTCTTGGACATGTTATGTTGGAAGAAAAACAACATTACCCATAAACTGAACTATCATGGCATCTCCTCTCAAGTAGGACTGGTATGGTAGAAGAAAGTTAATGTGGGCATGTGCAAAATGAAGTACATTCTGAAAGTAATCCTTAACAATATACTGTATACACAAGGATGGTTTCCACAAGTCACTGACACTCAAGAAAGTAATGATAGTGGACAACACACTGAATTTCTCAGCTCAGTGTTTTTCTGCAGACAAAGTTGGACTTTCTCCTTTGTTTTGTTGCCCTCAGCTCAGTGTTCATCATTGATCTATAAAGCAGATAGAATATTAGGAAATGTAGAGAGAGAAATAAACTGAAAATAAAATAATGCTTCAGTATAAATAAATCTACGGCACAATGACTGTTGTATGCAATTCTGATCCCTCCACCTCTAGAAAGATAGAGTAAGACTAGAAAGCAGGCACAGATAAATGCAACACATATGATGAAGGAAATGGAATAGTTCACACTCAGTCCACAGCAGGGAAGCTCGTAAATCCATCTACAGCAAGGTTTTTCAACCTAGTTCTTGGGACATACCGGTTTTTAGCATGCCCACAATGAATATGCATGAAATAAAATTGTATGCACTTCTTCCATTGTATGGAAATCTCTCATGTATGCTCATTGGTGGATATCTTGAAAACCAGACTGGCTTGGTATATCCTAAGAACAGGGTTGAGAATCCCTGTTCAAGAATGGCATCTGCTATTTGTGTCTTGCTATAGTCCCCTAAGCTCTTGACTTGCTGCTATAATGCCCAGGCTGAAATTTGGGTGCTGGATGAAAATAGAAAAAAACTAAGTTCTGCAATATGGCATGAGAGTGGATCAAGTTTTGCTCTGCGTAATGTGCAAAAGGACAATGCATAAATAGAACACCAGCATCCAAAGAGCATCCTTGTTTTGCTTACATTTCAGAAGAGATGAAAATAAAAGTGCACGACAGATAGAAAGTGCTGGCTTTTTGGTTCATCTTAGCTAACAGCTGCTCAGGGGAGTATGAAATGTCACCTTGATTATGAAACAACACCTGAGGCTAGAGAAGAGTTTTGTGGGCAGCGATTATACCCTGCTGTTTTGCAAAGCAGCCCCATTCTGTGTAACATTTACACAAATGCAACACAAAATGAAGTAGTACATTATAGGCCAGATCTGCTGTGGCGGCAGTCTCGCATGGAGGAGACAGTGCTGAGAATAAGTGCACACAGGGGAATACAGGAAAGGGAACTGAACATACAAGCACTAATAGATTACTGCATCTTAGCCAAGCTGCCCTGACACCCTGCCAGTGCCATAAAAATACCAGACTCCAGTCCCTTTCAGAAAGGGAAGAGCATGAAGCTGCCTGAACCTGACCTAGTTCTCTCCAGAAGGTCTCGCCGACAGCAGCCTACAGTCAATGGCTTCCAGGAGACCCATTTTTCATCCTATTAATGTCAACCCTGCTTAGCTTTCTAATGAAACCTGACGCTAACTGAGAAAAATGGATACATTAATATTGAGTTCATTAGTAAATAGATTATCCAAACAACATTTCAAGGAAAGGAATAAAAGAAGGCAAAGCTCTTTCTCTCTCAAATATAATTGCTGGAGTCCCTCGGAGGACAAAGAACAGATTAAATATTTATGGATTTTAATACACTGGTCTGTTAAAGTCAGGAAACAGTCCACCTTAAATGATGCCAGTGCTGTATTTATATGTAGTTACCCAGGGGAAAGGTTTACCTTGATGGTAAAAAGGGTCAGCTAGGAGCAAACTAAATATGCTGACATCTTCAGATATCCTCATGTTAAGACAGCCTGAATTACTGTTTTCCCTATGTCATTTTCAATGCCTGATTATATGATATATCTGTCATAATCAAGGCACGTGATTTTTTCTCTATAAAACTCAAAAAGTTTTCTCATTTGGGAGTACTTGAAAAAGTTTGCTTCTGAAGGAACTGTGGAGACTGAGACCAGTAAACTGAAAGGGCTGTAGCCTAATCATCTTTCTCTGCTTTTAATCCACAAAAACTTGTGCAGTCTTTCCTAAAAACATAATCTGACAATAACTGATGCTTTTGACAAATTTTGTCGGGCCTTCCAATTTCTAAAATTGAATCTAATAGGATAACAGATGTATAGTGAGCATTATTGCCTTTCCGTGGAAGGGGCAGAGCCTGGAAAGCTCCAGCAATGTGGCTCTATAAGGGACTACTTCCACTAAGGTATATACACTTCTCCCTCCGAATCCGCAGTTTCAGTATCCGCGGATTCAGTTATTCATGATTTTTTTTTTTTTTTAATAAAGCTACATTCCAGACCTTCCCTGCCTCCCTTCCACCTTCCTCCCAGCATCCCGGACCTTACCTGGTGGTATAGCAGGCTTTCAGAGCAGGAGTGATCTTCCTACGCTCCTGTCTCATGCAGATCACTCATAGGAAATGGCTGCCCTGAATTCCCATCGTAGTCTCTCGAGACTACGGGAACTCACGACAGCCATTTCCTATGAGTGATCTGCATGAGACAGGAGCATAGGAAGCTTGCTCCTGCCTCGAAAGCCCACTAGACCTCCAGATAAGGTCCTGGTTACCAGGGGTAAGGCGGGAGGGAGGCGGGGGTGGGTCATAGCCAGCCAAAAAGTTATTCGCAAATTTTCAACATTCGCGGGCCGGCTCTGCCCCTAACCCCCGCGAATGCTGAGGGAGAAGTGTGTTTGTAATCTAAAAGATGATCATCTTCTGCAGGGTAATGTGCTCTGGAACCAATGTCTCCAAATGGGTCAGTTTAGCACATATCTTGAATCTTGACAGAAATAAACCTCACTCCTAAGCCAGAGGGAGTATGTGGTGCAGTGGTTAGAGCTACAGCCTTAGCACTCTAAAGTTGTAGGTTTGAATCCTAAGCCAGAGGGAGTGTGTGGTGCAGTGGTTAGAGCTACAGCTTAGCACCTTGAAGTTGTAGGTTTGAATCCTGCAATGTTCCTTGTGACCCTAGGCAAGTCACTTATTCCTCATTGCCCCAGGTAAATTAAATAGAGTGGGAGCCCGCTGGGACAGTTAGGGAAAAATGCTTGAGTACCTGAATAATTTGTAATCTGCAAAGAATTGTAGGATATGCAAAATATAATTTGTGAAAACCTGGTTGGCTCAAGGGTTGTGTGCTGGGTTAGTAACAGGAGGATGAGGGTTCAAGCCTCAGCTAAGGAGTAGAACTGATACTACTTCAAAAGAAGAAGCTGAGGGTTCAAGTCTATTTATTATGCTTCTCATCCACGTCGGAACAAACAACACTGCCAGGAACACCCCGGAGAGCATACCTGAAGACTTTGGAGCCCTGGGTGAGAAGCTGAGGAGGATGGATGCGCTGGTGTTCTTCTCCTAGATCCTCCCAGTGAGGGGCAAGGGAAGAGCCAGGGAAGGCTGTATCCAGAGAACAAACGACTGGCTGCACGGATGGTACAAGGAGATGAACTTCGGGTTCCTGAATCATGGAGAGGCATTGCAAGGATTACAGTGACCAGACGGGCTACACCTGACCAGAAGAGGAAAGAATATCTTTGGACACCGACTAGCCCGCCTACTTCATAGGGCTTTAAACTAGGTAAGTTGGGGGAGGGTACTAGCACAAATAACCAACCTGGCGAGGTAAGCTGCCAATCCATTTCTGAGTCTGAGGTAAGTACACATTGCATTTCCGAGTCTGGGGTAAGTACACATTGTAATTCTGGATCTAGGGAGAGTACACACCTTGCAAACAGTACTGAAGGAGTTAAATTAGCTCAAGCGGGAATATCTCCAAAGAGACATAACAAACATAAGGTATAGAGGGCTATATACGTCAATGCCCACAGTTTGAGCAACAAGATTCTGGAATTAGAGACGGAAATAAGGAACGCCGACATAGATGTGGTGGCGATATCCGAGACCTGGCTCACGGACTCCCATGGGTGGGACATGGCCATACCAGGTTACAACTTACTTCGTTGAGATAGAGAGGGCAAAATGAGAGGAGGGGTAGCTCTTTATACTAAAGATGACATTAAAGTTACCAGAATTGCGGATGTCAGGTACACCGGGGAATCCCTCTGGGTGAATTTGGCCAGGGGGAAGGACAAATGCCTGTATCTTGGCATAATAGACAAAAGCACAGTGCCTAACAAAAGCTCAATGCCCGACAATATGACGCATGACCTACTCCTACTGGAGCATTGGTCCAGGACCTGGCAACTAAGTTTCAATGCCAAAAAATACAAAGTCATGCACCTTGGCAGCAAAAATCCATGCAGGACTTACACCTTAAATGGCGAGACCCTAGCAAGGACTGTAGCAGAAAGAGATTTGGGGGTGATCATTAGTGAAGACATGAAGACTGCCAATCAAGTGGAGAAAGCTTCATCCAAGGCTAGACAAATCATAGGTTGTATCCGTAGAAGTTTCGTCAACCATAAGCCTGAGGTCATAATGCCATTGTACAGATCCATGATGAGACCCCATCTGGAAAACTGTGTACAATTCTGGAGACCACATTACCACAAAGATGTGCTGAGAGTTGAGTCGGTTCAGTGAATGGCCACCCGGATGGTCTCAGGACTCAAAGATCTCCCATATGAGGAACGGCTGGATAAGTTGCAGCTATATTCACTCGAGGAACGCAGAGAGAGGGGAGACATGATCGAGACATTTAAATATATTGAGACATTCAAATATGACATTCACCATGTATCGAGGTGGAAGAAGATATCTTTTTTCTTAAAGGTCCCACGGCTACAAGAGGGCATCCATTGAAACTCAGGGGTGGGAAAGCAATGTTACTTACCGTAACAGTTGTTATCCAGGGACAGCAGGCAGCTATTCTCACTAGTGGGTGATGTCATCAGACAGAGCCCCGGTACGGACGTCTCACAAGCACGTGTTGCTTGTAGAAACTTAAAGTTTCTAGATGCCCGCACCGCGCATGCGCCGGTGCCTTCCTACCCGGAGATCCGGGCGTGTCTCCTCAGTTCAGGTAGCTAGCCTGAGAAGCCAACCCAGGGGAGGTGGGTGGGACGTGAGAATAGCTGCCTGCTGTCCCTGGATAACAACTGTTACGGTAAGTAACATTGCTTTATCCCAGGACAAGCAGGCAGGTATTCTCGCTAGTGGGTGACCTCCAAGCTAACCTCAGTGGGATGGAGGGGGAGTTGGCGACTTAAGAGAATAAATTTTTCAATACTGTTTGGCCAAACTGTCCATCCCGTCTGGAGAGGGTATCCAGACAATAATGTGAGGTGAATGTGTGAACCGAGGACCAGGTGGCAGCCTTGCAAATTTCCTCGATTGGTGTTGATCTGAGGAATGCTACTGAGGCTGCCATTGCTCTGACCTTATGGGCTGTGACCTTACAAGGAAGTGATAATCCAGCCTGGGCATAGCAGAAAGAGATACAAGCCGCCATCCAATTAGAGATGGTGCGCTTTGATACGGGTCTTCCCAACTTGTTAGGATCGAAGGAGACAAAAAGTTGAGGAGTGGTTCTGTGTGGCTTGGTGCGATCCAGGTAGAAAGCCAAGGCACGTTTGCAGTCTAGAGTGTGAAGGGCCGATTCTCCGTGGTGAGAATGAGGCTTAGGGAAGAATACTGGAAGTACAATGGATTGGTTGAGATGAAATTCGGAGACCACCTTAGGCAGGAATTTCGGGTGAGTGCGGAGGACCACCTTGTCATGGTGGAATACTGTGAATGGTGGGTCCGCCATCAATGCCTGGAGTTCGCTGACTCTGCGAGCGGACGTGAGGGCTACAAGGAAAAGCACTTTCCAGGTGAGATACTTCAGAGGGGCCCTGTTGAGTGGTTCAAACGGGGGCTTCATGAGGTGGGAAAGGACTACATTGAGGTCCCAAACTACTGGGGGTGGTTTGAGAGGAGGGTTAACATGGAAGAGTCCTTTCATAAATCTGGCGACCACCGGATGGGCCGAGAGGGGTTTCCCTTGTAGAGGCTGGTGGAACGCCGCAATAGCGCTCAGGTGGACTCGTATGGATGTGGACTTGAGCCCAGATTGAGATAGGTGTAGGAGATAGTCCAGCACGGAGGATAAGGAAGCTCGCTGAGGTTCCTTTGACTTAGAAACACACCATGAGGAGAATCTGGTCCATTTCTGGGAGTAGCATTGTCGAGTGGCGGGCTTCCTGGAAGCTTCTAAGACCTCCCTCACTTCTTGTGAGAATTGGTGAGGGGTTACGTTGAGAGGAACCAAGCTGTCAGGTGGAGAGACTGCAGGTTGGGATGAAGTAGTGATCCTTGATGTTGAGTAAGTAGTGAAGGAAACACTGGAAGTGGTACTGGTTCCCTGCTGCTGAGTTGAAGTAGGAGGGAGAACCAAGGTTGTCTGGGCCACCGAGGAGCTATTAGAATCATGGTGGCCCGTTCGAGTTTCAGCTTGACCAGAGTCTTCTGGATCAGCGGGAATGGTGGGAACGCATATAGAAATCGTTTCCCCCAGTTCAGTAGAAAAGCATCTGCCTCGAGGCGATGAGGAGTGTAGATCCTGGAGCAAAACTGAGGCAGTTTGGCGTTGTGGGGAGCCGCAAAGAGGTCTATCTGAGGCGTCCCCCATTGCGTGAAGATTTGGTGAAGGGGGTTGGAATGGAGAGTCCATTCGTGCGGTTGTAGCAGACGGCTTAGTTTGTCTGCTAAGACGTTGTTCTCCCCCTGGATGTATACTGCTCTGAGTAGGGCGTTGTGGCGCACCGCCCAGTCCCAGACTCGTAGAGCTTCCTGGCAAAGGAGGGCCGAGCCCGTGCCTCCTTGCTTGTTGATATAATACATGGCGGCCTGATTGTCTGTGCGAATGAGGATTACCATGTCGTGGAGTCGGTGTTGGAACGCTTGGAGCGCATTGAAGATGGCTCTGAGTTCCAATAGATTGATTTGGTGTAGTCTTTCCGCACTGGTCCAGAATCCTTGGGTGCGGAGACCCTCCAGGTGGGCCCCCCATGCGTAATTCGATGAATCGGTTGTGAGAACTTTCTGATGGGGGGGAGAGTGCATCAGCAAACCTCTGGATAGATTCGAAGAGGTCATCCACCAAAGTAGAGACTGCCGAAGAGCAGGTGTGACTACGATGCGTTTGGACAGTGGATCGGATGTCTGATTCCACTGTGATGCCAGGGTCCACTGGGGGATTCTGAGGTGGAGTCTGGCAAAGGGTGTCACGTGTACTGTGGAGGCCATATGGCCCAGGAGCACCATCAGTTGTCTCGCCGGTAGGGTTTGGCGGGTAGCCACCGACTGGCAGAGATGAAGAAGAGACTCCATGCGTTGCCGGGGCAGGAATGCTCGGAGTCGGGTGGTGTCCAGGACCGCTCCGATGAAGGGGAGGGACTGGGTGGGTTGTAGATGAGACTTGGAGAAGTTGATCTCGAAGCCCAAATTCTGGAGGAAGTAGGTTGTAGCCAAGGTCGCCGAAGTGACCTCTGGGGCTGACGGGGCCTTGATGAGCCAGTCGTCGAGGTATGGAAACACCTGTAGACCCCTGTCCCGGAGTGCTGCGGCCACTACCACCAGGCACTTTGTGAAGACTCTGGGGGACGAAGATAGGCCGAATGGTAGCACTCGATACTGTAGGTGCAGATTTCCCACCCGAAATCTGAGGAACTTTCGGGAGGCCGGGTGAATGGGGATGTGAGTGTAGGCCTCCTTGAGATCCAGGGAGCATAACCAGTCGTTCTGCTCGAGGAGGGGGTATAGAGAAGCCAAAGTCAACATGCGGAACTTCTCTTTGACCAGGAACTTGTTGAGGGCCCGAAGGTCTAAAATGGGTCGCAGGTCGCCCGTTTTCTTCGGGACGAGGAAGTACCGGGAGTAAAACCCCCGGTTCAATTGGTCTGACGGGACCGGCTCGACAGCCCGAAGCTGAAGTAAGGTTTGGACTTCCTGAAGAAGAAGGGCGGTCTGCGTCGAGCTTGAAGGATACTCTCTTGGAGGATGGTCCGGGGGGACCCGGTGGAATTGAAGAGAGTATCCTTCTCTTATGATGGAGAGGACCCATAGGTCCGTGGTTATGGCCTCCCATCGGTGGTAAAAAAGATGGAGGCGGCCCCCTATGGGAGAGGCCGAGGTTATGCTCCCGGGCGGGGCGTCAAAAGGGCTGGGGAGCCTTAGGTACAGCCGGTGGCTGAGGTTTTTGCTGAGACTTCTGGGGGGGTTGTCTCTTCGCAGGCTGTCTCGCAGCAGGCGTTTGTCTGGGCATGTAACGCCGCTGGTAAATCAGGGGTGGCCTGGAAGGTCGAGACTGTTGAGGTTTGGGTTTGGGCCGTAGGATGGATTGAAAGGATTTTTCATGATCCGACAGCTTCTTGGTAACAGTTTCGATAGACTCATCGAACAGGTCAGCTCCAGCGCATGGTACGTTGGCGAGTCTGTCCTGTAGGTTGGGATCCATATCGATAGTACGGAGCCATGCCAGGCGACGCATGGCTACCGCGCTTGCGGCGGCGCGTGCCGAGAGTTCGAATGCATCGAAGGAGGATTGCATCAGCTGGAGGCGTAATTGGGAGAGGGAGGCTACCACTTCCTCGAACTCGAATCGAGCTTGGTTGTCTATGAACGGAGTGAACTTGCGGAGCACCGGCAAGAAGAACTCCAGATAGGAAGAGAAAAAGAAGTTGTAGTTTAGCACCCGTGACGCCATCATGGAGTTTTGGTAGAATTTTCTACCAAATTTGTCCATCGTTCTCCCCTCTCGGCCAGGCGGTACAGAGGCGTAGACCTGGGAGGGGTGAGAGCGTTTAAGGGAGGACTCGACCAGTAGGGATTGGTGGGAGAGTTGAGGGCCCTCGAACCCTTTATGGTGCACGATGCGGTATCGAGCATCGATTTTGCTTGGGATCGCCGGTATGGAATACGGCGTTTCGAAGCACTGCATGAAGGTCTGGTCCAGTAATTTATGCAAGGGGAGCCGAAGCGACTCCGTTGGAGGGTTAGGTAAATGCATGGTGTCCAGATACTCTTTGGAGTATCTGGAGCCCGTGTCAAGGGTCACATCCAGATCATCCGCCATTTGTCGGAGGAATGATGAGAAGGACAATTGTTCCGCCAGCGTCGGTCTGTGGGACGGGCTGGAGGAGGATGAGGCCTCCAGGTCCGTGGACATCGGGGAGTGACAAGGAGAATCGGGCACCGGTGTCTCCTCGTACTCCGGGCCCCTCGGGGGGGACACCTCTGATGAGGAGTATCCCCTACGTTGCAGTTTTTTCTGCGGTGACACCTCCGAATGGCGTGAGGAGTGCCAGGATGAGTGTCTCGATCGGTGCCCGTCTCGGTGGCGGGACGGGGATCGGGATCGTCTGTGCATCGCATGGTCTCCCGAGGCCCCCAAGTGGATAGGGCTGGAAGCGGTGGATCGTAACTGGGTTTGCGATGCGGGTTCTTGCGATGCTACCCAAGTCTGGTAGGGAGTACGGAAGAACTCTTCCTGACTATGCCCAGGGCTTCGAGTATCGATCGGAGGTCTGGTCCCATGTTGGCGCGGAGGCGTAATGGGTTCTAATGGCGGCATATCGGTAAGCGAGGCTTGCCGCGTGGGCATCGCCGCCCTCCCCCGTTCGTCCTCGTCGGTTGTCGAGGTCGAACGGTGTGGGGGAGGGGGCGGACCGCCCCTTTGGATCGGTACCGGGAGGTCACCCTGTATGGCAGCGATGAGCCCGGGTCCGATGGTCTGCATGAGCTCAACGAATTGAGCTTCCAGCACGGACCGTAGCGAAGCCGATAAGGAGGGATCCGCACCGAAAGGGGGTCCTCCTGCACGGACATCGCGCTCCTTCGAGGCCGAGTGCTTCTGCTTAGTAGCTTTCGGCACTTTGATGACCATTGGTGGCACTGTGGAAGGAAGAGGTACCTGAACCGAGGAGACCGGGGCAGGCACCGACGTCGAGCTCGTGGATGGTGTCGGGGCGAGCGATGCCGGTTTCACCACGTTCGATGCAGGAGGGGTCGATGCCGGTTTTGCCCGAACCGGGGAGGTATCGGATGAAGTGGAGGCTGAGGGATCCTTAGCTGCGTCCATCTTGAACATCAATTCCCACAATAGGCAACGCCGCTTGAATGAGCGTGCCGTAAGGGTAGAGCAAGGCCTGCACGATTTCGGAATGTGGTCAGGGCCCAAGCACTGCAAACAGCGCCAGTGAGGGTCCGTGAGTGAAATCGCGCGTTGGCACTTGCTGCACTTTTTAAACCCGGTGATTGGCCGGGACATAGGCCGGAAAATCTCCGCCGCGAGGTCGAAGCCGGTGGGCCTGAGCCACGTGGCCGGCCCGTTCGACCCGCCGGAGGAAATAATCTTCTTCTTTTTTTTTTTTTTTTTTTTTACGAAAAGAAAAGAACTGTTAACTGTAATTAAAAGAAAGCGAAAACGCGGACAAGAAGGCAAATTTAACTGAATTCAGCTAGCGCATGATGAAGTTGAACTTCTCAGCTCCGCGGAAAAGAAAGAACTGAGGAGACACGCCCGGATCTCCGGGTAGGAAGGCACCGGCGCATGCGCGGTGCGGGCATCTAGAAACTTTAAGTTTCTACAAGCAACACGTGCTTGTGAGACGTCCGTACCGGGGCTCTGTCTGATGACATCACCCACTAGTGAGAATACCTGCCTGCTTGTCCTGGGATAAATTCCATGGTGACACCAGAAAATATTTCTTCACCGAAAGGGTGGTTGATCGCTGGAATAGTCTTCCACTACAAGTAATTGAGGCCAGCAGCATGCCAGATTTTAAGAAAAAATGGAATTGGCACGTGGGATCTTTTCACGGAGGAAGTTAGGGGGTGGGTCTTTATTGTGGGCAGACTAGATGGGCCATGGCCCTTTTCTGCCGTCAGTTTCTATGTTTCTATTATCTCAATCTCTCAAATTTACTGCTAAAGCTCACCTAAGTACTTGCACATATGCTCTCACTACTAAGTATCATGCTTAGAGCATTGCTAGATATGTGCAGCATTATACAGATACAGAGCAGAAAGGGTTCAGAGGAGGGGCGGGACCGAGGCAGAGAAGGCAGCTCGAAGACCTGATGGCAATTTGCATAGATCGCTAACACTAGCGATCTTATGCAGGCTGATGAACTGAGGTAAATTGAGGCCAGGGGGAACATGCAGGCCTTCCAGGGGGAAGGGGGGTGCAGGCCTTCCGGGGGGGGGGATTTGTACAAGCCTTCAGTGGGGACAGGCAGGCCTTGGATGCAGCCTTCAGGGGGGACAGGAAGGCCTTGGATGCAGGCCTTTGGGAGGGACAGGCAGGCCTTGCAAGCAGGCCTTCAGTGGGGACAGGCATGCCTTGGATGCAGGCCTTCAGGGGGGCACAGGCAGGCCTTCGGGGGGGGGGGGCAGGCAGGCCTTAAGGGGGGGAAACAGATCTTCAGGGGGGGACAGACCTTCAGGGGAATGGGCCCTGATTTAGAAGTACATGGAGGGAGGGAAGGGGGGGGTTCAAAGAGACATGCATATGCCGAACTGGGGGGGGGGAGAAATAATGGGTCTAAAAATAGAGGAGAGGGAGAGAGATGATGGGCAATGGGATTTAGGGAGGGAAGGAACAGAAAGGGAGAGAAGTTGGACACAAGGGATGGGGTGGAGTGGGGATAGAGATACTGGATAGGAGGGTAGTTGGGAAAAGAAAGGGAGAGATGGTGGACCCTGGGGTGGTAGGAAAGGAGGGAGAGATGCTGGATGAAAGGGTTGAGAAAAGGTGGATCTGTGGATGGAGACGAAAAAAAGGAAAGATGCCAGACCTCTGGGGGAGGGAAGGGAAACAGAAGGGGAGGACAGAGATAGAAGATGGATGGTTAGCACGAAGAAAGAAGGAGATCCTGGCAAGCAAGTTATCAGAAGACAACCAGAGCCTGGGACCAACAAGATTTGAATAAGGACCAGGCAACAAAAGGTAGAAAAAATCATTTTATTTTCTGTTTTGTGATTACAATATGTCAGATTTGAAACGTGTACCCTGCCAGAGCTAGTGTTAGACCGCAAATGTGAGCTAGGATTTAACAGAGAGAGGAAAAGTCTTTTTTTTTGTTTGTTTACATCAAAGTGCCAGTGTGGTTAGGAGAAGGCAAAGGGGATGAAGAGGCTATAAAAAGGGTGACGAGGTTACAAAATAAACCCACCAGGATGTTTTAAAAAAAAAAAAAACACCCAATTGGGCAAGAAAATCGAATCGAATCGAAATTTTTTTCCTGAATCGGGCAGCATTAGAATATAGTGCTAAAGAATTTTTTGTAGTAGCTATGCGGTTAGTATAGTATTTTTTCTTAGTTCAATTCCCATTGTAGCTCCTTGTGATGCTAGGCACTTCCTTAACACTCCATTATGCCATGTACAAAAAACAAAACAAAACAGATTGTGAGACCACTAGGGACACAGAAAGTACTTACATATAATGTGTACAGTGCTGTATACTCGTACATCTAGTAGTGTATAGAAATGATTAATAGTAGTAGTGAGGAATGATCTACTGTTAACAGAAGAAAAAGGGAGATGGACTGTTCATAGACAACGGCGCGAAAGACAAAGGCGCGCGCCGACAATTAAGCGCAAGATGGAGGCGCGCGCCGAAGAAAATTACAGTTTTTAGGGGCTCCGATGGGGGGTTTTGTTGGGGAACCCCCCCACTTTACTTAATAGACATTGCGCCGGCGTTATGGGGGGCTTGGGGGGTTGTAACCCTCCACATCTTACTGTAAACTTAACTTTTTCCCTAAAAACAGGGAAAAAGTTAAGTTTACAGTAAAATGTGGGGGGTTACAACCCCCACATCCCCCCACAATGCGGCGCGATGTCTATTAAGTAAAGTGGGGGGTTCCTCCCCCACGCCCCCCCCCCGTCGGAGCCCTAAAAACAGTAATTTTGAGCGGCGCGTGCCTCCGCGCTGCGCTCAATTGTCTGGGCGCGCCTTTGTCCCGGCGCGCTTTTGACCTGACACCGCTAACTACAGTTCTCCTTATAACACTACCAACATAGAGCTTGGGAAGATTACATGGAGAAGAACCATTGAAGTATGAGTGCTCAGACTATCTACCATCAGAAGTGTCTCAGTAGGGATACAAGGACCTGCTTGAAAACAGAGCAAAAGAATGAAAAGAATACCTGAAAGAGAGAGAAAAATAATTATTGAAAAAGTGAAAGACAAAATGATGGAGGGGGGAAACAGGAGAGGGGAAAGCGAAAGAGGGTAATAGAGAAACAGTTTTTGAGTGAATTGGTGGTACAATTTTGTCACAAATTTTAGGCAATTCTAGCAATGTGCACACTGACATCCCATCTACTTGGGAACAAACTCTTCTCCATTTGGGGACCCTTAACAAGCAAATTTACTAGCAAGAGAGAAAACAAGAGAAGAATGAAAGTAGCAATTCTGTTCTTCAAACATCTCTCCTTGCGAATTGCTTGCTGTCTTGTGACAAACTGGAGTGCCTCGAAGGAGCTCATTTTACATCTCATCCATTGCCTGAATAATGGGAAAATCCCTGTGTGCTTCTCTCCCTGATCATAGCGTACTGCCTGCAATATACACTCAATTTCATTAGATGTAATGGAACGAGATTGTCCTAGAATCTGTTTTCAATTGGTTGAGTGCATCTTTTATTTAGGAAAACAAGAATCTATATCTTTCCTGCTGAAATCAGCAGCTAGATGGGCTGAGTGGTGAGCACCCACAGAACACCTGGGCTTAGATGTTATTTTACTGTCTTTTCTAGAGAAGTCATTATCCCATGTGTAAGAAGGCACAGTGAAAGGAAATTAGCAATGCATTTGATTGCAATTCAGAACATGAAGAAGGATTAACCAGCTCACCTGAGCTAGAGCTTGAGAATGTGTTGGAAATGTACCAGAACAGAACACAGGCCTAGATTCTTAAAAAATCGCATTAAAAAACGGCAGGCTGCTATCACAGCAGTTCTGGTAGTGAATTAAAATAAGCGAGTCATTCTCCCAAAAAACGCTCATGTAATTGAGGTTGGCGGAGCATAGCAAAGACTCACTACATTTACATGTGCCCATCACTGGTGATAGCGATGGGCACATGTGCAGAAAAAACCCTTCCAACAGCAGGCGAGATGTTCAATCTCTCCCACTGCCAACCAACACCACCCCCTATGCAGTAGCAGAGATGCCCACTCTCTCCCGCTGCCACACAACACCTACCCTGTAGTGGGAAAAATACCCATTTTCTCCCACTGCCACACAACCCCCCCCCCGCAATGGGAGAGATGCCCACTCTCTCCCGCTGCCAAGCACCCCCCCCCTTCAGTGGGAGAGATTCCCACTCTATCCTGCTAGCAAGTGAACCCTCCACCAGCTGTGGGAGAGATGCCAATTCTCTCCCGCTGAATCAGAACACCCCCCCTGCTTCCGACCCCTCTCCCCTGTACCTTTAATTAGATGGATGACTGGAGGGATACCTACTACCTCTGGCCAACTTGCCCATTTCTTCAAAAATGAACCTCCCCCTTCCCCTCCCCTATGGGAGGGACCTTAAACAACATGGGCCAATTAGAGCCCCAGGCCCCTCCCCGGTGCTTTCTCTGGGGGGGTGTTCACCTGGCAGCAGGAGAGAGTGGGCATCTCTCTCGATGCAGGGGGGGTGTTGTGTGGCAGCGGAAGAGAATGGGCATCTAAACTAAACTAAACCTTAGGTTTGTATACCGCACCATCTCTGAAAACGCAGAGCTCGACACGGTTTACAGAGGTTGAGAAGAAAGGGACTACAAAGGGATATAGGAGAGGGACTGAGAAGATAGAGAGGGAACAGGGTATTAGAGAACAGGAGGAGATTAGATTTTTGAAAAGAGCCAAGTTTTCAAGTGTTTGCGGAAGGATTGGAAGGAGCTAGAATTTCTGAGTGGGGAAGAGAGGTTGTTCCAGAGTTCTGTGGTTCTAAAGGGGAGGGATGTTCCAAGTATTCCTGTGCGGGATATACCTTTTATAGATGGGAAAGATAGTTTTAGTTTTTGGGAGGATCTTGTGAAGAGAGGGTTTGAGGAATTCCAGAAGAGTGGGATAACGGGAGGGAGGACGCCATTTAGAATCTTGAAGGCTATGCAGGCACATTTATAGAGGACTCTGGAGTATACTGGGAGCCAGTGAAGCTTGGAGAGGAGTGGAGAGACGTGATCGAACTTGCCTTTTGCGAAAATAAACTTGGCCGCGACATTCTGAATTAGCTGAAGTCTATGGAGGTTTTTCTTAGTTAGACTTATATAGATGGAGTTGCAGTAGTCCAGTTTAGAGAGGATGGTGGATTGAACGAGGATGGCGAAGTGAGAATGATGAAAGCAGGATCTTACTTTCCTCAACATATGGAGGCTAAATAAGCATTTTTTTTACCAGGGAGTTGAGGTGATCATTGAAGGAGAGAGAGGAGTCTAAGATGATGCCTAGGACTTTGCTTGAAAACTCAAGCTGAAGAGTGGGGCCGGAAGGTAGTGGGATGGAGGTGGGTAAATGATCTGAAATTGAGCCGAGCCAAAGTAGTTTTGTTTTGGACTCATTCAGTTTCATTTGTACAGATTGGGCCCAGGATTGGAGGTTCGTAATACATGTGGATATGTTCTCAGCGAGGTTAGAGAGGTTCGAGTCGGTCTCGAGGAGGATGAGGATGTCGTCAGCGTAGGAGTAGAGAGTTTCTAGGGGGTATAGATGAAGGAGTTTCAGAGAGGACATGTAGATATTGAAAAGGATAGGGGAGAGGGGTGAGCCTTGCGGGACTCCACATTTCGGCTTCCAGGGGGGGGGGATGAGGTACCGTTTGTGTTAACGGTATAGGAGCGGAAGCGTAGGAATTTCGAGAACCAATCTAGGACTGTGGAGCTTATGCCTATTTCGGAGAGTTGGAAGATTAGGATGTCGTGGTGGACGACATTGAAGGCTGCGGAGAGGTCGAATTGAAGAAGAACAGCAAATTTGTTGCGAGAGTGGAGTTGTTGCACCTTAGAGATTAGAGAGGCTAAGAGGGATTCGGTGCTGAAGTTGGGTCTGAAGCCGAATTGGTGGGGTAGGAGAATAGAGAATCTTTCTAGGTAGGATGAGAGTTGGGTGGCTATGATGGATTCTAATAACTTGGTTAGGAGAGGGATATTTGCTATAGGGCGGTAATTTGATGGAATGGAGGGATCAAGGTCGGCCTTTTTCAGTAGAGGGGACAATGAAATGTGTCCCATGTCGGGGGAAAAAAGGCCCGATGTTAAGGCAGAGTTTATGAGTTCGGTGAGGGAAGCGATGGCATGTGTAGGGATATTCTCGAATAGATAGGAGGGGAAAGGATCCAATGTGCACTTGCAAGTTTTTAGTTTGAGGCAGAGTTTGGAGACTTGTGGTTCTAGGGGGGGGGGGGGGGGGGTTGCTTCTCAAAATGGATTTTCTAACAGTCTCCAACACTGCTATGCCAGGATTTTAAACAGTGCTGCCACTGTGCTGGCACCCCTGGATCAGTCACTGATTTTTGTTGCCAAAAGCCAACGTCACTCTTGGAGAATGGATCAGCGATTTTAATGAATCCACCAGAGTGCTCATTTTAATGTTGAAAAGCCAATGTACATGGTAGTAGTGTTGGAGACTGCTAAAAGCCTCTCTAAAAACAGAGATAAGCCATTTTGATAATCCGCCGCTAAAATGAGTGCAGGCTAAACCGTCGAAAAACAGTTTAGCGATGGTGTTAAACTTTTGAGTATCTAGGCCTCATTGCTTCTGTTGACATGGTCTCCACCTCCCTCACTCCCCCCTTTTAAAACTATTTCCTGGCACATAGGAACATCTCCGCATCCACTCCAGGGGATCAACTGTCTCCTCACTCCTGTCCTAGGAGACACAGCGCAGCTTCTTTTAATCACATTTCCAGGGGATACAGACTGCCTCTACACACTCAAGTTGCCAGACACAAAGTGCCACCTCAGAGCCATCTTATGAGAAACAGACTGCTATGCCAAAATGCGATCTGTGCCTCATGACTGAGAACCATAATTGTGAAGTCAAGTTGGAATGGAAGAGCAGTCTAATGGTTAAAGCAGCAGGCTGACAGCCAAATCCTACTGCTGTTCATTGTGATCTTGGAAAAGTCACTTTTACCCCTCCTTAGCTTGTGAGCCCTCTGGAGACAGGAAATACCTACTTATAAGCATAGGAAAAAAAGCTCTGTTGCTGTACCAAAAACACCAAGATGCAGATTACCTCACTCTACTCACCCTGCTGAACATAGACTGTAATCTCTCACTAGAAAACAGGCTGAGGGATAAAAGCTGTCTCCTCATTCCTGAACAAATGGACATAAAATGCCTCATTGCTTCTATCCCAGGTTCACAGGGTACTTTCCCTTCTTGAATTGTGCAGTGTTGACATTTGTGCATGTGTGAACCAGTATGACATCTATCACCATTAGCCCTAGAACCAGATCAGCTTCTGTGGTGGGGCGTAGCAGAGTTTAAGTTGGTACACACTCTTTGAAACAGTTTTGTTTGATTCTTTAGCATTAAAGAAAATCTTGTTCACAATCTGCCTCTGGGTGTACCATGATTTATTTCTGTCTGGAATTCTGAACTTTCCGCATATAGGCCCCCTTTTACTAAGCTACGGGAGCGAGTGCTGCATGGCAGATGTTCCGATGCACCTTCAATGCATGGGAACTATGGGAGTCAGAGCATTTAATGTGTTGGCCCGCGTAACTGGGTTTAGTAAAAGAGGGGGATAATTTACTTTCTTTCATTCCTCTCTGGGATCCTGTAAACTAGTCATGGGCAAAATGGCACTGTCCTTATACAGAGAAAGGGAGTGCGGGAGAGGGCATCTAATGATATAATACAGGAAACATTGAGCATTTAAGTTTCATGGATGTTCCTGGAGAAAGGGAGGAAGATAACTCCTGTCTGAAAATTAAATGTCCGTTTTTCTTTATAGATTTAAAACATTAATATTATAATTTTTGGAGCACTTGGTTAATGGCTGTTTAGTGATATTACATGTGACCTGTTACTTTAGTCACTTTTTTCTATAGATGATCTAAAATTTAGAAAATGGCTGATTTTTCATATCATGAGTCCATAAGCAGTCTTCAAAAGTTACGTTTAAATTTCTGGAACTTTATATTTTCACATAAAAGAATAGGTTTTAGCAGTTTTAATACAAACTGTTTGGTGTAAAAGAATTCATTAAAACCTCAGGTTTTTTCTGGTGATTTTATCCACCTTTTCCCAGAAAAGGTCACATATAGATCATACTATCATTGTACTATTTCTAGCCTCTGGAATGGAGATGCTCCTGGGCTGTCATTGTGTAGTAGTGGTAGCTACCAGCTGGCTCCTATATAGTCCCAGATTTAGAGATAGGCTTGGATCAGATGCCAAATTCTGAAGGCATCACATACTACTATTAATTATTTCTATAGCACTACCAGATGTCTGCAGCGCTGTACAGAGTCACAAAGAAGAAGACAGTCCTTGCTCAAAAAAGCTTACAATCTAAACATCACATACCAAGATTAAAGAAGAGCCTTCTCTGGGTTATTACAAAGTTGTGTTAGAGCAGTATTTCTCTACTTGATCCTGGAGTACCCCCTTACCAGTCAGGATTTATTTATTTTATTTAATTTTCTATACTCTTCTCCCAGGAGAGCTCAGAACAGTTTACATGAGTTTATTCAGGTGCTCAAGAATTTTTCCCTGTATGTCCAGGTGGGCTCACAATCTATCTAATGTACTTGGGACAATGGGGGGATTAAGTGACTTGCCCGGGGCCACAAGGAGCAGCATGGGTTTGAACCACAACCCCAGGGTGCTGAGGCTATAGCTTTAACCACTGTGCCACACTCTTCAAGATATCAACAATGACTATGCATGAAATAAATTTGCATATGTATAATGGGGGCAGTGAATGCAAATCAAGTTTATACATATTCATTGTGGATATCCTGAAAACCTGACTTGCAAGGGGATACTCCAGGATCAAGTTGAGAAACACTAAAACAGTGGCACTCAGGCCTCTCCCTGATTTCTGATCTCTGTGAGAGACACCCCTACTCTTCCGTCCTGCCTGGGCAGATGGATCATGCCACTGAGTTGGTTACTGACTCATGGCAATGTTCACAATGAGGAATCCACCCTGTGATGTTTCATGGCAGAGAACAGGAGAGGGTTGCCATTGCCTTCTGCTGTGCAGTATGTGGCTCCACTGTGTTGCTACTGCCCAACATAGGGCCCCTCAGCCTATAGAACCTGGTACTCTATGGTGGTCTGACCCTGCTTGGCTTCTAATAGTTAGAGGGTACCTACTCAGGGATGCCAGGCTGTAGATTCCATTCTGGCTATAGGTGCCTATTCATCAGTTTTGCCTTAATCTTAAGTAAGTTGTAATCCATGCTTTTCAGTTAAGTACATGTAGGGCAGTTCTATAAACTAGATATTTGTATTTACATTCCCCTTCCATAATATTAGCTCTTGAATGCACAGGTATACATATACCTGTGAAAATACTAGGTGGTATCTAAGTGCTATAATGTAAAGACATATCTAATTTACATAGCGGCTGATATTCAGCAGTCATTCCTTGGTTGTTACGAGTCCTATCATTGGATATTCAGTGCTGGGCTATGTCTGAGCACTGGCACTGAATAAGAACATAAGAATTACTGCTGCTGGGTCAGACCAGTGGTCCATCGTGCCCAGCAGTCCGCTCATGTGGCGGCTCTTAGGTCAAAGACCAGTGCCCTATTTGAGTCTAGTCTGCGTACTTTATGGTTCATCAGGAACTTATCTAACCTTTTCTTGAATCCCTGGAGGGCATATGTGATAGGCATATGTAATAGGCTAATATATATGCAGTTAAGTGATATATTCAGCACTTACTCACATAAGGTGAACCACATAAAGATTTAGATGGTTCTATTTATGTAGTTACCTTATGTGATTAAGCCTAAATATCAGCAATTAAACCACGTAATTGCAGACTTTGCCCCAGACTGCACACAAATTAGCTGATTTTGGCTTAGGTGCTAAGGGGCTGATTCTACAAATGGGCATCCCAATTGTAGGCGGCAGTAGGCATCCTACTGCCATCTGGCAGCCAATTGGGATGCACATTTTTAGAAAAGAAACTACCCGAGGCAGGACGCCTAAACTGTAGGTGTTTGTCGCAAGTCTAGGGAGACAAGTAGGGGCACCTAAGCTCACCCAAAGATGGACATGGTTTCACCCGGGAAGTGGCCTTGGGTGAGTTTAAGAGGCCCTAGGCGTCTTCCTAGAGCCGCAACAGACGCCTGAATGTAGGCCAGTTAAAAGTAGATGTGGCTGGCTGAGCTGATCGTGGCAAGGGAATCCTCGATAAGCTGAGCCAGCAGAACTCCCTAAAGTTTAACTTCAAAGAGTCCTTCTGGCTCAGCTGATCAGGGAGAAATACCCCTGCTGTAATCAGCTGGACTAGTTGCAGCAGAGGCCCCCTTAAATCGGCAGAGGCCCCCCTTAAGTACCGTCCCAGACATCCTGTATTAGTGCATGAGATTTTTGTTACCGACATGCATCACTTTACACTTATCCACGTTGAACCTCATCTGCCATGTTGATGCCCATTCCTCGAGCCTGATTATGTCATGTTGCAGATCTTCGCAATCCCCCTGTGTCTTCACTACTATGAATAACTTTGTATCGTCCGCAAATTTAATCACCTCACTACTCGTTGTACCTATGTCCAGATCGTTTATAAAGATGTTGAAGAGCACGGGTCCAAGCACCGAACCCTGCGGCACTCCACTGGTGACGCTCTTCCAGTCTGAATATTGTCCATTTACCCCCACTCTCTGTTTCCTATTCTCCAGCCAATTTTTAATCCACGTGAGTTTTTCACCCTCGATTGCATGGTTCGCAATTTTCTGAAGTAGTCGTTCATGCGGAACTTTGTCAAACGCCTTCTGAAAATTCAGTTATATAATGTTGACCGGGTCACCCTTGTCTATCTGCTTGTTTACTCCCTCGAAGAAATGCAGCAAGTTCGTCAAACAAGATCTGCCTTTGCTGAAACCATGCTGGCTAGTCCTCATCAGACCATGTCCGTCAAGGTGATCAATGATGCGATCCTTTATCAGCGCCTCTACCATCTTTCCCGGTACTGAGGTCAGACTCACCGGTCTGTAGTTTCCCGGGTCTCCCCTCAAACCTTTTTTGAAGATCGGTGTAACATTTGCCACCTTCCAGTCCTCCAGATTGGCTATTAGTTGAAGCAGTTCAGCTATCATCCCTTTCAGTTCCTTGATGACCCTCGGATGGATACCATCCTGTCCTGGGGATTTATCGCTCTTAACCCTATCAATCTGCCTGCATACCTCTTCTAGACTGACCGTTAATCCTGTCAGTTTCCCGTTTTCGCATCCAGCATATAGCCTGATGGGTTCCGGTATGCTGTGTATATTCTCTTTGGTAAATACAGACGTAAAAAGGGGTCATGAATTTGATTTATCACTTTTCTGTGGGTACAACCAAAGTTTTTTACATATATCATATGAAAGTACTTTCTCTATCCCAAGTGGGCTTACAATCAAAGTTTTGTACCTGGGGCAATGGAGAGTTAATTGATTTGCCCAGTGTCAAAAGGAGCTGCAGTGGGAATCAAACTTGGTTCCCCAGATTCTCAGTCCATTGCACTAAACATTAGGCTACTCCTCCACATCACAGAAATTGCTAGTCTGTAAAAATGTTGATAATAATGATAATAATAACATAAATCACAATATTATACTACTGCTTTCTGGAACCTGTCAAACAAGGATATAGTGACACATCATATAGCTCGTGGCTTGTCTGCATCACACCACACAACATAATAGCAAATACAAGCCACTAAAGGATACTGAAAAAAGAGCACAAGGGAAATGACTATGCAAGCCATTTCTGTATATAAAACAGTTTTTTATGCATGAGAAAAATGTTTATAAAATAATGATCTGTTACGCAGTACTGTGGGGTAAAGACCTAGATCAACTGCTTTCGCCCACTACTTATGAGGAATTCAGAAAACGTCTAAAAACTCAACTGTTCCTAAAGTATCTAGACAACTGACCCATTCATCTTCTTTCTCCTCCATAGTGATTCCTCTGTCCTATTAATCTCTTTCTCCTCAACAACGCATTTCCGGTCCTATTAACTCTCCACTTCCCCCTTCTTAAATTCAATCAATTTGTACCTCGCTTAATCTATTGTAAACCGCATAGAACTTAATGGTATTGCGGTATATAAACTGTTATTATTATTATTATTGGGCACTATGCATAACTTTACTCAGACTGGGGGTCTATGCATTACTTTACCCAGACTGAAGGAAGGCATTTTCAGAGGAGAGCTTAAGACTGAAGGAAGGGCTTTGCAGTTATAAGCATAACTTTATAAAATTCAAATGCAAATATAAGCACTTTGCTATCTAATCTCTTATCATTCTTCTGTACTTCAAGCTTTCCAAAGAAACAATAGGCAGTATTTCCCCTCCTTTTGTTTTTCCCTTCAATGTTTCTCTTTCCTATTCTTTAATTGTATTTCCTCCCCATCTACCTTTTTGTATCCAGTAAGTTTTAGTCTAGTCTGTTTAATTTTAAGTACGCCATTTAATTAATTTTGTTTTATCTTCATTTATGTTAAGTATATTGTTATTGCCGTTTTTTTTATTTGAATCCCCCATTTTAAATTTTTTTTTTAATATCTTTATTCATTTTAAAGCTTAAAATAAGTGCAACATATTTTACAGACATTTTACACTTTAACAGCACTTAAATTCACTCAAATTATATTTCATAACAAATACATGTATCATCCCCCCTTCTATATATCCAACAATTGTACTTAACCATAATTAAATTAAAAGTATTTCTCTACCCTGGATGTGTATGTTCAAAGGCTCCCAAACTTCCTTAAATTTCCTATAATGTCCCTGTTATATAGCAAACATACATTCCATTTTAAAAATGTGGCATAAAGATTCCCACCAGAAATTATAGTTTAACCGGTCCCAGTTTTTCCAGTTCTTCAAAATAAGTTGTATGGGAACTCCTGTCATGATAAAGAGAAGTTTATTATTATGGGAAGATATTGGGCTTTTAGCCCTCATAAACATGCCAAATAGCACGGAATCGTACGTCAATGCCACTGGATTTTCCAATATTTTATTCACTTGATCCGAAATGGATCTCCAAAACTTAAGTATCAAGGGACAATAATACAGTAGATGATCCAATGTCCCTAAATCGAGATGACAGTGCCAGCATCTATTAGACTTAGAACTATCCAATTTCTGTAAATATATTGGGCTTTTAGCCCTCATAAACATGCCAAATAGCACGGAATCGTACGTCAATGCCACTGGATTTTCCAATATTTTATTCACTTGATCCGAAATGGATCTCCAAAACTTAAGTATCAAGGGACAATAATACAGTAGATGATCAATGTCCCTAAATCGAGATGACAGTGCCAGCATCTATTAGACTTAGAACTATCCAATTTCTGTAAACAAACAGGGCTCCAAAAAGATCTATGTAACAAGAAAAACCATGTTTGTCTCATAGATTCAGATGCCATACATCTCATCCTCCAAGTCCAAATTTGTGGCCATTGAGATGAAGAAATCTGATGCTTTATCTCAATGCTCCAAATGTCACGAAGACCAGTCTTTGATTTCTTAATCAAAAATTCAGATATTAATTTATACCATCGGGCGGCCTGATGCCCTAGGAAATCTGTCTGGAAGCACAGGACCGGCAAGCTATACTGATTTTTAAGATTTTGCCAATCAGGGAACCCCTTCTGAATGGCTTGCTTCAACTGCAACCACTTATAGAATTGAGACTTAGCAATACCAAATGTTTGTTGCAGTCGTGAAAAGTCAAGCAGCTTTCCCTCTGATACTACATCATCCAGAGTACGTATGCCTGCCTGCATCCAATGCTTCCAGATGATCTTAAACCCGCCAATTTGAATCTTGGAGTTCAGCCAAAGGGACTGACAGGTGGATTTATGAATCAAAATAGGTGTTAAATTATTAATAAATTTTAATATCTGCCAAGTATCTAATAAAATTCTATTGTCCTTATACATTCTAGGTAACTTGATACTTAAAAAGTGACACATAACTTGATACTTAAAAAGTGACACAATCTCAATGGAGACAGGAGTTGCCATTCCAAACATAACCAGTCTGGAAGATTTTCCATGCACTCGGGGAGGATCCAATACATACCCTGATGCATTATATAGGCTTGATGGTACCTATAAAAATTGGGAAAATTTACCCCCCCTCCCCCACCGCAATTGGTTTTTGTAAAGATACTAAAGCAATTCTCGCAGTTTTACCCAGCCATATAAATTTAGTAAGAATACTATTTAATTTCTTGTAAAAGGACCCCTGAAAAAATACTGGCAATATACCCATTTGGTAGCAAACAACAGGAAAAATCATCTTAACTGTTTGAACTCTCCCCCACCAAGACAGATGTAAAGGGTTCCATTGCTTACACATTTCTGTAACCTTCAGCAATAAAGAATTTTCATTTACTTGCATTCTCTCCTCCAATGTTTTTTGTATCCAAATACCTAAATATTTTATACCCTCTACTCGCTTAAGTTTCAAGTTTCTTTATTTTTGATATAACCTCTATCAAAATACATGTCTAGATGGTGTATATTATAAAAGATTATAGGAAACAATTACAATAAGTAAATAAAAATAATAATTTATCAAATATTAAAAATACTGGACAAATTCAGATTAAAATACATGAAAGGGTAGGAAAGTAGGGGAGGGAGAGGTTGTTTAAAATACATCAAAGTAAAATGATGCCCATGCTACCGCCATGGGAAACATGCTGCTGCCACTGCAGCCATCGGGAACAGGCCAGCGCCGAGTTCTCCCTACCTGCTTTTCTTCCCCGCGGGGCCGGCCAACTCTCGCCGCCTGACGTCAATTCTAACGCCGGAGAGGACTTTCCGGGCCAGCCAGGTAGCGATTGGCTGGTCAAGAACGTCCTCTCCAACGTCAGAATTGACGTCAGGTGGCAACAGTTGGTCGGCCCTGAAGAAGAAAAGCAAGGAGATCTCAGTGCTGGCTTATTCCCCATGGTAGAGTGGCAACCTTGTCCCCGATAGGTGGCCAGCTGTGCACCCCCTTGGGGCGTGCACCCGGGGCAGACTGCCCCCTCCCCCCCCCTTGGTACGCAACTGCAAAGTTGTCTCAGTCCAACACAACCCAGCTGCCCAACCCATGCACTCTAACACATTTGGAATAAGACTTTGATCAATATGTGCTGAAAAAAGCATCTATGAAAAGATAAGTTTTCAGGCCTCTCCTAAAAGCTTGATAAGAGTGCTCCAGCCTTAAAGAGTTGGAAAAATGGTTCCACAATGAAAGGCCTTGAAACTGGGCTGATGAATAGCATCCAAATGGATATGCCTACATGAGAGTATAACAAGAAAACCTTGTTGAGCTGAATGAAAAGGTCTAGAGAGGCAATTTGGTACTAGCAAGTGAAATAAAAAATGGAAATCCTGCATTTCAGATTTTAAAAACTAGTGTAAGTAATGTAAATGTGATCCTATGTGATACTGGTACAAAGTTAAGTTACAAGATCCAATTTTTTGATCTTCTGATAAGCTTTACAGTGGTATTTTGAATTATCTTAAGGTGGCAAATATCTATTTGCTGAAGGCATGAGAAAAGAGAGTTGCAATAATTAAGGTTTGCCGATAACAATACTAGTGTATGTAAGGTATACCGAGTTGAAAGTGATTTTACAAAGCATACCATTCTGAGTTTGAACAATCATTTTTGGACAAATATGATATGCATGGTAAAATAACCTCAAAAAACAGGGAGGAATGGAGGGAGGTATAGTACAAAGATTCAAAAATATCATATGGGAGGAGCCTTAGGCATCTGAGCCAATCACAGAATGCACCGGGAAGAGGAAGGCCCACCATTTTAGAGTGATGGTCCTGCCGGCCAGAGGGTATAAGTATCCCTCCAGCTGAACTTTCTCCAAAGAGGTATGGGGTGGGGGGTTTGGTAGACCTAGGGGTGCAGGGTTGGGGGTTAGGGTAGACCTAGGGGTGCAGGGTGGGAGCCTCCAGCCTTGGGGGGCTGTTGGGGGGATAGACTCATGGGGTATTGGGGGTTCTGGCAGGAGGGAGTGGGTATCCCATTTTGCTGGCCTACATTGTATGTGTCTCCCGCTGGCCTAGGGAGACATGTACGTTCGCTTAAGGCTACAAACCACATCCACGCCTAGCCTTAGGGACGCTTAGGCGGGCTGGTGTGCCTCCCTAGGCTCCTCCAATGTAGACGGCCTGCCTCGGGAGGTTTTTTATTTTAAAAAAAATTGTGTCCCGATTAACTGGTTAGACAGTGGTAAGACGCCTATTGCCGCCTACAATTGGGACACCATTTATAGAATTTGCCCCTTTGTGTGTACTCTTTTGAGAGATTGCGTGCTCATTTGGAATGTGTATTAAAAATCCACATTTCATGCCTTTTCCGTTTCTATGCTGGTTTCCATTTGCAAATGACATGAAATAACATAGGGAGATAAAACTTAGTATTCTGTTACAAGAATTACTATATAATATTGTAATCACAGCTATAATCTCTTGATCTCAGTGAGCCTTCACCAGGTAATATAGGAATTTTAAGAGCTTTAAGATCAAGATTAAGTCAGTACACCGGTATTTACCAAATAGTACTCAGCACTTATAAGTATAATTTAATTTAATTTGATTCTTTACACTATGTTTCAAGAAGTTTGAGTTGTGATTTTTGAACTTGGTTTGATTTTTCCTTAGTGTCCCTCCCTGATGAAGAGGTGAAACTCGAGTCGGGGGGACGGGATTGGAAGAATGAATGAACACTTCTAGGATTTTAACGGAGCACACAAATTTTATTAGTAAACAGTCATCAATGAGAATTAACGAAACCAACTATCCCCCTATTCAGATAAGTACATCAAGTTGATCTGATAAAGTTATTGGGCATCTAGGGAGGGCAGGGGACAGGTGAAGGCGATGATGGTCCCCTTGTTAACCTCATTGTAGTGACTTCACTATATTTTGGGTTAATTGGTCTGAGCACTTCACAATAATATTTAAAATAAATTAAAGAAAGTAACATTATTAACAAGAGATTATAGCTGTGATTACAATATTATATATGAAATAACAGAAAATGTTACAACAAACACTCATGCGACACTTGCTTGATTGTTTTGCACTGTTCCTATTTGATCCCCCTTTCGTTGTATGTTCCCTTTTGCAATTGCTAATAAATATAATTGAAGAAAAAGAAAATGTTGTTTTAAACAAAGCAAACTCTTGCTAAGTCTACAGGCAAAGTACACACCTTCTTGGCTATGTGCACACCTCAAAGCCAGTCAGTATCGTATAGAAAGCTTTTTACACATGCGCATGGCTATATACACAGTGAAAGGCTAACAAAATTACTTCCTAAGTATATGAACCAAGTATATGAACCAAGATGCACAAAACACTATGTGATCCCAAAGAAGAGAAAGAAAACTATGCTTACTGCACAGGGTTTTTGCTTCTATAAGAAAATAGCAAAATAGTAAATGACGCCACATAAAGACAAAATGAATTATCATTGTCTTCTCAGTCTCTGACCTCTTTGAACACATACACATATAAATTCTCATATCCAACAGAATACCATCTCTCCAACTCCCATATCTGTTACGAAACTTCTCAATACCCATTTTTTAAACCCTGCCCTCCATATCTGTCCCAAACAGGCCCAGAATTTATTACAGTAATGACCTCCATCATTTTCACTAGTAGGTCTTTTCAACTTGCCATCTTCAACTTTACTTCTTATGAGACCAATAATTAAGTCAACACCCTGGTCCCCTTCTATGTTTCTTTATCAAGTTTCACATTAAACTCCACAGCAACCAAGCTTGTTGAGGCTGTTGTGCCTCTCCATGCTTGCTGAAGTTTTGAGTTTTAAGCATGTTCACTCCCTGCAGGTTCATCTCATTCATTCTTAGATGCAATCAACACAGCTGTTCAGGGTTTTAATTATCCCCATTTTGAGGAGTGACGCTCGCTAGATGGTAGGGGACACTATAAAGCGGCAATGGCATGGATAGTGTGCAAGACGTGTTTGTAGAGTATAATGGGGATTTTTTTCTACAAAAACGCCTGCTTTTCGTATGGTTCTGGGTAAACTTGTTAGGAGTACATATGAAAGTTAAGGCCACGCCCAATAGAAGCGTACAAAAAGTTGGTGAATGAAAATCTGAATATGGATGTAGCCAAGGCCAGAAAAACACACTACAGATTAATATTAAGGAAAAGCATAATAATATTCTCTGTATGTATTTTGCTATTAAGCTAGACCATAGAGGGAATCAGGTAATGCATGACATACTTCTAGAGGGATTAAGAACTCCATCTTGTATTAAGAACTCCATCTTGTTTAATGACTCCATTTTGTGTTAGTGACTTTCTGTCTCTATCTGTCTTTGTTCTCTCTGCATTTTCCTACCTTAAGCCTCGTGGCTCTAATTAATACCAGAACTCTCTGTTTGGCTTGTGGAAGATATAGGGTTTCATATTTTTGAATACAGATAGTTATATGTATTGTATGAATGCAATATACCGTGTTGGGTGTGTTTGTGGGATCCCACGAGTGATTATGTGTGTGATATGTGGTATGAATTATATGTGAGAGAATGATTTGTACTTAATTTTAAAGGTTTTATATATATATATATATATATATATATATATATATATATATATATATATATATATATATATATATATATATATATAAAGGGTCTCAAAGTCCCTCCTTGAGGGCCGCAATCCAGTCGGGTTTTCAGGATTTCCCCAACGAATATGCATGAGATCTATGTGCATGTACTGCTTTCAATGCATATTCATTGGGGACTCAGGGGAGGACGACTCGCTCGACAAGAGGACGCTCAGGCTGGTCAGATCACGACTGGGTCGAGACTGAGGTCAAAGGCGTCGGGGTCGGGACCAGTTGGCTGACCACTGAGGAAAACTGCGTGGTAATAATAGTCTTAAGCATGTCCTTGAACATAGGCACTGAGACCAAAGTTAGGTAGGTCAGAAATGCAGCAGTACACTCCTTCGGGGGCGACCTCGAAGAAGAGTATTCCCTACGTGAGGAGGCATGCTTAAAGTGATGTCTCGAAGACACCGACGAGGCGGTGCTGACATGAGACTCTTAAGAAGGCTTCTTTGCCGGCACACCTGAGGAGGAAAGTGGAGACTTACCCGAGGCTAGAGTAGCAGGAGGGGCTGAGGCCGAGGACTTAGAGGCCGAGGCACCCACCAAGGGCGCCCAGGCCGAGCTCGAGGCCTGTCCCGTAGGATCCATGGGGCCAAAGAGTTGGAGAATCTTGGCCACCCTCTGACAAAGAGCCCACGGTTGCAAGGTCGCACAACGGGGACACAACTCAACGCAGTGCTCTGCACCCAGGCACTCCACACACCAACGATGAGGATCGGTGATGGAGATAACTCGGTTGCACTTCGTGCAGTGTTTAGAGCCGAAACGAGGCCGGGACATAAGGAAAAGAAAGCCATGGCCCCGCGAGGCCAGGCGGCCAGAGGAAGACCGAGAACCTGGTCAAAAATATACAAACCGAAAAAATTGAAAATAAAGAAATTAAAAGACGCAAGCACAGCGACTCAAAGGAAATAAACCAAATAAGCCGCGGTGCAAGAGGGACAAAGGGAACGCGCAAAGTATGGGAGCAGTCCTTCTGGCTCCGCGGAAAACATTGAACTGAGGACATGCTGAGGAGACGCATGCACGAGGCAGGGCGGGAAGGGCACGCGCGCATGAGCGGGCCAATTGCAAGCCTGAAGGTCTTCGAGCAAATCTGCTCGAAAACGTCCTCTAGGGGTCTCCGTCGGTGACGTCACCCACATGTAGAGAATATCTGCCTGCTTGTCCTGGGATAAAATATACATTGGTGAATAACGAATTATAGGTTGGGATTCTTTACCAGAAATGCCAGCGTTTGGCGTCTGTAAAGACCCCCGATGACACAAATAATCTTTTGATGGTTGTTATGGAAATAAATAAAATTAATACATTTTTTATACATTTTGCGTCATGTGCCATCATTCATGTACACTTTACACACCTAAGAGCAAACCTGGCTGCTCAATTTCCATACCAGATCCCAAGATGGATTCATTCTTTATGCCCAGTACAAAGTAATGGTCCTCATGTGCACCTTGATACTGCTCTTCCTAGTGTCACACTAAAGGTATTTCAAGCCAGCAAAATGACTAAATGGACTGAAGGATAAGGCAGAAGCATAATGTCCTCACCAGTTGGTCAACAGACTACAATTGACAACCATGGCACAACAGTTTGCCTCATCCTTCTTCCCTGCTACCCCTGTTCAACCACAGAAGAAAAGAGAGGCACTACATCAACCTTCAGAAATAAAAATGATAGCAAATTAAACTAACATCCCCTAATCCTGTCTGATAGGGAAGATGAAACTTAGATTGGATATAAGCCCACTAGACTTCCTCTGACCTACTCTCACATAACTATGGTCCCTATTTCTCTCACCTCTCAATGGCTGGATCACAGCCCACACTGGGTTTTATGGCTCATCTTGGATACAGTTATTTCCATTTTATGGCCTGTCTGATGTACATCTCATGCACTCTAAAATGAAACAGCAGTCATGCAGAATTTTTGTTGGTAATGGAAGCATACATTTTTTTTTTATTATTTTACATTCCTCTTCGGAAAAGGGAATGGGATATTTATTCCTCGCATCTTAAACTAAACTAAACTAACTAAACTAAATCTTGGGTTTATATACCGCATCATCTCCGCAGATGGAGCTCGACACGGTTTACAAGGTTAGGGAAGGAACGGAACTCCAATGTAATAATATAAGTAAGAGAGAAGAGAGGTTAGGTGTGAGAGTGCCAGGAAGGGGACGGGGTTACGTTTTGGAGAAGAGCCAGGTCTTCAGAAGCTTACGGAATGGTAGAAAGGGGCTCAGATTGCGGAGAGGGGAAGGGAGACTGTTCCAGAGCTGAGTGATTCTGAAAGGGAGGGAAGAGCCAAGTTTACCAACCAGGGAGATGCCTTTTAAGGAGGGGTAGGATAGTTTTAATTTTTGTGTGGATCTAGTGGATGTTGGATTTGAGGAATTCCAGGATAGAGAGATAAAAGGAGGAAGGATACCATGGAGGATCTTGAAGGTTAGGCAGGCACATTTGAAGTGGACCCTGGAAATAACGGGCAACCAGTGGAGTTTGGATAGGAGCGGTGAGACATGGTCAAATTTACTTTTTGAGAAGATAAGTTTGGCCGCGGTGTTCTGGATTAGTTGGAGTCTGTGAAGGCTTTTCTTTGTTAAGCTTAGGTAAATGGAATTGCAATAATCCAATCTGGAGAGGATAATGGATTGTACGAGGACGGCGAAGTGTTTTTGGTGGAAGCAGGACCTCACTTTCCTCAGTATGTGAAGGCTGCAGAAGCATTTTTTTATCAGGGAGTTGAGGTGGTCATTGAAGGATAATGATGAATCTATGGTGATGCCCAGAACTTTGCTAGAGAACTCTAACTGTAGAGAGGAGCCTGTGGGCAGTGGGATGGAAGAGGGTAATTGATCAAGTTTAGGGCCGAGCCATAGTAGTTTGGTTTTGGACTCGTTCAATTTCATTTGTACAGTGTGAGCCCAGGATTGAAGGTTGGTTATGCAAGAAGAAATGTTAGCTGCGAGATTGGTGCGGTTCGCGTCAGTCTCGATGAGGACCAGGATATCGTCGGCGTAAGTGTAGAGTGTTTCTAGGGGGGACAGGTGGAGAAGATTCAGGGAGGACATATAAATCTTAGTAGGTTTAAGTCCAAAATTACTGTAAATCTTCTTTACAGCAGACATACTGAATCAATCTGATTTTATACCTCAGGTGCCTGGGGAGGATTGCACGGTAATGGGTAGAGTCCAGGCCCAGAGAGGCATTCACTGACTGCAACCTCCAAAGTAGCTTCCCGTCATCTTAGAGAACTGGAATTTGTGTTGCTTGGGTTGTTTTTAATTGAACAAAATAAAAAGATAAAAGGATGTTACAGTACATGAGCTTTTGAGAGCACAGTGCTGATTCATTATGCATTTTTGTTGGTCATAAAGCATAAGTAGCATGTTGGGTCAGACCAACGGTCCCACTGAGCCTAGCACCCTGCCTCTAATGATGACCTATCTGTGCCAAAAGTACCCAGCAGATTCAAATGGGGAAAAAAGAATTAAAGACATTACAACTTACAAAGATCCCAGACTTCTTTGAGTCCAACATGGCTTCCAGAATAAGAGGTACTGTATACTGCTCAACTATATATGCCTATTCTAGTGCAATATTTATTTATTTAAAAAATTTATCAACCGCCTATATCTAGGCGGCATTACAATAATTTGGAGGATTGGGCATGGATTCTGGACTATACATCTAAATGGTGCCGTGGTGTTTTCATCGACAGTCTGGCCAGACTTTCTCTATCAGTACAGCACGGCATTTCAGACCATGGTCCCAAGCTAAATAAAACTTTTTTTGATTTTGCTTTTCCTGTGCACAGTGATGGGTATATTACCCTTTTGATAATCACATTTCAGTGGTGGTGGAGTTTTTTGCTAGTGATAGTACACAAGCAGCTTTGAATCTTAAACAGTATTGAAGCTGTTTACTGCCTCGTTGAAATTTTTGAGGCTTTTTCTCCACTTTGTTGTGAAATGGTTATCGGGAGGGGGGTGTAACCCATCTCTGGTGAGTAATATTTTGTAGTTAAATTTTAGCATTACAATAATAACATGCACTGAATATGACAAATAGGACTTTTACAAATATGTTGGATTACAGGTGAATAATCGCATTTTAAATAGATCTTTACAGTGCAATTCATCTTGAAACCAGCATTCAAAATTTTAATTATTAAAATGTTTCTAAAAATAGTGTGATTTTAAGGATTTTTTTAAAACTTCTGAATATCCAATAACGCTCTTAGCGGTCCAGTTAATTTGTTCCACATCGTTACTCCCATGATAGCAATGGAAGATGTTCTTTGTATTTTTGAGAAATCTATCGGTAAAGTGCCATAGCTTGTGATAGATACCAAGTAATTCTATGGTAAATGACTTTAAATATCAAAGTTAATGTTTTGAAAATGATGCGTAATTGCACAGGTAACTAGTGCAATTTCTTCAACCAAGGTGTTATATGGTCAAATTTTCTAACTCCACAAATTAGCCTTGTAGCCGCATTTTAGACCATTTGTAAAGCTTTGCATTGAAATGTTTGAACCCCTAAATACAGGGCATTACAATAGCATAACTTAGATAAGACTATCGTCTGAACCACAATCCTGAAATCATATGTTGACATGACACATTCAAGACCAAATCTGCCCCAGCCCACAAACAATAAAATTAAAAACTAAAAAACGGAAAAGAAAAAAATACTGAAAGCAAAAAAAAAAAGGAGAAACAGGAACAAACTCTTAACAATTCTTCCTACCCTCATCATTTGACTCTTTATACAACACAGGCTGCAATACTTTGATGAAATATTAGTGCAGTGTTTTTATATCTAGGCTTTGTGGAACTTAAGGCTTCCCTGAACTTACCCTAGGAGTTCTGTGGTGCTGTTAGCTTTGGCCTCAGGATAAACTGTTCCCTCTAAGTACCAAGCAGCTCTCAATAATTCTGATCCATGTGGTGCCCAAACTCCTATGCTGGTCCTGCATGGCTGTGAGAACAGCACCACAGTTTGGGAACAGCTCAGTTCAAATCAATGAATGTGGCACAGTGATGGAAGGGCATACATGTTACAGGACTGGCTTGGGATGGGGCTGGCAGTGAACATCAAAAGATGAATGGGAAACAGTGCAGTGGTTTCAAACTCAAACCCTTTGCAGGGCCACATTTTGGATTTGTAGGTACTTGGAGGGACTCAGAAAAAAATAGTTAACGTCTTATTAAAGAAATGACAATTTTGCATGAAGTAAAACTCTTTATAGTTTATAAATTTTTCCTTTTGGCTGTCTTAATAATAATATTGTAATTTATAGCTAAAGAGACATATGATCAAGAAACTGTTTTATTTTTCTTTTGTGATAATGATAAAGTTTCAAGTTTCAAGTTTATTAGGATTTTATATACCACCTATCAAAGTTATCTAAGCGGTTTTTACAATCAGGTACTCAAGCATAAACATACCAAGGGCCTCAAAATAGTACCTGGTGGGCCGCATGTGGGCCCTGGGCCACGAGTTTGAGATCACTGGTCTAGTGGGAGTGGAGACAGGCTGATAGAAACTAAGTGCAGGATGAGTGAGGCAGGTAGGGAGGCACTTCTAAGGGTCTGATTGAGGCTATGGGAGGCTCTGAAGAAAAAACTGAGGTAGGAAGAGAGATTTAAGAAGGGTGATTGAGGTTGGAGGGAATATTGAGGAAGGGCAGACTAGTCTAGGGCACTGGTAGGCAAACTCATTAGTCAAAAGAGCCAAAGATCAGCAATACAACGATTAAGATTTCTTTTGAGAGCCATACCATGCGCCCGCTTGCACTACGACGGCTACGTCAACCTAACTGACACCCCACTCACCTGCACGTAGTCGAAATCAATTTGTGGCAGAGCCTTAGAGAATGACATGGGGCGAAAATTTGTTTCCATCCCCGTGATCCCATCCACATAAGCCTCAAATAGTTTTATACTGAACTTATTATATTAAAGTATAAAAAGAATCAATATTCTGTACAATTGTCAATTTATAAATCAGCATCTTCTCCCCACTCTCTCTTCCCCATTTCCTTTCAGCGTCCTCAGCCCACTCTCTCCACAGTTCCCTTCAACGCACACACATAAAAACAGGCAAGCAATTTTATATCATTTTCATTCTATTCATTCATAGAAATTAAAGTCTAAATAATGCCAGTCATATAACAAAACATGATTTTACAAAAATAATTCCCTGCACAGCAAGCCTGCAAGGATTACTAGATGACTTTCAGCAGCTTCCCTCTCTCCCCTCCCTCCCCCTTACCTTTGTGGCCAAGTCAAAATGATCTACCAACAATAAAATTTTAAAAACACAAAGCATACTGTATGCAGAGAATATGTTAATTATCATTTATATTCTGCAGGTTTTCAAAGAGGTCAAAGCAGATGACTTTATGCAATGTCATCTCAGTAACAACTATAGAAAAATAGACAAATATAGCCCCTCCCTTTTTACTAAACCGCAATAGCGGTTTTTATTGCAGGGAGCTGCACTGAATGCCCTGCGTTGCTCTCGATGCTCATAGGTTCCCTGTGCTAAAAACCGCTATTGCAGTTTAGTAAAAGGGGGCCATAGTGCAAAATATAGACAGCAGATATAAATTTTCAAAACGGACACATTTTGATCATTAAATTGAAAATAAAATAATTTTTCCTACCTTTGTTGTCTGGTAATTTCATCAGTCTCTGGTTGCACTTTATTCTTCTGACTGTGCATCCAATATTTCTTCCCTTTTTTCAGCCTCCTGTATGCTTCCTCTCCTCCAGACCTAATTCCCTCCCCCAACTTTTTCTTTCTTTCACCCTGCCCCCTTCTTTCTCTCTCCATGCCCCCTTTCTTTCTGTATGTCTGTCTTTCTCTCTCTCTCTCCATGCCCCCTTTCTTTCTCCATGTCCCCTTTCTTTCTTTCTTTCTTTCTATCTTTCTTTCTCCATGCCCCCTTTCTGTCGGTCTTTCTGTCTCCCGTCTCCCTTATTTCTTTCTGTCTTCCTGCCCTCCCCCAAGCCACTGCCATTGGGGAACAGACCGCCACCGCCTCCGGGGAACAGGCCGCCGCTGCCCCCATTGGGAAACAGGCCACCGCCGAGTTCTGAGCTCTCCCTGCTTCCCTTCCCCGTAAAGAGGATGCTGAAGCGCTGGGCCGACCACCCTTTCCCACCTGACGTCAATTCTAAAGGAAGTTCTGGGCCAGCCAGGCAGTGATTGGGGAAGGGAAGGGAAGCAGGTTGGGCACCCCTGCTCTAGACGAGCCACGAGCTGCACTCAAATGGCTAAAGAGCCACATGCGACTCGTGAGCCACGGTTTGCCGACCACTGGTCTAGGAGAACACTGAGGGATGATGGCTGAGGGCATTATAGCTGCAATTTATTTGAGAGAGATGTTCAGGAGAGGTATATCCCTAACCCCTCCAAAGGGCTCTTTAACCCTCCAAGAGTTAAAAATCACTGCATTCATAACTCAGTATTTTGAGAGGTCCAATAGTGAAGGAGAGTCTGAGTTGAGAAAAGGAAAAAAATAAAGGTAGCAAATGTGTGAACTGGCATCTAGACACAAAGGTGACATTAAAAGGGAAAACGCAGATGAGGCTAAGATGAATGGGGCACAAGCAAATCATGAGCAACAGTACTGTTGAAGGCCAGAGGTGAGAAGAATGTGATGTGTAATGGAGGCACAGAGTACCAGCATCCAGTCAGATCAGCATGGTCATCAGTGGTACACAGTGGAAAAGAAAGCATGTCTATCTGAAGAGGAACAGTAAATAACCCCCCCCCCAAAAAAAACAACAAAAAAAACAACAAAAACACCAACTGAATTAGACATTAAATTGCTTTTCCAGGGCTTCTTTCTTCCCAGCCCCAGTACTTGGAAGCTGTAATTGCCAGATCTGCACCTGGTGCTTTTATAAGTCCTTAGGAGCTAGCAGAGCAATTTGCACTTCTGCAGTTGCTAAGTTTGAATGTAAAAATAGCTTAAGAAAAAAAGGACAAATATGGAAGTTTCCCAGAGGCAGTCAATGATTAGGAAATGAGAGTACATCACCCTCACCATGGCCCAAGCAATATTCAGAACTCCCTCTTTGACCATAGCACGAGCACCAACAACATTCAAACCTTCTCCTCCCCCCTCTCCCCCTGGAGAAACAGAGACTGTAGAGCTGAGCAGCTGGTGTGGATAGGCAGATTAGATGGGCCATATGGTTTTGTCTGCCATCTTGTTCTGTGTTTAAATATAAACTTAGAACATGATGGCAGAAATAGAAATATAGAACTTGTTTAGACAGAAACAGGGAACAAAATGGCAGACAGGAACTATAAGGCTTATCCAGTTTGCCTATCCACACCAGCTGTTCAGCTCTACAATCCATTCCTCTCCCTCGTTGATCCTGTATACTTGTCCCATGTTTTCTTGAGTTTAGATTCCGTACTCTACTGGAAGTCTCTTTCATGCTTCTACCATCCTTCCTGTACAGAAATATTACCTTAGATTATTCCTGAGTCGGTCCCCTTTCAACTTCACCCTGTTACCCCTCATTCCAGAGCTTTCTTTCAACTGAAAGAGGCCTACCTCCAGTGCATTGTTACCTCAAAAATATTTAAATATCTCTATCATATGTTAACATATTTCCCTTATCCTGCCTTTTCTCCAGTAACAAATCCCACAATAGGACTAAATATTTTGGAGAAGGAGAAAATTAAAGCAGTTCACGTGTTGAGCTCCAGACATACAATGAAATGACAGAAAAAAATTAAAAATAAAGCATACCTTTAGGTGAATGTACACTTTTACAACAGTGTCAGCATACATACTGCTCTCTGTGACATAAATACCTCCCTCATCAAACCTATAATCAACAAACTCACCTTACATCATATGCAATCTCACAATAGGACTGAGGTATACTGCATCCTCCTTACAGCATTCTCTAATACAGTGGTTCCCAACCCTGTCCTAGAGGACCACCAGCCAGTCAGGTTTTCAGGACAGCCCTAATAAATATGCATAGAGCAGATTTGCATGCCTGTTTCTTCCATTATATGCAAATCTCTCTCATGCATATGGCTGATGGTCCTCCAGGACAGGGTTGGGAACCACTGCTCTAATACACACAATGCCCTTATCATAACATAGCATTCCAACAAGCACAATGCTTGAACTACCGTCATCTCTTGATATAAACACCACTCTCACTACACCAGCTGTTAACATACAGTAATTATGATCCTCTTTGCTCTGGCATATTCTGATGTCTCTCCCAAGCCATACATCTGGTACATATTTTCCATAATAGCAGCAGAATCTGAGATACATACCACCTGGAGTTATCACTAGAGTAGACAGTAGGAAGAGTAAGATTCATATATTTATTCAATTTTCTATACCGTTCTCCCAGGGGAGCTCTGAATGGGTTACATGAATTCATTCAAGTACTCAAGCATTTTTCCCCTGTCTTTTCTGGCAGGCTCACAATCTATCTAATGTACCTGGGGCAATGGAGGGATTAAGTGACCTGCCAGGGTCACAAAGAGCAGCATGGGTTTGAACCCAAACCTCAGGGTACTAAGGCTGTAGCTTTAACCTCTTCAAAGAAAGAACAAGTGGGGAGTGGGATAGAACATGTCAACCTTGAGACAAACAATCTTTTATTTCTATAAACTCAAAATAAATACAGAAACACATGAATAAAAACACATGTATAAAAAGTCCTATAAACATAATGTCCTTATTTGGAAGTATCCAGTTGATGTCCCAACACGGTCCGTGTTTGGGTCCCCAGATAGGAGGCCTGCCTCAGGGGTATGTCTAATGGTCCTCCATCTTGTCCCTCCTTCCTCCGCCCGACGCCACTCGTGCTGCCCTGCCCTGCTGACTTGCTAGCCGGCTCTTCTCCAGCCCATCCGAGGGCTGCTAAAGGCCAGTGTGTCCCGGCTCCTCTTCAGCCCACTGCGGGCCGCCGAAAGCGTTTTCTTTGCTCCAGCGACTTCAAGGCAGAGGAAGGAGGAAGCTTCCTCCATCTTGTTCCTCCTTCCTCCACCCGACGCCACTCGTGCAGGAGTGTGCGGACCTGCTCTTCACTAGAAACTCTGCCCCCACAGCCCACCCAAGAGCTGCCAAAGCCCCTGCAACTTGGGCTCCTCTCTGCCTCACCTCACCACCCTCCCCCCTCCTTGGCCTATCAAGGTCCACTGAGGGCCTCCAGACTCTCAGCTCCCCTTACCCAACCCGGACTCTGCCCATTGTCAAAGTTTAACACTGTTTATACCCCTGTTTCTGCACCATATTTTACTATTGTATTCGCTCATGTTTTGATGCTAAACTTTTTCTGCTTTTTTTTTTGCTCAGTTCTGCTCCAAACTGTACTCTCTGCCAAAGGTTTTTTACCAGTCTCTTACTTTTTCAGTTGCCCCGGTTCCCCTAGCACATCCTGGGCTACACACATACCTTAACCGTGCAATCCCCCTGTTACCCATTTACTGCCCCAAGCCTCTCCGCTCTAGGCACCACATGGAAAGCGCTTAGCCGCTAATTGTCCTCACTGATACAGCCCCCCTTTAGTTCTAAAAAAATAAATAAATAAATAAATAAAATAAAAAATAAATAAAAAAAAGCCTCTCCTCCCTTCTCTCGGCCCCGTACTTAGTCAGCTTAATTTAAGTTCCCCTGCTCCTTCCTCAACCAACTCTACTCCCCCTTGCTGCAGACTCTCACACACCAACCACTCCGCCATGAATCCATCCTTCTGGATCTTCCTCCTACTCTGCTCACCTCTCTATCCTTCCCTCTGTCTGAAACCTCCCTCCCCCAACCTACTCGACCCCGCCAACACCAATACCATCTGCCCCAGACTCAGAATCCCCACACTGATACGCACCAGAAATTCCCCTCCCAAGAAAAACCCCCGAAAAGTCAACCAAGATTCTCTAAAGCCCCTGCCCTCTGCCAATCTTCCCAACACTGTCCTGGACTCTCTCACCCCAGTCCCGACACTTTACTGCAATGCCAGATCCGCATGCAATAAGACCCAAATCTTGAAAGACCTTCTAGACGAGCTCGACCCTGGATTCCTCTGCATCACAGAATCATGGATCGCCAAAGACGACCTATTCACACAAAATGAACTCCTCCCCCATGGCTACCAAGGCCTCTTCTCCCCCAGACCCAACCGAAAAGGAGGTGGTCTGGCACTCCTCTACAAATCTTTCTTCGACGTCCAGCTCCTTGAGACGGGCACCCATGCTTCTCTAGAATATTTGCTTGCCTCAGTCACTGACGAACTCCGCACCCACCCATTGGGCATCCTAATACTATACCGACCATCCACCCCTTGGACCAAATCTTCCAATCTCGTCTATGAGACCATAACAAATGCCTTTCTTAAATTCCAAAGACTTCTGATTGTTGGTGATATCAATCTCCACCTCGACGACACAAATAACAATGATACATCTGAATTCAACAACTTCCTTACCTCTCTAGGTTTTCCCTACCCACCCCATCCCCAACTCACAAAAAAGGGCATACCCTAGACTTCACCACCTTCATTGATCTTACCGCCTTCAAAACCTCAACCGACGACACTCGCTGGGAACAAGTCCCCTGGTCAGATCACTTCTTAGGGACTACCTGTCTCCCCGTCTTCATGTCACATCTTGACTCCCCACCCCACTCCTCTCATTCCATAACCTACCGCAAAAAAACCTCGAGCAACCTATTCTGGCCAAACTCCTCAACAAACTCTCCTCCAACCCAAGACTTACAGACCCCGAATCACATTGGCACAACTGGACCGCCCTCTCTGAGTCCACCTACCACTCCCTTGCTCCATTAACCACCAAAACCATCTCCTACCCCCGAAAGGCCCCCTGGTACTTACCTCTTCACAGAGAATTGAAAAAGAAATGTCGCGCTTTGGAGCGCAAATGGAAAAAATCTAAATCCCCCTCTGATAGACAGACCTGGAGGGCTAATATTAAATTTTACAATTCAACATTAAAAAAAGCCAGGAAAAACTTCTTTGGAGACAAGATCTCTAGATCCAACAACCAGATCAGTGCGCTGTTCAACATCTGGCGCTCCCTAACTACAAAAAAAGACCCACCTTCGCTTCCACCATCTCTATCAGCCGATGCCCTTGCAAATTTCTTTAATGAAAAGGTTACCACTCTAAGATGATCCTTCCCTCCCACAGTCTCCTACAATTCCCTGACCTCTATTGATCTCAACCCTACCTCACCTGTATCCACCCCCATTCCTGCCGACAGATCCTGGACCGCCTTCGAGCTTGTCTCTGAACCGCAAGTCTCCAAACTCTGCCTCAAACTAAAAACTTGCAAGTGCATTTTGGATCCTTTCCCCTCCTATCTATTCGAGAATATCCCTACACAGGCCATCGCTTCCCTCACCGAGCTTATAAACTCTGCCCTAACATCGGGCCTTTTCTCCCCCGACATGGGACACATTTCATTGTCCCCTCTACTGAAAAAGGCCGACCTTGATCCCACCATTCCATCTAACTACCGTCCTATAGCAAATATCCCTCTCCTAACCAAGTTATTAGAATCCATCATATCCACCCAACTCTCATCCTACCTAGAACGATTCTCTATCCTCCTACCCCACCAATTCGGCTTCAGACCCAACTTCAGCACCGAATCCCTCTTGACCTCACTAATCTCTAAGGTGCAACAACTCCATTCTCACAACAAATTCGCTGTTCTTCTTCAATTCGACCTCTCCGCAGCCTTCGATGTCGTTCACCACGACATCCTAATCTTCCAACTCTCCGAAATAGGCATAAGCTCCACAGTCCTTGATTGGTTCTCGAAATTCCTACGCTTCCGCTCCTACACCGTTAACACAAACGGTTCCTCATCCCCTGCCTGGAAGCCGAAATGTGGAGTCTCCTCTCCCCTATCCTTTTCAACATCTACATGTCCTCTCTGAAACTCCTTCATCTATCCCCCCTAGAAACTCTCTACTCCTATGCTGACGACATCCTCATCCTCCTCGAAACCGACGCGAACCTCTCGAACTTCGCTGAGAACATCTCCACATGTATTACGAACCTCCAATCCTGGGCCCAATCTGTACAAATGAAACTGAATGAGTCCAAAACCAAACTACTTTGGCTCGGCCCAATTTCAGATCATTTACCCACCTCCATCCCTCTACCTTCCGGCCCCACTCTTCAGCTTGAGTTTTCAAGCAAAGTCCTAGGCATCATCTTAGACTCCTCTCTCTCCTTCAACGATCACCTCAACTCCCTGGTAAAAAAATGCTTCTTTAGCCTCCATATGTTGAGGAAAGTAAGATCTTGCTTTCATCATTCTCATTTCGCCATCCTCGTTCAATCCACCATCCTCTCTAGACTAGACTACTGCAACTCCATCTATATAAGCCTAACTAAGAAAAACCTCCATAGACTTCAGCTAATTCAGAACGCCGCGGCCAAGCTTATTTTCGCAAAAGCAAGTTCATCACGTTTCCCCACTCCTCTCCAAGCTTCACTGGCTCCCAGTATACTCCAGAGTCCTCTATAAATGTGCCTGCTTAGCCTTCAAGATTCTACATGGCGTCCTTCCTCCCGTTATCCCACTCTTCTGGAATTCCTCAAACCCGCTCTCTTCTAGACCCTCCCAAAAACTGAAACTATCTTTCCCATCTATAAAAGGTATATCCCGCGCAGGAAAACTTGGAACATCCCTCCCCTTTAGAACCACAGAACTCTGGAACAACCTCTCATCCCCGCTCAGAAATTCTAACTCCTTCCAATCCTTCCGTAAACGCTTGAAAACTTGGCTCTTTTCAAAATTCTAATCTCCTCCTGTTCTCTAATATCCTGTTCCCTCTCTATCTTCTCAGTCCCTCTCCTATATCCCTTCTTTGTAGTTCCTTTCCTCTCAACCTCTGTAAACCGTGCCGAGCTCTGTGCATGCGGAGATGGTGCGGTATACAAACCTAAGGTTTAGTTTAGTTTAGTTTAGTTAGGTCTGAAAAGAATACACTCCACTAGCTGTCACTCCAGTGCTGGGAATACAAGAACTTCTGCAATTTCCATCATGGGAGTAACGCTGTTGAACAATTAACTGGACCGCAAAAAGCCTTAATATTCAGAAGTTCAAAAAAATGCTTAAAACTAATCTTTTTATAAAAGCATTTTAATAAAAGATGTCTTTGCTTAATGCTGGTTTTAGGACGAGTGCATTATGAGGATCTATGAACCCATTGTTTACATGGAATGATCTGTAATGTGAAATGTTTGTAAAAGTCTTGTTTGTTCCGTTCTGTGAATGTTACTTTTGTAAAGCCGCCTAGGAATAGGTGGTTGATAAATTTTTTAAATAAATAAAATAAATACAAACTATAAAATAATCTTTTAAAAGACTGTGAGCAAATGCAATGTTTGTAATAAACATTGCATTTGCTCAAAGGCTTCAAGCAACAGGATGCACAAAGTCTCCCGCCATACTCTCCCCTATGTATTTTGATAAGAGGAGAATGAAATGTATCAAAACAGGTGATGAGCTTTGTCAGTGTCGTATAATCAGTATGCATCTGAATTAGCATAGTAGGGAGTATTGAACATAGAAACATGATGGTGGATAAAGGCCAAATGGCCCATCTAGTCTGCCAGTCCGCAGTAACCATTATTTCTTTCTCTCTCCGAGAGATCCCAGGACCTGTTGAATTCAGACATTATAACCTTGTTACAGTTCACTGCTACACATTAATTTCATACGTAATACCTAAGCAAGACTCAGCTGTTGGACACTCCTTGCTGATATAAGATGGTACCTGCTGTGCTGATTTTAAAAAGAAGGAAGACTGCACATCCCACTATGCACTGGAATGTTAGAACATTAACTTGAGACTGGTCAAAAGTCTTCCTCTAGAGTAGACCAATAGTTACCAAACCTCTCCTCAGGAACCCCCAAAACTGTCTGGAATTCACAATGGGGGCAATTCTATAAAACAGAAGATAACATGTACACACGCATTACTTGCACAAATATTTAGCATAATGCCATTTATTAGCATATGTGCATATACATGCATGTAAATGCCAAAATTTAATTTAGGCACTATTCTGTAAATACCTGCATAACGTACAAAGCTCATATTTGCAAGGATTCCCACTTACATGCATATCTTACAGAATACTGTTACTTATTTTAATATCTCTAAAACTTAGGTGCCAGCTCTAATGCTAGCATAGATGATCGTGCCTAGAATGACAAGGGGGCAAATTTTGCCCTGACCCGCAGGAACTCATTTTCCCATCCCATCCCCACAAGTTCTTTTCCTGTCTCTGCCCCATTCATGCATGCTCCATCCTCATCTGCACAAGCCTCCAACACTTTAAAATCATAAGTGTTTGAGGCTTGTGTGGTTAAGGCAGAGCTTATAGGAATGGGACAGGGACAACAAAACTCGAGGGGACAGTACAAGGAAATTGAGTTCCTGCGGGGACAGGAACAAATTTGTCCCTGTGCCTGACAGGTGCATATTTGCTTAGTCAGGCTAATATTCTATAAAGGAAAGTTGCTGCCAATGTTTCTTCATAGAATTGGCTCCTACCAGAGCATTTCTCTCATACAAACACACCGGGGAGAAAGAAGCAAAGATTGAATACAAGACAAAGTCTGCAGCGGTCAAAACAGCAGTCAGGGAGGCCAAACTTCGAATGGAAGAAACTCTAGCGAAGAATATTAAGAAAGGGGACAAATCCTTCTTCAGGTACATTAGCGACAGGAAGAAGAACACAAATGGGATAGTACGCCTTAGAATGCCAGACTGGAGTTATGTGGAAACAGATTCAGATAAAGCTAAACTGCTGAATGATTACTTCTGCTCTGTCTTTACTTGCGAGGCACCAGGGCACGGGCCACGGCTGGAAACAAAGCAAAGCATGGAAGATCCATTTCAGAATTTTGAGTTCACAACTGCTGATGTTTACAGAGAACTGTCAAGACTCAAGGTGAACAAAGCCATGGGAGCGGACAATTTGCACCCACGAGTGCTCAGAGAGCTATGCGATGTTCTAGCGAAACCGTTAGCCATGCTCTTCAATCTCTCCCTAAGAACGGGGAGAGTCCCCCTGGACTGGAAAACAGCTAACGTCGTTCCTCTGCACAAAAAGGGATGCAGAGCAAGACGTCCAACTTAAGCATGCCCATAGCTCATCCAAAACATACCCATAACAATTCTCCCAACACATTCCCTGTAACTCTGGATGCACAGTGGAAGAAATATCTCAAACAATATTAGCAATTCACTTCATAGCATTGCAACGGGAAGTGAAACGAAACAAAAAACTATACAAAAAAGATTACCGCTGAAAAATAGCTGGAAAGCGATGACCACAAATGCTCACAGTCTAAGCATTAAAGTTCATGATCCGAAAGCTCTGATGTTAGAGGGAGAACTGGATATTGTTGCTATCACAGAGACATGGTTCAGTGAATCCCATGGATGGGATGCAAACATACCAGGAAATAATCTTTTTAGAAAGGACAGAGATGGTCAAAAAGGTGGAGGAGTAGCTCTCTATATAAGGATCAATATCCAAGCAACTGGAATGCAAGGGACCTGGGGAAAGGAAGAAACGATATGGATCGTTCTGAAAAGAGAAGATGGAACTTCTATCTACGTGGATGTAGTCTACAGACTTCTGACTCAATTGCAGCAAATTGATAAAGATCTGATTGTGGATATCCAAAAGTTTGGAAAGAAAGATGAGGTGCTGCTGTTGGGAGATTTCAACCTGCCGGATACGGACTGGAAAGTTCCGGCTGTTGAATTGGAAAGAAGTAGGGAGATTGTGGATGCCTTATAAGAGATCCTGCTCAGACAAATGGTGACGGAACCCACGAGGGAAAAAGAGATATTGGATCTGGTCATCACAAATGGAGAGAGTATATCTAATGTACGAGTAGGTGCTCACCTGGGAAGTAGCGATCATCAAACAGTTTGGTTTGATATAACGACTAAAGTGAAGAGTGGCCACACAATATTAAAAGTCCTAGATTTCAAATGTACAGACTTCAATAAAATGGGAGAGTACCTGAAGAAAGAGCTGTTAGGATGGGAAGACATAAGAGAAGTGGAAAAACAGTTGTCTAAGCTAAAAGGAGCTATAAAAATGGCTACGGAACTTTATATGAAGAAAATAAATAAAAACAAGAGAAAAAGGAAACCAACATGGTTCTCCAAACTAGTGGCGGAGAAAATAAAGGCAAAAGAGTTAGTGTTCCTGAAATATTAAAAAAACCCAAGAAAACGAGTACAGAAAGGACTAACGGGAGAAACTGAAAGAAGCCAAGAGGGAGATACGTCTGGTGAAAGTGCAGGCGGAAGAGCAAATGGCTAAAAATGTAAAAAAGGGAGACAAAATTTTTTTCAGATACCGTATTTTTCACTCCATAAGACGCACAAGACCATAAGACGCAACCTAGATTTAGAGTAGGGAAACAAGAAAAAAAAAACATTCTGAACCAAATTGTGTACTAATATATACCAGGCTCTGAACCCTGTCTCCCCTTCCCTGCCAGGCTGATCATTTCATTTTTCATATGCACACACTACACACAGCAGATACAAATTATCAAAATTGACACATTTTGATCACTAAATCTAATATAATAAAATGATAGGCCGCGCATGCGCATTAAAAAATCGTGTTCCCTGATCCCGTCGCGGAAAAACATGCGCGCCTACAACGTCACCACAGCCTGCTCTCCACCTCGCGCCGCTGCAGGCCCCACACTCGCAACTCACACATCCGCTGCAGCCTAGCAACTCCGACCACAACCTTCCCCCCTCAACCGCCTATGCCGGCTCAGGCTCCCGCTGCAGTGGAGGGACGAAAAAGCCTATGACCCCCATCTTCAAGGTTTGTCTCCAGCGCCTCTTATTTGCTCTCCGCTCACCTCTCTTCCGTTGACTCCGAGAGGGCCGCAGTGCGACCGTGTGGAAGGAGGGTGGGGGGAGCGAATGGTACGGTCGGATGGGAAGGGAAGCAATGGTACCGGCTCCTCTCTCGAACTGCACCAGGATCGAGAGAGGAGCTGCAGCGCCGGCTTTCAACTTAAAACAAAAACAACCAACTGCAGATCGCCGCTCTCACCCGGCTCCCACTGCATGGTACCGGCTCCTCTCTCGAACTGCACCAGGATTGAGAGAGGAGCTGCAGCGCCGGCTTTCAACTTAAAACTCCTGGGCCTGCCTCAATCTTGACAATGATACAGGAAGTGCTACCACCTTTATTAGGCCTCTTCCACTCTCCTCAAGCATTCTTTTCACTGTGCTCAAGTTCTTCCAGTGGGCCCATGTTGCCATAGTAACATCAGTGCAAGATCTGTGGGTGGAGACGGGTCAAGAACTGGCCACTTCCCTCTGTGGCTTTGGCCTGCCAGTCAGTGTGGTGGTTGCTATGGAGACAAATCCCAGAGGGGCTCAGCAAGCTCTAAAACACATCCAGAGGGCCTACAAAGTAAGAGGTAGGATGGGAAGAGAGTAACCATATGGGGTTGCCTCACCAGTCACTATATCACCTCTATAATTGGGGCCAATCTATGCGGAACATACCATGGGGTGGGGGGGGGGGGGTAATTTCACCAGTCATTGTACTGTTTTGCTTTTATACATACACCTGAGATTCATATTCATAGGGCTCCAAGAAAAGGAGGATGGATTGAAACATCTGGGTTTTACTTTTATTGGAAGTAAAAACCTGGATGTCTCAATCTATTCTCTTTTTTTCTGGAGCCATATAGTAACCTTTATAGAGAATGGATGGATTATGCCACTGAGTCATTACACCACAAACTGTAAGGAATCCACCCTGTGATGTTTCGTGACAAGGTACAGGAGTGCTTTGCCATTGCCTTCTCCTGTGCAGTGTGTGGCTCCACTATATCACTGCTTCCCAATTTGAGGTCTCTCAGCCTATAGCACCTGGTATTCCCAGGTGGTCTCCCATCCAGGTGCAACAGTCTTCACACGCTGATTCGGGCCCTTCTCCTGCCCTGATTTGCTCAGCCGCGTCTCTGATGATGTCATAAGAGACGCGGCAGAGCAAATAAGGGCAGTAGAAGGACCCGAAGCAGCGTGTGGAGACTGCTGCACACACGCTGCTGGAATCATCAGGTGTGTAGTTGGGCTCGCGGGAAGGGAAAGTGGGGTAGAGGAAACGCTAATGCTGCTGCACAGGGAAATGGTGTGGGGGGAGGGAAATGTAGGGGGAGGGAATGCTGCTTTGGACAGACAGACAGACAGAGGGAGGAAGGAAGACAGAAAGAAAAGAAGAAAGACACAGGGCCAGGGAGATACATAGAAAGACAGACAGACAAAGGGGGCCAGGGACAGAGACAGAAATAAAATCAGCGGGAGTCGCGTCGGGGGGGGGGGGGTGCGGGATGTGGCAGAGGGAACTTTTCCAATGGTTGCAACTGGGCGGCTGTCGGGAATCTATGATCAGGGGCAGAGCAAGGTAAGGGTATCATAGGGATAAGAAGGAGGAGGGGGGAGAAAAAGGAAGGGATGCCTACTGCTGGATAGGGGGAGAAGGAAAGAAGTGCTGATGGACAGGGGGGGTGATGAAAAAGGAACAGAGGCCTAATGTTGGACAGGGGGAGAAGGAAAGAGGTGCTGCTGGACAGGGGGGAGGTAAAACAAAGGGAGAAGGGCTGCTGCTGCATAAGGAGAGCTGTGAAGGGGTAGTGGTGCACACAGAAGGTAAAAGGAAGGGAGAATGGACAGGGGGAGCAGGCAAGGGGTGATGATGGGCAGCCAAGGAAAAAGAAAGACATAAAGAAAGAAAGCGGCTAAGGAGAGAGAGAGAGAAAGAAATAAAGACAGACACACACACATATATTCTAGCAACCGTTGATGTAACAGGCTATATAAAGAAACACAGACAGACAGACACACATTTATTCTAGCACCCGTTAATGTAACGGGCTTAACGACTAGTTGAAAACAAAACAATTTTTCCTACTTTTGTTGTCTGGTGATTTCATGAGTCTCCTTCCTTCCTTTCTTTCTTCACTCAGGCCCAAGAATTGTCCCTTTCTATTCCCTCCCTCCCATGTCCCAAGTTCATGCCCCCTCACTGCCTTCTAGCCTCCCTCACTCCCATGTCCCGAGTTTGTGCCCCCTCACTGCCTTCTAGCCTTTGCCCTTCATTCTCCCTCCTTCCCATGTCCCGAGTTCATACCTCCTTGCCTTCACTGCCTTCCAGCCTTTGTCCTTCGTCCTCCCTGCTGCACTGAAAACTGCCTTATCCCCCCCCCCCTGCGCACTGAAACCTGCCTACCCTCCGCTGATTCCTCCTCTTCTGGCCCAGGTCCACCGCCACTGCACCGGAAACTGCCTTCCTCCCTCCCTGCGTGCTGAAACCTGCCTACCCTCTGCCGATTCCTCCTCCTCTGGCCCCAGTCCGCCAACACCGCGCTGCAGCTCAAAGAAGGTAAAGGAAGGGCCAGCGTGCAGCGATTGCACATTGCCAGCCCACAAGCCTTTACCCGACATCAGAACCTTGTCTGGTGATTTCATGAGTCTCTGGTTGCACTTTCTTCTTCTGACTGTGCATACAATCTTTCTTCCCTTCTTTTAGCCTGTATGCTTCTTCTCCTCCAGACCTCATTCCTTCCCCCCAACTTTTCCTTCCTCTTCCCTGCCCTTTCTTTCTCTCTGCCTCCCTTTCTTTTTTTTCTGTTTCTCTTCTTTCCTTCTTTCTCCCTGCCCTCCCCCAAGCCACTGCCACTGCCATTACCATTGGGGACCAGGACCCAAACGCCACCAATAACAGGCCCCAAGCTCTCCCTGCTTCGGCCAACCAGCATTCCTCTCCCCGACGTCAATTCTGCCGTCGGGAAGAGGAAGGCTGATCAGCCCAATATCGTGATCAACCTATTGGGGGAAATGCAGCCGGGTCCTGCCTTCGCGGAAACAGAAAGTAGGCAGGACTCGGCAGGAACAAGAACAAATGCTTCACTAACCTGTCTCCCGCATTAGCCCGTAGCGAACGCTTGCTTCAGGGCTCTCAACATGTGCGTGCAGGCTTCCCTTCTCCCCCCCCCCCCTCCCTGGACATAACTTCCGGTTTCGGAGGGAAGAGAAGAGAAGCCTGCACGCACACGTTAGAGCCCGGAGCATAAGTTCGCTAGGGGCTGAAATCTCCAAGCCGTTTTTTGGGATTTTTTTTTTAAATGTTCAGCAGCGGTAGATGACAGCTGGGCGGACCGCCCAGCTAAAAGGCCCTAGGGAGAACACTGGAGAGGAAGGCTGATTGGCCCGTAGATCAGGACGGCAACACGAGTGCGATCGACTCGAGTTGCCTTCCTGAGCTACTGGTCGATCACGATCGACGCGTTGGGCACCCCTGATCTAATGGGTTACAAGATCCGAGGCTTTACTAAAGGTAGAGCTTGTCAAACGAACCTGATTAAATCTTTTGATGGGGTGACCAGAGAGCTGGATCAAGGCAAATGCTAGATGTAATTTACTTAGTTTAGCAAAGCCTTTGACACGGTTCCTCATAGGAGGCTCTTGAACAAACTTGAAGGGCTGAAGTTAGGACCCAAAGTGAAGAACTGGATTAGGAACTGGTTGATGGACAGATGCCAGAGGGTGGTGGTTAATGGAAGTCGCTCGGAGGAAGGAAAGGCGAGTAGTGGAGTCCCTCAGGGTATGGTGCTAGGGCCGATCCTGTTCAATATGTTTGTGAGTGACATTGCTGAAGGGTTAGAAGGAAAGGTTTGCCTTTTTGTGGATGTAACAGAGTAGACACCGAGGAGGGAGTGGAAAACATGAAAAAGGATCTACAGAAGTTAGAGGAATGGTCTAATATCTGGCAACTAAAATTCAATGCAAAGAAATGCAGAGTAATGTATTTGGGGATTAATAATCGGACGGAACCGTATATACTGGGAGGTGAGAGGCTGATATGCATGGATGGGGAGAGGGACCTTGGGGTGATAGTGTCTGAAGATCTAAAGGCGAAAAAACAGTGCGACAAGGCAGTGGCTGCTGCCAGAAGGATGCTGGGCTGTATAAAGAGAGGCGTAACCAGTAGAAGAATGAAGGTGTTGATGCCCCTGTACAGATTGTTGGCGATTCCCCACTTGGAGTATTGTATTCAGTTTTGGAGACCATATCTGGCAAAGGACACAAAAAGGCTTGAAGCGGTCCAGAGGAGGGCGATGAAAATGATAGGAAGTTTGCGACATAAGACATATGAGGAGAGACTGGAATCCCTGAATATGTATACCTTAGAGCAGGGGTGCCCAATAGGTCAATCGCGATCGACGGGTAGCTCGCCAAGGCAAAGTGAGTCGATCACCCAGGACTCACTTTGCCTTGGCGATCTATCGAGCCGATCAGTCTTCCTCTCCCCGACGTCAATTCTGCCGTCGGAGAGGAAGTTCGGGCCAGCCAATCGCTGCCTGGCTGGGCGAAACTTCCTCTCCGATGGCAGAATTGACGTCGGGGAGAGGAATGCTGGTCGGCCCGAAGCAGGGAGAGCATGGGGCTGCGTCGGCGGCGGCTTTGGGGCCTGTTATCCATTGGTGGTGGTTTGGGTCCTGTTCCCCGATGGCAGCAGCAATGGCAGTGGCTTGGGGAAGAGCAGGGAGAAAGAAAGAAAGGGGGCAGGCAGGGAGACAGAAGGAAAGAAAAGAAACAGAAAAAAAGAAAGGGGGCATGAAGAGAGAAAGAAAGAAAGGTCAGGGTGAGAGGAAGAAAAAGTTGGGGGAGGGAATGAGGTGTGGAGGAGAGGAAGCATACAGGCTGAAAGAAAGATTGGATGCACAGTCAGAAGAAGAAAGTGCAACCAGAGACTCATGAAATCACCAGATAAGGTAGGAAAAATAATTTTATTTTAAATTTAGTGATCAAAATGTGTCTGAATTTATATCTGCTGTCTATATTTTACAATATGGTCCCCTTTTACTAAACCGCAATAGTGGTTTTTAGCGCAGGGAGCCTATGAGCGTCGAGAGCAGCGCTGGGCACTCAGCGCAGCTCCCTGCGCTAAAAACTGCTATTGTGGTTTAGTAAAAAGGGAGGGGGGGTGGGTATTTGTTTATTTTTGTATGGTTGTTACTGAGGTGACAGTGCATAGAGTCATCTGCTTTGACCTCTTTGAAAAAACCCTGGAATAGGAATGTTAATTAACAATTCTATGCATACAGTGTGCGTTGTGTTGTTTTAAAATTTTATTGTTGGTAGATCATTTTGACTTGGTCATTTTAAAAGTAGCTCGCGAGTCAAAAAAGTGTGGGCACCCCTGCCTTAGAGGAAAGGAGGGACAGGGGAGATATGATTCAGACGTTCAAATACTTGAAAGGTATTAATGTAGAACAAAATCTTTTCCAGAGAAAGAAAAATGGTAAAACCAGAAGACATAATTTGAGATTGAAGGGTGGTAGACTCAAGAGCAAAGTAAGGAAATTCTTCCTTACGGAGAGGGTGGTGGATGCCTGGAATGCGCTCCCGAGAGAAGTGGTGGAGATGAAAACGGTGACGGAGTTCAAAAAAGCATGGGATGAACACAGAGGATCTAGAATCAGAAAATAATAGTGAATATTGAAGAACTAAGGCCAGTACTGGGCAGACTTACACGGACTGTGTCTGTATATGGCTGTTTGGTGGAGGATGGGCTGGGGAGGGCTTCAATGGCTGGGAGGGTGTAGATGGACTGGAGTGAGCTTTGATGGTGACTTCAGTAGTTGGAACCTAACAACAGTACCAGGCAGAGCTTTGGATTCTTGCCCAGAAATAGCTAAGAAGACGGTTGGGTAGACTAGATGGACCTTTTGGGTCTTTATCTGCCGTCATCTACTATGTTACTAGATGTCTAGGAAAATGGTTTTGATTATTGATACTTGGACATCCAAGAGATTAGGATATCCAAGTGTCGACTTAGACTTTTTTTTGGTGGGGGAGGGGCATTTTTTGATTATGAGTCCCTGAGGTTCTAGCATAAACCCCTTTTCTCCACACTTCTGTCTTATGGGAAACAGACTCCACTTCTGGCCTTTCCCCTTGGTTTCTGAGGTAATCAAGGTCTTTCATGGGCCTCTAGACAGGAAGCGCACTACTTCTCCCCTTACATCTTTACTAGGTTTCCCTATAGGGAAGGAATGCTTACATTCATTTCTATACTCCCCTCCAAATTCTAGGCATCCCCTATTATTAGGCTTTACACATACTAGTCCCCTCCCTTATTCCTTTGAGAGGCATTACCTTTGGAGCAGAGATCCAGACTATTCCTCCTATTACTCCAAAGAAGTTATTTTGTGTCATAAGAACATAAGAAGTTGCCCCCGCTGAGTCAGACCAGAGGTCCATCTTGCTCAGCGGTCCGCTCTCGCGACGGCCCATCAGGCCTAATGCCTGAACAGTGGTCCCTGATTAATTTTGTAACTTACCTCTAATCCCATCCCTATAATCCACCTCTACTCTTATCTGTACCCCTCAATCCCTTTGTCTTCCAAGTACCTATCCAAAGCTTCTTTGAACCCCTGTAGCGTGCTCCTGTTTATCACATCCTCTGGTAGCGCGTTCCATGTATCCACCACCCTCTGTGTGAAAAAGAACTTCCTAGCGTTTGTTCTAAACCTCTCCCCTTTCAATTTCTCTGATTGCCCCCTTGTACTTCTTGATCCCCTTAATTTGAAAAATCTGTCCCTGTCTATTTTTTCTATGCCCTTCATGATCTTGAAGGTTTCTATCATGTCTCCTCTAAGTCTCCGCTTTTCCAGGGAGAAAAGCCCTAGCTTTTTCAGTCTGTCAGTATATGAGAGGTCCTCCATGTCCTATTACATTTGTAGAGCACACATTAGGGCTGTGGAGCTGGAGTAAAAAAGTCATTTGTTTGCAGTTTTTTGTGGTTACCAGTGGTGAATCTCTTTTCATTTCAGTCTCTCAACATCCTTTTTTGAATGAGGCATTTATTTTGCACCTGTCAGTGCAAGTCCACTGTGCATACACTCTCGCTTCTCTCTTTCTCGCTGGTCTAGCTGCCCCTGGACAAATATTTGACATAAATTCTCAGCCTGACAATCCATGCTAGCAAATTCAATTTAAGGAAAGTTGGTTCACTGCTTTTCATTAACAACACTCTAAGAAAGGGGAAAAAAAAAATCTCCAACGGGTGAAAAACTCCTCATCATACGAATGAGGCATGGGAAATCAATCAAAGACTGCTCTCCCCCGACAAAGGCGGCACATCATTTAACTGCAATGAAGTTTCATAGTTACTTATTTTTCAACTTAGATTCAGATGAAAAAGGTTACAACCTGCATATGCACAGGACACAGCAGGCACCACTGAAGACCAGTGAATACATATGGGTCACAGATGCTACTGTTGTACGAGAGATTTGTAGGCATTTGGAATGAGTCTGAGGCACAGTGGGCTCAGCTTATTTCCTTCTTTCTCCCAGCAGAGAGCATTATTAACCTTCAAGGAAGGTGTGGGTGGCCTAGCGGGCATTAATGAAGAGTTGATATTCAAAGCTTATGTTTACATTTATGCTGATTGAAATTTAATATACCCTTTTACTTACTGAGAACAAATCGGTTTACAAGTTACTGTATGAATAACTTAAATTTAAAAAAAAGCAAACAACACAAGTGTTATAACTGGCCAGAAAAGTCTCCTGGCCGGTTAGGTCTCTTGAGTAGGGCTATCTACTGATATTCAGCAGTACTTAAGTAGTTAGTGCCAGTGAATATCACCACAGACTGCTAAACTGAAAGCCAGCTATTTTGTATGTGGTCCTGGGGAAGGAGTTGGAATTTAAGTGGTTAAGGGCTCCTTCTTTCAAAGCCATGGTAGAGGTTTCTACCACAGGCTGGTGAGTTAATGCTCCAACAATCAAGAATTCCTCTGAATGTCAGAGCATTTATCTCGCCAGCCTGTGGTAGAAACTTCTAAAGCAGCTTTGTAAAAGCCAGCATTGTGTTGATATATTTTCACTGTTTTTGTACAGCTTGACTCTTTTGTAAGTCCCTGTGAACTGTAAGGCTCAATGGGCTATAATATAAAACTTTATGTTATATTATGTTATAGTCAGCACTAATCACCTAAGTTAAGCTGCCATATCGAACCACATAAAAATCAGTCCTATCTTTAGGTGGTGTCATTTATGCTGTTAAGTGCTGAATATTGCATTTAACCACACAAGAGATAGTCAAACATAGAAACCCAGATATTCATTCAAGTGCTTGGACATGGCCTGGGATCTGAATATCTGGGAATAACGCCGGTGGTGACTAAAAAAATGTTCACTGTGGCCAGATGAATATAAACCCCCAAGTGAATAAAAGGCAAAATGTGCAACACCAAAATTGGCAAGTTACCCATTCCCAGGAAGAAGACTCTTTGGGCGGTCCTGGATTTGAACTTACATCTGAAAGCAGTGTGATACTGGTAGTCCCTAATTAGGGTTGCCAGATTTCCTCTTTGAAAAAAAAAAAAAAAGAGGACCCCTGGCCCCACCCCAGCCCCACGCTGTTCGGCCCCATTCCTCCCTCAGCCTTGCTCCTCCACAAACCTCCCCAAGCTCGAAGGCTGCATTTGGAAGCCTTCGTGCACGTGTGTACGTTGATGCAATGATGTTGCATGCATGTGCGCATATGTATGATGTCATCACAGTGATGGCCACGGATGTGCAAAGGCTTCCAGACACGGCCTCCAAGCTCAAGATTTCCAAAACCCAGACAAACCGCCAGGTTATGGAATTCCCTCCAGACGCCCAGACAGTCCTCTAAAAAGAAGACATGTCTGGGTTTTCACAGATGTATGTTAACCCTATCCCTAATTCTATCTATTGAATCCCAAAATGCAGCAGAATGGGATTCTCAGAAATCCAAAACTGGTACAAAATCTCCTTCTTTAACTCAGCAACTCTGCATCACATACATCTGCCATCACAAACCAGGAAAACCAATCTATACTACGTAAATCACTAACTGCAAACAAAAGTCATCAGGTAACACCAGACATAAGTGACTGGGTGCTGGAAGGAGGAGGTGCCTTCTGGTATGTATATCTGTTGCCAGGTTTTATAAAGCAGCATCCAAAACTCATTGCAGCACCTGGATTAAACTTAGAATTTGTTCAGCTGGGCAGTAAGTCATTTCCCTCAGGATTATTTCACTGTGTGGTAAAGAAAACTTGATCTAGGAGGAGGCAGACCTCTTTCAATTGATGATGAGGGGCATAGGATAAAGGTAATAGGGGATAGACTTGGATTAATCTAGGGAAACATTTATTTATGGGGATGGTAGGTGTGTACAGTAGACCTAGTGGTGGAGATGAGCTGAGTTCCAGAAAGTATGGGACAAACAGAAGATCTCCGAGGGAAAAGAGAAGGTTATAGAGCTTAGTAATTGGTATTAGAGATGGGCTGTCATTTGCACTTTTTCCCAAAAGTGAAACCTCCAAACATGGGCAAACTATTGTGCATGGGCAAACTCAGGAAAAGGGTGTACTCTCTTTCTACAGCATGCACACTATTTCCTAAGAGTGTTACTACAATTAGAAATGACAGAATGACAGCATAACCAGAAAACCCCAAATAAAATTACAATTCCCATAAACGACACAAAATTTTTCTGGCTGCTTATTCCTAGTTGGCATGGATGGGCAGACTTGACAAACTGTATGGTATTTAATTGTCATCATTCTATGTCTCTGTGAGTTCTCTGCAGCTAAGCAGGGCACTGCACTTGAGTTACTTCTGTAGATAATGGGATCATCCACCCGATATTCAGCATTATTAACCGGCCAGAAATTACTCCTAGGCAGTTAAATAGCCCTTAGCCAGCTAAGCACTAGCATTCCTTTAGAAATCGCAGGGGTATTACTAGTTAGAAACTAGTGGAAGTCAGAAAAATGGTTTCAATGCTGGTCACGCTCCATGTTAGATTCCAAAATAAATAAATAAATAAAGGTTACAATCTTGCAATCTTCTGTGTGAGTGCTTTCTTTTTTCTTATTTCTTATTACACAAACATCACTCTATGAGCTATAGAGGTTTTGAAACTTAGCTTCAACTTGGCTTTATAACAGGTGAGGGGTCTCTACGTGGCCCATTTTCGATTCCTTCTTCAGGAGACCCGAAACATGACTTGTAGTGGAAATCAGTGATTCAAAACTTATATGTTTATAAACTCCATGATGAAACTATATCTAAAAAACAAAATATAACAAAAGGCCAGTGGTGAGGAGAGAATTCACTATCCACCACGGCAATATTAGAACATGCTTATACAGGCTACTGTGAGAAAGAAGGCTCTTCAAAATACATACCGCCGGAGAGACGCTGTCAGTGTATATAGAATTCTTTTCAACTGCCAGAAAGAGACACAGCAGTACCGGCTTTTTTGAATGTAAAAAGTGGGAGGAGCTTCCTGAACGTCAGAGATATGACTGACGTTATAACACGTAACCGATTGATCTTATTTCAAAGTGTCTATCAGAAAGCTGTTTTAACATAATGTAACATAGAAAAAACTGAATACAAGTAAGGTTTTTTTGAAAAAATAAACAGTAACTGCCTTAATGAAGCGATAAAAATACTGTGTTTACAGAAAGGCGATCCATTCCATTTCACTATTCAGTCCGTTGGGGTGCAGTGTATTCAAAGTGAAAATCCATTTCTGCTCCTGTTTCCAAAGTATATGTTTATTACTTAATAGGGAGATAAAACTTAGTATTCTGTGACAAGAATTACTGTATAATATTGTGATCACAGCTATAATCTATTATTAATAATGTTATTTTCATTGGTTTATTTTAAATATTATTGTGAAGTGCTCAGACCAAGTAACCCAAAATATAGTGATGTCACTACAATGAGGTTAACAAGGGGACCATCATCGCCTTCACCTGTCCCCTGCCCTCCCTAGATGACCAAAAACTATTTCAGATCAACTTGATGTACTTATCTGAATAGGGGGGTAGTTGATTTCGTTAATTCTCATTGATGACTGTATGCTAGTAAAATTTGTGTGCTCCGTTAAAATCCTAGAATCCCCCTATTCAGATAAGTACATCAAGTTGATCTGAAATAGTTTTTGGTCATCTAGGGAGGGCAGGGGACAGGTGAAGGCGATGATGGTCCCCTTGTTAACCTCATTGTAGTGACATCACTATATTTTGGGTTACTTGGTCTGAGCACTTCACAATAATATTTAAAATAAACCAATGAAAATAACATTATTAATAATAGATTATAGCTGTGATCACAATATTATACATTCCAAAGTATATGTGACACATCTCCCCCTCTAGTTAAATCGATAACATTGAGTATGGAAAACATAAAATCTGTGATTTCATGTTGATGTTCTATCCAATGCTGAACTAGAGAAGCCTCTTTGACCTGGGTACGAATCCTGCTCATATGTTCTCCTATTCGGGTCTTGATGCTGCGCTTGGTACATCCTACATATAGTAGATGGCATGGGCAGTGGATGACATACACTACTTGTTTGGAGTCACAATTTGTTGGTGGGCACTGAATTTTGCTCAGACCATTACAATGTATGGCCATTTGCTGTAGAGTGACACTGTACTTGCACACCTTACAGTGCCCACATGGAGTGTGCTGCCCTATTATTTTTTCTGATGGATGTTTGACGAATTGAGAGTGTACCAGCTGCTGCTTGAGATTGCGTTGTTTAGAAAATGCGAATCTGGGTGTATGTTGGAATGCCTGATGGTATTGCATGATGCCCCAATGCTTTTTTATGATTCGCTTAATGTCAAAAGCCCGAACCGAGTATAGGAGGACACATACTAAAGTGTCCTCCTCTTGTTTAGGAGACGGATTCAATAACAAGGATCTGTTTGCATAAAGACCCCTTTTGTATGCTTTTTTGACCACTGAGGGAGGATATCCTCTTTGTATAAAGCGTGTTCTCATATCTTGAGCTTTGAGGACATACTCTTGGACTGTAGTGCAGAGTCTCCGGAGGCGTAAAAATTGCCCCACTGGGATGTTGTTTCTTAGATGCCTTGGGTGAAAACTGCTATAATCCAATAAATTATTCCTGTCTGTAGATTTTTGAAAAATGGTAGTGGAAAACCTTCCTTGATGTAGACATATCTGAATGTCTAAAAATGACACCTGTCTCAAATTTGTACACATAATAAATTGTAGGTTGCTGTCACAAGAATTCAACCACTCCAAAAACTTCGGTAGGTGGTCATATCCAAACTGCCAAGATGTCATCGATGTAGCGTTTACAAAATAAAAAATCCTTCCAATAAATTGATGTGTATAAGAAAGTATTTTCAAATTTGGATACATACAAACATGCCACTGACGGGGCCATTTTAGCCCCCATGGCTGTTCCTTTAATTTGTTTATAGTATCTCGTGTCAAACTGGAAATAGTTCATACTCAATGCTATATGTGCCAATTGAGTGAGAAATTCTATTCTGTTTTGTGTTAGATCCATTGTTGATAATTTCATCTTTAATAATTGTTACTGCTGCATCTTGCGGAACATTGGTGTAAAGGGCTGATATGTCTAAAGTGAGAAGTGTAGCATGTGGAGGTATGTCTTGGTACTCTGCTAGGATGTTAATCATGTTGGCTGAATCTTGCACATACGAAGAAGCTAAAGAGACCCTATCCTTAAGGTACATGTCAAGTATGGTGGATAAAGGTTCCAAAATGGAACCTATACCCGAAACAATGGGTCTACCTGGAGGGTTTTGGAGAGACTTGTGAATTTTTGGGACAAAATATATCACTGGAATGCGTGGATGTTTGCAATTGAGAAATTTAAATTCTTTATCTGTAATAATCCCTGTTTCAACCGCACTGATTAGGAGTTGAGAAATTACATCTCGTACATGAGGAGTGGGATCTTCCTGTAAAGGGGTATAGTAATTCTGGTCTGATAGTTGACGTTCTGCTTCCGTCACATAAAGATCTGTATCCAGAAGTACTACTCCACCTCCTTTGTCCGCAGGTCTGATAACTATGCTTTGATCATTGATAAGAGATTGCAGAGCATCATGTTGTGCCCTGGATAAATTGTGTTGTATTTTAAGAAAATTTTGTTCTAGGGTACAAAGGTCTCTCAATACCAAATTTTCAAATGTTTGGATATGAGAATCCACTGTTCCAGGAGGGCACCATGTAGTTTTGATCTTTAGGATGTTATCACTAACAGGTGATACTATCTCTAAAGAATCTTCCTTATAAAAGAAATGTTTGAGTTTACATTTCCTTATAAATTTAAACATGGAAACCCTAGTGTCAAATGGATGATATGAAGTGGTTGGCACAAAAGACAATCCTTTGTTTAACACAGACAATTCTTCCGTGGTTAATGTTCTGTGGGACAGGTTGAATACATTAGATGTTAGGGTTGAGTCTTGCTTTGTTTTGTCCTGACCGGTCTGCGTGCGTTTGGTGCTGGAGCCCCCTGAAAATGGACCGACTGGGTTTGTTTAGAACTAGATGGTACTGTTTTGTCATCATCTGAGGTGTCAGAAGAAGTGTGTGTATATGTAGATCGTTTTTTGCTTCTATTACTGCTAGATTTGTCCATCCATGAGTAGACAAATCCTTTAGTATAATCTAATTCGTCTCGTCGTAGTTTTTTTATTTTGGTCTTGCGTAAATCTTCCCTAAACGCATTTATTTTGAGGTTAAGCGCTGTTAGTTTCTGATCATAATCCTCTGTGCTACTTAAGGGCTTCAAACTTTCCTTGGCTTGTTCTAACTCACTATGATATGATTGCAGCTCTGTTTTGGTGGTTTCAAATATCAATAGCATGAGGTCTAAGGAACACTTATTAAGCACCGTGTTCCATTTATCCAAAAAGGTTACATTGTCCAAGAAAAGTCTGGGTGCTGTCCTCATTCTCAATCCACAAGGGATCCTCTTCAGACGGCAGTACTCCGCTAGCTTGGCCGCATGCAAATCAGCACGGGCAATCCATGTTTAGGTTACCTGTTTGAATGAGAGGTCAGTTTATATATTTTTGAAGCACTAACATTCGGCATGAGATGGCTGCTGAATATTACCGCTTAGCATCTAGTAAATAGCTGGCTTTGTTGCATGACTTAGCGGGTCTATCTGCAAAATTTTAAAGTGCTAGCTGGCTAGGTTTAGAAGCCAAATCATGCCACATAAATAACTAGTCTATCTTTTGCCGCTATACGAGGGCTGTTCAAAAAGTATCAGACCTTTATTCATAAAAAATATTTGTATTCAGATACAACAATCTTATACTAATCTCCTTCAAAGTAGTCCCCTTGGGCTGCCACACACTTCTTCCAACGGTTCTGCCACTGTCGGAAGCAGTGCTGGAACGCCTCTTTTGAGATTGTTCGCAACTGGTCTGTCGCATTCTGCATGATGACTTCTCTTGACTGAAATCTGGTCCCTTTCAGGGGCATTTTCAGCTTGGGGAAAAGCCAGAAGTCACATGGAACCATGTCAGGAGAGTAGGGAGCCTGAGGAATCACAGGTGTGTTGTGTTTGGCCAGGAAACTCCGTATCAAATCTGAAGAATGGGTAGGTGCGTTATTGTGATGGAGATGCAAATTGCCCGCTGCCTACAGATCCGGCCATTTGCATCTCTCAGCATTACGAAGGAGATGCAGAACCTCTTGGTAGTACCCTTGGTGATGATTGTGCCACGTGGTGTGTACTCATGATGAACCACGCCTCACTTGGTCAATGACTATCTCATTTCTGGGTGCTGAGGGCCTACCAGAATGTGCTTCACTCTCCACTGATGTGTGGCCATCTCTGAAGTGGTTGTACCACTCCTTTATCTGTGTGGTGCCCATTGTTTCATCTCCGAAGACCTGTTGAATCTTGCAGAGCATTTCCACTTGGGAATCACCAAGCTTTACACCAAATTTAATGCAGTAGCGTTGTTCAACTTTTTATGCCATTTTGTCAAAAACAAAAATCCGACAGTGCTCACTTATACTTTCTTACTCATCAGCGGTCTACAGGGGACTGACAGCTTCTGTAGATGGGAAAAAATTCAAGCATGCACATTAGAGTTGCCTGCATATGTGCACCAAATCACGCCTCCCTAGCTTTATTTGTTTACGGAAGAAAAATTAAGGTCTGATACTTTTTGAAAAGCCCTCATAAACTTAGTTGGCCAGCATTGAATACTGACTTAGCCAGCTAAGTTTATAGTGACCAAAAAATAAACTGATATTCAGTGCCAGTCACCAGAAATGGCCCGACATTGAATATACTGGCTCAACACCGACCACAGGAGTCAGCTTGGCTAACTATTACAGTCTGAATATCAGCCCCATGTATCCAAGATTATTAGATATTACCATAATATGAAGACCCATTTGGTATAGCTTATAAAAATAAATTGCATAAAATGGTCTAGATTAGGTCTATTGTTTTAAACACAATATTGTGTGGTTCTGAATAGCAATCTCTTTATGGGATTATAACCCTTATTTTAGAAACTCTGTTCATATTTTGAACATCTGATAGCCATATAGATATCCACATTGCATGGATGCCCAAATCCCAATGTTATAAAGCTTGGATACAGACATCTAAAACTGCAGTATGTCCTTATGCAAGGGAGCATGGTTTGGGAGTATTTTGAGTGGGCTAGGGAGAGACCAAAATATGGACTACCAACTCCAAGCTAAAGGGATGTCATGTTCAAAAAGATGGGCATTAGTATTTAGATCTGGTACTTGGCACATCCAGGTTACAGAAAGCTCTGATTGAGCAGTTCTTCATGGAAGGATTGAGGGAAATCACTATTTAATCCCCAATGGTTGCTGCAACCCCTCCCCTGAATGTGAAATTGTCAAGGGTGCAGGGCTCTGTGACAGATTCAAGATCTATGGACATTCATGGTGCTATGTTTTAAAATTAATTTCTTATATAATGAAGTGGTGTATATTCAGGTACTGCAGGTATATTTCTGAGAAAAAGAAACATTCAAAATGTTTTTGTTCATCACTCTTCCCTTAATGAGGAAAACTATTTTTTGGGGGGGAAAACAAGGAGACTTGCTTCGTGATTTGTATATATCCCCCACCAGAACCCTTGAATATATTTCAGATCGCCATAAGAGTACAGGACTTTTATTCTTTAAGCCAGGGGTACCAAAAGGTCAATCGCAATCAACCAGTAGATCGCAAAGGCAACATGAATCGATTTCGGAGCCCGGGATGGACTCCGCAATCAATTCGCGTTGCCTTTATGATCTGTTCTCTTTGCTTCCCTGATGTCAGGCCAGGCGCGTACAAGTGTCGGGCCCACAGCCTTCCCCCTGACGCGTTGGAGAGGAAGTTCTGGGCCAGCCAATTGCTGCCTGGCTGGCCCGGAACTTCCTCTCCGACATCAGACTTGACATCAGGGGGGGGGGGGGGGGCTTGTGGGCCCAGAACTTGTATATGCCTGGTATTGGGGAAGCAGAGAGAAATCTGTGGGGCTTTGGAGGGGGGGGGGGGCAGAGAGAGAAAGAAAGACAGAAAGAAAGAAAGAAAAAAGGGTCAGGAAGAGAGAAAGAAAGACAGAAAGAAAGGGGGCAAGGAGAGAGAAAGAAAGACAGACAAAGAAAAAGAAAGAAGGGACAGGGAGAGAGAAAGAAAGAAAGGGGGCAGGGAGAGCAAGAGAGAGAAAGAAAGAAAGGAGAGGGGTCAGGGAGAGAGGAAGAAAAAGTTGGACTAATGGAGGGATAGAGAGAGTTATTGGTTGGGGAATGGAATGAGGTTTGGAGGAGAGGAAGCATGCAGGAGGCAGAAAGAAAGGCAGAAATAAATAAATATTGGATTTACAGTCAGAAGAAGGAAGTGCAACCAGAGACTCATGAAATCACCAGACAGCAAAGGTACGAAAAATGATTTTATTTTAAACTGAGTGATCAAAATTGGTCCATTTTGAGAATTTATATCTGCTGTCTATATTTTGCACTATGGCCCTCTTTTACTAAACTGCGATAGCGGTTTTTAGTACAGGGAGCCTATGAACGTTGAGAGCAGCACGGGGCATTCAGCGCAGTTCCCTGCGCTAAAAATCGCTATCGCAGTTTAGTAAAAGGAAAGAGGGTATATTTGTCTATTTTTGTATAGTTGTTAATGAGGTGACATTGCATATTTTAAAGTCATCTGCTTTGACCTCTTTGAAAAAAATCCCTGAATATAAATGATAATTAACATTTTCTCTGCGTACTAAGGTGCTTTTTTAAAATTACATGGTCATTTTAAAAGTAGCTCTCAATCCAAAAAAGTGTGGGCACCCCTGCTTTAAGCCTAACACCTAATTTGAAACTGTTCATCAAACACCTGTGCCTATTTTTGTGTTATATTTGGAGAAGCAGGAAATGCTTGTGTTTCTATATTTGGAGAATTGGATGATCAAAATAGTACTGTGAAGTATGAACAGATCCATTTTAAATCACTGTTCAAGTGTTAGCCACTAGATTTTATTGATTTCTGCAAGCACCTTGTGAAATTGTCATTTTGATAGGTCACCAGAACCTCTACTGTATAAATATATCGGTGGCAAGTCAAATGCGCGCAGACAAATGCGTTTAGACATTTCAGCGCAGCGACAACTGAGCGCACGACATTTTTGTAGCATTACTTTCTCATGTATTGTAACCACCACTACTGAAGCTCAGGTATTGAAGCTTCATTATAGAAGCTCATAAACTATATCTCAGGTATTGTAACATCATTACTGAAGCTCTTGTATCATCGTAACACCGTTATAGAAGCTAATGTAAACCAGTCAGAATTGACTACTCAATCATTAATAGCGGTATAGAAGCATTCAATAAACAATCATTTTTTAAAAAATTTGCAAAGGGCTAAATTGGGATTTGAACCAGAATCCCCAAGTTCTCAACACATTTCTCTACATAGGAAGTGGACATCTATGTACTGGTTACATCCAATATGAACATCCATTTCACAAACTGAAACATTCAATCTATGAACAAAGAGCATGCACATCATTGTGGCAATATTGAAACTTCCATGTTATAAAATGCCGTATAGACATCTATTCAAAGTGAAGGAACACATTTCTCTATTAGGTTATTCCTAATAGAGCTGCTGTCTGCAATTCTTGTTCAAGAGCTATGGTAACAATGGCTAGGGTAAGACTGGAGATGGGTGGGTTTAAATATAGGGGAGACTACTCAAGTAGTAACAAATGGAGGCTCAATGATGATATAACCCAGTAAAGTTTAGTTCCAATTGAGCTGAAAATGCAAATCAACAGGGAAAAAAAGAAAAAGAACAAATAAATCAACAGTGCTCTCATTGTCATTCCAGATAACACTCAGGAGAAACACTGTTCAGTGGAACACCAAGTTCAATGGATAATCCCAAGGCATCCTAGAACACAGCAGTCATTGCTCCCAGGGGCACTGTATCTGATAGCCAATCTTGTTCCATTGATCAAAGAAGCACTGAGTTATGAGATCATTCCATCTACAGTCAGAAAGACAGCTGGATCGTTGCCTTCAGTTTTCTTTTTGTTGATGTGAGAAATGTTAATTTAGTGATATAGCTGCTGGCAGAACATTGTTGCTCTTTTAATCTGCCTCCTGGATCCTGGATGCAATGTGTAGCTGTAATCTGTGATGAGGGATACTGATGTCTTGTTATTTAGCATCACCTCAGTGCTGCTCCGCAAATGGGATTGCCATGTGCCAGAAATACAGATAGAAGCTCTGCCTATACCCTACTCGTATGGCATGGGCTCAAACTTAGAAAGCATTTCAGCTTCCTTTAATTGGGAGGATGTGAATAAAGAGCAGATACAAGGGAAGCCTGGTGCAATTTTGGCAGATTTGTCAAGGTTAGCTTATTTCCATCAATGACAGCAGAACTGAAATGGAAGATTTGTTACTGGATTCACTGCATGAATAAGTCTGATTTGCTGCTCTCCCATTAATAGATCAAAGGTATTGCATAGGGCTCCTGGGATGAGAATCACACCTGCATCAAAGAGGAAACTCCATGCTCAAAATTCAAAATACCTTATTGGAGAAGCCAGTGGATTTGACTTCCAAATAGCTTGAACGATAAGGTGTACTGTATCTCCAAAGGGCTAGGATCTGCTATATCTTAAATAAATTTATTTATTGTTAGTGAGAGCATCCAGAGGTAGCCGAGAAGCCAGAAGAATATCATAAAGTCCACTATTTTCCAGAATGTGTAGAGGGTTTTGCTATCTCTCCTTCCAGTACAAAATAAATGGTAACAAAAACAGGATAGACCTCCTACATTCAACCTAGCTCGTATGCGCTTGAATCTAAAATTTGTTTCAATGGGTAATGTTTAGTTAAACAACTTACCAATTTGAATAATGCATGTGGATTCCATTCTCAGGTCAAGCATTACCATTTTACAGACTTCTACTTTTCTAAATTTATAATTTCAAAATAGGAGGCAAATGGAATGGAAATAGGCAGATAAGAAAATAGGCACTGGGAGGAAGTAGGCCATCCTACCAGAAAGAACCAGACCCACTCTTCCTATGAATGAACGAACATAGGGTAAACTCAGTGCCACTGAATCTTAGGTTAGCTTGAAAACTCACAGATGCATACGATGGCAGAAAGCAGGCATCAAGCTCCCTGAATGGATATGTCCTTCAGTATAAATATTATCACCACCAAAGCCACAATGTTTTTTAACAACTGCTATGGAAAAAGTAAGTCCCAAGAACCATAACCGAGCAGTACAATAGTAAAATATTGTGATTCTATATATTTTTGTATATTTTTAGCAGTTTCTTCAGATATGCGTCCTCCAGCCTGTTATTATTTAAACATGGCTGAACGATTTATCTCTGGCATATATATCATCATTTAATCAGCTTTTATTTATTTAATTATTTTTTAAATAAAGTGCAAAATAAAATCTAGATTGTTAAACACAATGGAAGTTGTAAGCCGACAGTGCAGCGGCGATTAAGCTAAGTAAAACAAAAAAAACTATTGAATGGTTTTCTTAGCGATTAAATTATTGGTGTTAAAATTATTGAGAAGAAGTTTTTAAAAAAATTATTTATTTATAAGTTTTAACAATTGACAATGATTACCAGTCAATAAAGGAAAAAATACAATGTAAACTGAAAATAAATTAACATTCCAAATTGCTTAAAGGATATCACCTTATACAATATAGTCCACAATAATCGGAGACGAAGCTGAAGAAAAAAACTGAAATAAGACATCAAAGAAAATAAGTATCAGGCAAACTAAAGAGGTGATCTGACTGCTCATGAACATTTCTTATCAAAGCTAACTGAGATAAACTTAGAACACATATCTATTACCTCTAAGGCAGTGGTCTCAAACTCAAACGCTTTGCAGGGCCACATTTTGGATTTGTAGGTACTTGGAGGGCCTCAGAAAAAAAATAATTAATATCTTATAGTTTATAAATCTTTCCTTTTGGCTAAGTCTTAATAATAATATTGTAATTTATAGCTAAAAAGACATATGATCAAGAAACTGTTTTATTTTACTTTTGTGATTATGATAAACATACATACACTGCTCTAAGGGCTCCTTTTACTAAGGTACGCTAGCATTTTTAGCATGTGCTGCAGATTAGCGCACACTGCCCCCCATGCTACATGTAAAAACTAACGCCAGCTCAATGGTGGCGTTAGCGTCTAGCGCACATGGCAATGCTGTGTGCTAAGCGAGTGTTAAAACCGCTAGCACAGCTTAGTAAAAGGAGCCCTAAATGTCATAACAAACTTACAAGGATATCTTAGAACAAAGGTTGCCCCTAACTGTACAGCATGAGGTCTCAATATAAGAAACTGCTTTCTTCTTCTCTGGGTTGAACAAATACATAAGGATATATTCTTATCATATTAGTCAAAAAGGGAACATCTTTGTGCTTAAAAAACATCTTAAGCATCCAATCCCTATCCGAATCAATTGCAAACTGTACTATTAATGTAGCAGTGACCTGAACCTCAGTATCGGACCTCTCTAGAAACTGTGTCAAATCCAAACTATCAGCAGATAAATTCTGCTGATTAGGATTTTGAGATTTAACTCTCGTTGGAAGGTAATATATTTTTGAGAAAGGTGGATGTGAGGTTTCTGGTACTTTCAAAATTTCATTCAGGCAGTTGGACTTTCGGAAAATTAATAATCCGGAGATTACATCTCCTAACAGAATTTTCCATCATTTCCTGTTTAAAGTGCAAACTAGCACTGTCCTTGACCAATGTCAGAGCTTGTACTTCCATTTTTATTTTTTGTCTCAAAGTCACATGTTTCATTCTCCAGACTTGATACTTTATTTTTAAGTTCCAAATTTTCTGAAAGCCGGGTAGTACAGCGCGAGGATAGTTGTTGAATTTGATTCCCCAGTGAAGTTTGCATGTTTGATATGGCCTCCCTTATGGATTCCATGGTAATACCTTAGGCCTTTGTAAGGAAACAATCTCAGTTCCAAATTTCCCTGTAGCTTCCAAGGTACCTATAACCACCTCAGTTATCAAGGAAACTTCTTGTGCTCCCAAAATAGCTGTAGCCTCCTTAGTGCTTGAAGAAGCTGCTTGAGCTTGCTGTGATCTCACCACCGACTGTTGCGTTCTTGAGAGCTCCTCCTTCCCCCTTCCAGGGTCAGTCCTCCCACACAGAGAAGCCAGCAAGAGGGCATCCCGAGCCAGCACATTGAGAAACGACTCCTCCGTCCCAACAGGGCAGCTAGGTGGACTCCGCTCATCTGGAGATAGGGTGGCAACCTCAAAGGAGAAGTCCCGCCTTAGCTTGCATGTTCTCTCCAGCCGTGGAAACCTCCGGTTGTGGGGTTCATGAGCCACGATCCACAAAGGCATCCATCGGGCCAAATGGTGCCGCTGTTTCATCAGGGAACACCAGTATTTTTTACTTTCTTTTCACCATATCATAAGAGGAAACACTCCACCATGAGCACAACAGTGTCCCCGCAGATACATCAGACTGCCATCTTGGGTAAGCTCTGCCTCCTGAGAAGAAGTTTTTTAAGATTTTATTTTGCACAAGAAGCACTTTATTTAAAAAATAATTATATATATAAAAAGCAGATTCAATGATGATATACAGTATATGCTAGAGAGAAATCGTTCAACCGTGTTTAAATAATAACAGGCTGGAGGGGGCATATCTGAAGAAACTGCTAAAAATATACATAAATATATAGAATCACAATATCATACTATTGTACTGCTTGGTTATGGTTTTTGGGACTTCAGTATAAATAGGCACATAGACCCTGATTAAATATATATATATATATATATAAACCACACACACACAAAAAAACTTACCAGTAGGTACTTAAAGTGAATAGCACCATTAAAAACAATTTTAAAAAATTAATTTTTGAGTAAGCACCTAACTTGATAAGCACCATATAGGAGTCTATACCAAGGTGATTACCGGAGCCTACCCATAAAGTAGGTGTGGTTAGGGGCAGACTGTGTGGGTGTGGACTGAGTTAGGTGCTGGTAGGTGCTGGTATTTTAGGCAATGAAAACCCTGGTCTAATATACTGGCACCTAAGTTACAGCGACTAACTCAAGTTAGGTGCCACTTGGCTCAGTTCTATAAATGGTGCCTAACTTTGAATGATATGCGGTAGGTGCTATTTTCCTAGGTGCTCACTGATTTAGGTGCCGTTTATAGAATGAGGTCCATAATGGATACACTTCTCCCTTGGTATTCGCGGGGGATAAGGGCAGAACCGGACCGCGAATGGAGAAAATCTACGAATATCTTCTTGTCAGGCTCTGACCACCCCCGCCTCCCTCCCGCCTTCCCACGGCATCCTGGCCTTACCTGGTGGTCTAGCAGGCTTTCGGGGCAGGAGCGATCTTTCTACGCTCCAGCACCGTGCAGATCACCAATAGGAAATGGCTGCAGTGAGCTCCCGCCGTAGTCTCGAGAGACTACGGGAACTCACGGCAGTCATTTCCTATTGGCGATCTGCACAGGGTAGGAGCTTAGGAAGATTGCTCCTGCCCCGAAAGTCTGCTAGACTACCAGGTAAGGCCGGTATGCCGGGAGAAAGGCTGGAGAGAGGCGGGAACATGATAAAATATGGGTTTTCCCCCCATCCCCCCTTTCCCCTCAAAAAAAAATCACGAATTTGTGAAACCGCGAGTGTGGAAACCGCAAATGGGTAGGGGGATGTGTACCTGCAAATCATATTTATTTATTATTTAGATCCCATAAATCCCAAAATCTGTGCGGGTTACATAAAAACATACACAATTTATAAACAATCACAATTGTTTTATATTAAGTATTTGAGCATTTTCTAACCCCCTCTTTTATGAAATTATGATAGCAGTTTCTAGCGCGGAGAGCCACGCTGAATGGCCTGCGCTGCTCCCGACACTCATGGGAACTCAATGAGCGTCGAAAGCGCAGGCCATTCAGCGTGGCTCTCTGCGCTACAAACTCCTAGCGCAGTGTAATAGAAGAGAGGGTAAGTTTATTTACAACAGGGTGTGGCTGCAAAGAATGAATTGCAGAAGTAAGTACGTTTCCCTGTTGTTTTAAAACAATGTTGCTTAAATTGCCACCATAGTGTGCTTTCTCTCACTGAGCAAGATGCTGTCACTGGATTATTTTCAGTTTCTGCCACTGTATTTTTTTTCTTCTATTAGTATTATGGAAAATGTGGTTTTTCTTGCTTTATGGCCTCCTGTTCGTTTAAAAGAATTAGATAGCTCTAAATCTGATAGATGTTGGCATTGTCATCTTGAAGCATGGACTTTAGATCATTTGTTATTCTATTGTCCTTATATATTTGAATTTTGGAAATCAATCTGGAATCAAATTAATCCCTTATTAGAAAATCATGTGGCATTATCATATGACACAGTTTTATTTGGTATAGAAACGAGAGCAAAGAAACAACTATCATCTAATAATAAGTTATTATTAATTTTAACTGGGATTGCCATTCAACAGATCACTTACAATTGGAAAAATTGGAACGGACTTAATTATTGTTTCTGGTGGAATTCTGTTTATCATATTTATAAAATGGAAAAGGCGATAGCGGTCCAAAAAGGAAATTATAATAAATTTCAAGATGTGTGGAGGACATTTATAGAATATTGTAAAGATTAAAAATGTTCTTCCCTATATAAAAAGTTTAAGACATTAAGGGGGGGGAGGGGGATGGGTATGTTTGATTATAATTGAGAAAAAAATAATTGTTATAAAGGGATAAGGGTGGGAGGTATTATATTATTTTATAAGGGTCAAATATAAGATATCAGGTGTATTTGAAAGTTTAATTGTTATATGTCTTGATTGTACTTGTTTTAGGATTTGAAATCAATAAAGTTTTGAGAAAAAAAAAAGTATTATTAGCAGTATTAGCAGTGCCTAGTCTACCCCAGCCCACCCCCACCCCCATCCTCATCCACTAACCAGCCCTGGTAACAAGCTGAGAGAACCAGGTTTCTGATACTCTGCAGATGAGTGCTGTAATTTAGAAATGGGCTTATCACTTCTAGTGTAAGTATATAACTTGGAAAAAAAATAGATTAATAATGAAGAGGGATGCTTCACTTTTTTCACAGAGACCTATTAACCCTTGTACTAGTTTCAGGGTAGGAAATGTCAGAGGAACAACTCCAAACAGCATAATGCCCATGGTCATTTAATTCCAGATCCTTCTATCAGAAAGGTCAGTTGCTTTTGCAGATGGGGATACTCTCATCTTTTTCAGTTGCTAAGGTTACCTGCTCAGCTGTCTTAATTATAGATTTTGTCTCTCCAACAAAGGCAGTGGGGTAGTATTGGTGGTAGAGGAGAGTCTTTTAATTATAGCCAATCTGCATTCCAAGGAAGCCATGGGAAGCTGCTTCTTTCAGAGAGCTTTCCAGACATTTACTTACTTGTTGGATGATATGGGAAAAGAAGTTAATATAGCTGGGTTTAAAAAAAGTTTGGATAAGTTTCTGGAGCAAGAGTCCATAGAACATTATTCAAGTTTATGGATGATGGTGTATTACCTATTAGACTGACTCTTCAGATAATCTGATTTTGTTTTATTTCTCATTTGCATTATTTTTCCACCAGATTATGTGGTACTTTGTTACTACATTTTCTACATATTTAAGTAGTATGGTATAAACGACAGCTCATCTCCTCTTTTGCTTATGCTGCCATTACAATTTGGAATAATCTTTTTTATATGACTTGTAATATCCATGTTATGATGATATTTTAATTATTGATTGCTTTTGTATTTTTCCGTAGATTTGCTGCTTTTCACAGAAAAATCAATCAAAGCAGTTTACAATTAAGAAAATTAAGCAGAGAGAGGAAGGGAAATACAAAGTGCAGATAGGACAGAAGAAAGCAGGAATCCAATCCTCTGGCATGGAGATTAGTAGCCATCACCACCAGCTGTTCTAGCTATTGAACCCAGGCGAGTCTCCAAAGTCAAGGGTGTAATAATGAGCATTTAGGGATGCCATGAATCTAAGATAAGACTGTTCAGACTGAAGGGGGATAAGGAGTGAGCTCTGTAGAGAAGGGGCAAGATATAAAAAAAGGGTAGATTCAAGACAAAAATGATGAATGGGACAGAGCGTCTACATTCAGAGGTAGAGCACAAAATCTGTGGAGTGTAAGATTAAAAAGGAAAAGGGAGTACCTGAGTGAAACATCTTATAGCACAGAGTTAAAACTTTGTGTTGATCTTATAAGGTACAGGCAGGACCGGTTTTAGACAGGCTGGGGCCCAAGGGCAGAAATTGAGGGGGCCCACCAATCCCTTCCCCAATCTCCTCACCTGCTATTACTACCACACATAAGACAACTTTAAACTTCTTCACACACAAAACTCAGACAGACCTTTACCAAATACAGAGCAAGGGATCACAAATAGAAATTGAACTGGGAACTCCAAGAAATTATACTCAGCAAGTATTACACTAGAGAAATAAAAACAGATATGCACTTCTTTAGTACTTGTAGAGATTGACACGGTGACAAAATTCATCACCATTCCCGTCCCTGCGGATAACCACGGGAAACCATCTTCATGTCATTCTTTAAGGAGAGAGGGAAGAATCAGAGTATGAATGGCCACAACCACTGACCCACAAGCTTTGCTTTGAAGAATGCTGGTATAGAAGGATTGAGATTGAAATAGACACTAGAAAATGACATGGGATTATTTCCCGCAGTTATCCGCGGGGACGGGAATGGTGATGAATTTTGTCACCGTGTCATTCTCTAGTACTGAGCACATAGGAGGCCTGGGTGCAGGTCCACCAAAAATTAGCCACTCCCCTTGATGTGGCTGGTGGTGATCCCAAAGCCCTGCCAGTTGAAGACCACCTCTTCTGATCTAGCAGCCAGAAATCTCCAAGCTCTGCAGTTAGCGAGAGTGTCCCTGATCTGCCACCAACCTGCAGAGCTTGGAGAACTCTGGTCGCTGGACTGGAGGACGAGGTCTTCAGCTGGCAGGGCTTTAGGATCCCTACCAGCTTAGGTATTTACATTTTGCAGGGGGCAGGAGGAATGGGAGAGAAAATTTAGTGCCCACCCACTATCTGGTAAGCCATTGGACACAATACAAAGATCTGTGATGCACATATCCCAAAGTTAACATATTCCAGATAATAAATTTAAAATAAAACACTTTTTTCTACCTTTGTTATCCAGACATTTTATTTTTCCATCATGCTGGTTTCATTTTGTCTCTTCTGCTTTTCTGTATCTTCTGATAATTCCCTTTCCAGTGGTTGCTCTCCTGTCTTGTTTCATTCCCTCATTACAATAGTCTCATTACCATATTTCTACCTCTGTACTCACTCTTCTCCTCACCACCTCTGTCCCTTGATCTTTCCCACATGATTCTACAATTTCTAGAATATCCCCTCCCTCAATTCTTATAGCCCATAATCTCCTCTCCCTCTCTGCCTCATGGCCTCTCACCCCCTGTCCTTTTTCCTTCACTGTTTTCCTATCCCATCTCTCTTCCCTCTTATCCCTCCCCTTATGATCCATCATCTCACCTCCTCTCTCTCACATCCCTCTCATGATCCAACATTGCTACCACTCTCTTTCTTGCTGTTCTTCCTCCTCTCATCTTATGATCCAGTCTCCTGCCTTCCATCACATCCAACATTTCTTATTCTCTCCCTCTAATAATAATAATAATAATAATAACAGTTTATATACCACAGGACCATGAAGTTCTATGCGGTTTACAAAGATTAAAAGATGGTACAAATTGATTGAACTTAACAGAGGTGAAAGATAGTGGTTAACAGCTCAAGGGAACATTTATTGAAGAGAAAGAGTTGTACGGGTCTAGCTGTCTAGATACTTCAGGAACAGATATGTTTTTAGGCGTTTTCTGAATTCCTTATAAGTAGTAGGCGTAAGCAATTGTTCTAGATCTTTATCCCTTAATGCTGCCTGATGTGAGAAAAGGTGTTGATGGTGTCTTTTGAGTTTACATCCTCTCTCTCATCCCCTACTCTAACATATTTCTTGTTCTTCCCGACTGCCCTTCCATCCAGCATTTTCCCTTCTCCAGGCCTGCTTGTCTGTCTTGGGTTCACCATCTCTGCCATTCTCTTTTCTCCTAGGGGTATAGATATGGGGTGAGGGTTCTGAGAGCCCAGGCTCCCCATTCTTGACTCAGGCTCCCCCAGTGGCAGTGCATATACTCTTTGGCATTCCTCCCACCCCACAAGCTATGCAGTCCAGTATCTCTCTCCTTTCTCTCTGACACTAATTCCTATTTCAGCCTGAGTAGATCGCGATAAGAGGAAAGGCTTCCGGGCAGCTGCCAGCAGCTTGTGAGAATGACTGCCATGTTGGGGCCCTTCAGAAAAGGAAGATTTGGATTTTGAAAGAAGACTGAGAAGGTGAGTGGAAGTGAGAGAGATGGACTGAAGTAAACGAGATGTCCAGACCGCTGGGCCCCCTGGAGCTGTGGGGCTCAGGGCAGCTGTCCTGTTTGCCCTCCTGTAATACCAGCCCTGTGTATAGGCAGACAGTGTTGTTATGCTAATAGGAGTATAACCCTCTCTTAATGGCAAGTATGGATAAGAGTCTGACAGCAGTTTTATGAATGGACTGTAATCTTTTGAGAAGATAAGATAGGAGGGCAGCCTAAACTATATTGCAATAATCAAAATGAGATATAATTATGGCATACAGGAAGGCAGCACAAGCAGAGTCAACAGTAAAGTTCTAGATGATGTGAATAAGAAAAGCAGGAAGACACCACTAAGGATATATGTAGACTTGTGGGAGAGCATACTTCTTATCCTTGAGGGTAAGAAACAAAGAATCCTGCCACATTTTGGGATCTTACTAGGTGATTGTGACCTAGATTGGCTTCTGTCAGAAACAAGATACCAGGCTTGATGGACCTGTGGCCTGACCCAGCTCTTATTCTCTATAGGGCAATGTCTTGTTTAGAGAAAGGGTGGAAGATGTGTGGAATTGTCTTCCGGCAGAGGGACAGAGAGAAAGACTGTGGGACAGGCATGTGGGATCTCTTAGGAAGAGGAGGTGATAGTGGATGGGCAGATTGTATGGGCCATTTGGCCTTTATCTGCCTTCATGTTTCTGTGTTTCTATGGGGGGTTTTTTTTATAAAGGGGAAAGGAGATGGGATTTGAAATACTGCCTTTCTGTGGTTACAATAAAAATATTTTACATATTATGTACAGGTACTTATTTTGTGGCTTGCCCAGAATTCAAACCAATCCAATCTAAGCTGTAGTGGAAATTGAACTCAGTTCCTTGGTTCTTAGGGTGCTGCACTTATCACAATGCTACTCCTCCACCAGTTGTATTAGTTTCAGAGTTGCCAAGAGGGCTGGATTTCCAAGCAGGAGAGTTGAGCAATGCCCCTGGCTCTGCCCAGCCACACACGCTACCTCTTGGCTCTACCCCTGAGAGATCTCAAACTGCACCATGAAGCCACTTCCCCCCTCTGGCAGCAGGAGATGGCTTAATATAATGTCATCTCCTGCTGCTGTGGGACCAATCTTGTGAGACGAGCTGTGAGAATTTGCAGCTCGTATCACGAGACTGGTCCCAAGGCAGCAGTAGATGTATTATTAATGCATCTCTTGCTGCTGATGGAGGAGGAAGCTATCAGTCTTCTGCTGAATGTGGGAGACTTGGCAAATCTGCAGTTTGTGCATACCATGCCAGTTATGAACCTCACTACTAAGCCACAGTATGTTGTGTATGTTCTCAGGCACTCACATTTACTGCTAGTGCTCACCTTAGTGCTTGCATTGTTGCACAGGAGGGTTTAATTTAGATTCTATAGGATAGAATACATATGAAGGTACACTTTGAAGTTTTTTTTTAATCAGGCCAGTTATGCCGAAGACAACTAGGGAAATTTTTTTTGTCTTTGGCCTACATTTTGTTGTCTTTGGCCTACATTTTGTTGGTCTCTGATTGTATCCCTACTATACCTGAATATAACTTACCTTGAGCTACAACTGAAAAAGGCATGAACTAAATTCAATCCAAATATCTCCTTTCTCCATTAATTGTACTTGGCACTGACACTTTTCCTGACAATAAGTTCTCGTGATTTTCCTTTACCACATGTGCCATGCTAAAGAAGTAAGTCTAAGAAGAAAGGAGTTATTTATTTAGCTTAGTTTAAAATCATAGCCCACCCCAATCTCTAGACTAATCATCAAAGCCACAATCCTATGCCAGTGTCCAAGGACAACAGCAACAACCCTCAGAAACTGCTTTACATGTATCTTAATAGCTCCTCCTGGAAGGCAGTTGCTTTCTAATCTGAAGGGCACTGGTTCAAAGCCTTCTAGCTATTAACACTAGGGAGCAAATGATGAAATTTTATGATATTGAAGAGAAATATGTCATCTGGGTTTCATTCCTGCTGAACCCTAAAATGATGTTTACAGTTCCATAGAAACATGATGGCAGATAAAAGCTAAATGACCCATCCAGCCGGTTCATAGTCAGTGGCGCGCAAGACACCAGCGCACCGACAATCCAACGCTGACAATTCAGCGCAAGAAAAAAGCGTGCCGCTGAAAAACTTATTTTTAAAGAGCTCCAATGGGGGGTGTGGGTGGGAACCACCCACTTTAATGCATAGTGTTCATAAGAACATAATATAAGAACATAAGCAATGCTTCTGCTGGGTCAGACCTGAGGTCCATCGTGCCCAGCAGTCTGCTCACGCGGCGGCCCAACAGGTGCAGTAATCTTCTATCTATACCCCTCTATCCCCTTTTTGCACTGCTGTTGGTATCTGAAATGCCCATAAGATGTAATTCTGCATCAATAATATCTATGGCCTCGCGTTGGGGAATGTTGGTGTACAGGGCGGCAATATCCAAAGTAAAAAGTATGGCCCCATCTGGAATATTATTAAACATGGCCAGGAACTTTATTATGCTGGCTGAGTCCAAGACATATGAGGGTGCTAAAGGCACCCTATCCTTAAGGTAAGAATCCAGCATAGATGACAGGGGCTCTAGAACAGACCCTATCCCTGAAACTATAGGTCTACCTGGAGGCTTGATTAAAGACTTATGGATCTTAGGAACGAAGTAAATGACTGGAGTTCTGGGGTATTTGCAGAATAAGAAAGATTGAATATATTGGATGTTAGGGCTGGTTTCTTGTTGGTCTTGATCTTGTTGATCTTTTACTTTGGATATTGCCGCCCTGTACACCAACATTCCCCAAAGCGAGGCCATAGATATTATTGATGCAGAATTACATCTTATGGGCATTTCAGATACCAAGATTGAATTTCTAACCACTCTAGCCTCTATTGATTTGGGCATGAACTATTTTCAGTTTGGTGAAGTTTTTTATAAGCAAGTGAAGGGTACAGCTATGGGAGCCAAGATGGCTCCATCCATCGCCTGTCTCTATGTGTCTAAATTTGAGAAAACTTTTTTATATCCTTCAGCCCATTGGCGACATCTGTTATTCTGGAAGAGATACATTGATGATATCCTTGGAGTGTGGATGGGCACTGCCAGTGAATTGGATCAGTTCCTAGCATGGCTTAATAGCTGTGATTGTAATTTACAGTTTACCATGACCACCAACTACTATCAAGTCTCTTTTTTGGACATCAATGTACTGTTGATCAATGGGAATTTCCAGACCACCATATACCGCAAACCTACGGACCGAAATAATCTTTTGCAATATGACAGTTTTCACCCCAAACACCTGAGGGACAACATCCCTGCGGGGCAATTTTTGAGGCTTCGGAGACTTTGCACTTCAGTACAGGACTATATCCACCAGTCCGCAACCATGAAAGTGAGGTTTGAAGAAAGAGGGTATCCTGCTGGAGTTATCCATAAAGCTTATAAGAGGGGGCTGTATGCTAATCGTTCACTGTTACTAGAGGCTCATTCTCAACCTGTAGATCCTTCTTTAGTGTGTATTTTGCCATATTCACACTTAGCTTTTCATATTAAGCGTATCATCAAGCAACAGTGGCATATCATGCAGTATCACCCTGAGTTTCGAGATTTTCCCCACTTCGCATTCACTAAACATCAAAATCTGAAACAGAGACTGGTGCATTCACAACTTGCAGGTTCACCTGCAGTAGTTTCCTCAGAGGCGAGTGGGCATACGCCGTGTGGACATTGCAAAATGTGTCCGCACAGCGTTTCTATACAGGAGATGAATTTATCTACAAGAAAGATACCCACCTCTTTGGCTTCAAACTGTAACACCAAGGAAGCGGTGTATATCATACAATGTCCTTGTGGCATGCAGTACGTGGGCTGTACTATCCGGAGTGTGAAGACCCGGATAGGAGAACATATCAGCAGAATTAGATCCGGTATACGAGAAGCCCCATTGGTCCAACATTGGCTTCAACACCAACATAACATAGCTGGCTTGAAATTTTCTATATTAGACACAGTAATTCTCACCCATGGGGGTGATGTACCCAAACTACTTTGGCGCAAAGAACAACAGTGGATTTTTGAATTGAATACGTTACACCCTCATGGGTTAAATAATGAAATTGAATGGGTTGCTTTTTTGTAATCTTTATTTTTGTATTTTTATACTTTTGGCTATTTACCATTACTTTTTTCAATAGGCTTTATGCACAGTAACAGCTGTTAGCTTTTGACAGTAACCTTCTGACGTTTTTTGACATCACTACGTTTTGACGGAGGTCACCCTTCCCCTCCCCTTTTTTCAGTATAAATCAGGTGAGGCGATCCGTGCTCTCTGTCGTTTGAAAACTTTTGAACTTAATGACCGGTATGTAAGTTTTTTGTACTTTTCATCCTTATCGTTTTGCCTATAAGTTGCTAAGTGTTCCCTCATCACAGTAAGTTTGAGTATACTGCTGCGGTGTGTGGTTTTTTAACAAATTTATTATTATTTTCCAGATTTTCTCTTGGCAAAGCACTGTACTCTATTAAGACTGCACAGAGGGCTTCAAACAAAAATTTTTTGGGTCTCCTGAAGCAGATCTCGAAACGGGGCCGCGTTGGGACCCCCGAGAGCCTTAAGATTTCCAAGCATGTCCTTCAGCTAAGTGCATTGCATTATCCTTTTACACAAGAGAATTTTTGCTTAAAAGATTTGGAATATTACTACATTGAGCCTATAAGAAATTCTAACTTTTTATCAGAGAACAGAGTGTGATATTCTTTACATCAATGCTATGATTGGACGGTAAATCCTTTCTCCAAGAGGAGGATTTCACCCCCTCTTCAGGGTTTCACTTCTCTGAGCATTTTTCAAACAGAGATCACTCTCTCTTCACTGGTAACTATTATTACAGTAGTCAGTCTCTTATATATCATTACAACTATTTTTCTGACTATATTTTGATATAAATCCCTGTATTTTCTCGACATACATCCATCTTTAGCATTAACTTTTAACATTCAACTCTACCATTTTTCTGCTTTCTTCTCAAAATCTACTTTTCCATGTCTTCCCTTCCCATCTATCCGTGTGTACCATCAGCTTCCTCTTTCTTCTCCTCTATTCCCATCAATCCATAAGAAGCATTTCTTCTAATCTCTATCTCCCCTTCCCCTACATCCCTGTGCACCATCCTATCCCTCTCCCATGGTCAGACAACTCTGTAGTCCCCCTTCCACCTCATATGGTCTGGCATTTTTATCCTCTCCTTCCCATAGCCTAGAATCTCTCTCCTCTCTCATGGTCTGGCATCTCTTTCTCCTTCACTCCCTCTTCTCGAGGTCTAACATCCCTCTCCTCTCTGTGGTCTGGCATCTTGCCTTCCTGCAGTCTGGCATCTCTCTCTCCCTTCCTTCCCTTCCATTCTGTGGTCTGCCATCTCTCTCTCTCTCTTTCTTTCCCATTCTAGTGGTCTGACATCTCTCTCTTCCCTCCTTCCATCACCCTTCTCTGGAATCTGACAACTTTCTCTTCTTTGAATCATCTTTCCTTCTTCCCAGTGTAACATTTCTCTCTCTCTCCTCTCTACCACTAGCATGTCCAACAATTCTCCCTCTTTCTTCCTTTCCCCATATACATCATTTTTCATTCCCTCTTACTCCACACACCTATGTCCAACAATTCTCAGTTCCTTTTCCCTCCCCCACAGACAGTATTTCTTTCTCTCCCTTCCCACCTGTGCAGAATCTCTCTTTTCCTCCTTTCCTAATCCCCCACCCACCCAGCCCGTGCATTTGTCCTTCCCAGCCCTCTTCCAATACATGCAGTATCTGTCTTTCCCAACCCGCCAAGCCCCTGAGCATCTGTTCTCCCTGCCTTCCCAACTCCTTACCCCTAGCCCCAGTCCATGGCATGTATAACATTATTTCATTCCATTCCCTCTAGTGGGACCTTTCCACATGACCTCTTTCTTTGGCTTTCAACTCTTGACTCCCAACTCTCTCACACACCTACCTCCTCCTTGGTGTTTGTTTTTTAAATCTTTGGGCAGCGTCGACGAGATCAGTGTCTTGCCGTCAGCCTGCCCTGGAAGTTTTTCAGCAGCGATTTCCTGTTTCTGCATAGGTGGGCTGCTGCTGAAAGAAGACTTCCAGGACAGGCCGACAGCAAGATGCTGATCTCGTCGAAGCTGCCCGAAGATTTAAAAAAACAAATACTGGGGAGGAGGTTGGTGTATGGGAGAGTTGGTTGTTGGGAGTCAAGAGTTGAAATCTGAAGAAAAAGGTCATGCGGCAAGGGCCCACTAGGGGGGAAGGAAGGAGATAACATTGCACACATGACACCGACCAGTGGAGGAGCAGAGTTACTGCCAATTTTTGAGGAGGCCACAGCCCCTGTGCCCCCCTCATTCCGATGCCTATGCTGTATCATATTATTATTAGAATTTCTTTTGCCCATCTCAAAATTTAGTTCATTGTTTTAACTGTGAAATATACTAAAATTTGGTAATTTTGCTATTGTTATACTGTTACTACAATGTAAGTTGCTTATATCAAGCTATACCTGTTGTATATCACCTTGGATAAATCCTTTCAAAAGATGTTTAAAACCTCCAGACAAATAATTAAATATATACAATTAATTTTCAGCCTGTGGGAAACTGAGTACTGCTATTAAGAAGTCTGAATTGCAGGAAATAAGACTGGGCAATGCTAACAGATAGTATTGCCCAGTCCGGGCAGTGCATGAGAGCTGGTCAATGCACAAGAGCTCTCAATGAACACACACAGTGGGCAGTGCTGTAAGAATTCAGACTGCACAAGTGCAGGTTGTGACTCAAAGCCCATTGTTTTGGGTGCCACAGTCTTGATCAAAAAGAACTTCCAAGCATACCTGGAAGCTTTCTTTGGCACAATGCAAGTACTACGGTGAGCACTGGCAATAAATCTGAGAGACTGAGATCGTACTCCACAAACCCTGGCTTAGGATCAAGGTTCATCTGTCATGCTCTGCACAAAGATAAACCATTTGGAGACATTACCCCTGATGCAATACAAACCCATATCTGAAAAGCCAGCACATTTCAGATATGGGCTTGTAGCATAGTGGTTAGAGCTATACCCTCAGCATCCTGAGTTTGTGGGTTCAAATCCTACACTGTTCCTTGTGACTCTGAGCAAGTCACCTAATCCTCCACTGCCCCAGGTATATTAGATAGACTGTGAGCCTTCCAGGATAGATAGCAAAAAATGCTTAAGTACCTGATTGTAAACCACTTAATACACCTTTCCCAAGTGATATATAAAACTTCATTCCCTTTTTTTCTTGTGCAATCACCAAGCAGCGCTGGATACAGGAACTAACTGAATACTCCATTTCTATTTAAATTGTCACCATCTGTTTCCTTGTCTAATTAGAACAGCAAAAAGCGCAACATTTAACACCAGCTTCCAGAAACAGCACGTAAAAGAACTGCCTGTGTGTGTCCTTTATTCCATACTGAATCTTATCAGTGAGATAGGTGGCAGGAGTTGATAGTGCCGAAAAGTGCTGCATTCACAACCTGTTATGGTTTAGTGCCAGATTATTTTTATGAGCAGTTTAATATAGTGAGAGGAGATAAAAAAAATTTCAGAAACTGAATAATATTTTTTTTTCTGCTATCCATCCTCTAAACTGGTATTAAAAGATTGAAACTATTTGAACAAGTATTATCTTATCAAGTTGCCAAATTAGGAAAATAAATTTCTGTAATCCTTAGGTCTTCAATTTCATATAGAATCTTCCGTCAGAATGTGTTTCTAATACAGCTTTTTAATATTGTGTATCTATTTGACATCTGTTGGGCTCCTTTTACTAAGCTGTGTTAGGGCTTTAACATGCAAAATAGTACGCTACATTGCTGCGCGCGTTAGACCTTAACGCCAACATTGAGCTGGCATTAGTTCTAGAAACGGTAATTTCCTGCGTGTGCTAAAAACACTAGTGCACCTTAGTAAAAGGAGCTCTTTGTGTATCTGTTGACATCCTTTGTAACTTCATTATAGGTATCTTTTGTTTTTAATTTTTGTTTATTTCCATACACATCCAGGGTGGGTGGGGGGATACCTTGTTGGTTTATTCTTTGATTAAGGGCTCCTTTTACTAAGGTGCGCTAGCGTTTTTAGCGCACACACAAAAATTACTACACGGTACGCTTCTAGAATAATGCCAGCTCAATGCTGGCGTTAACGCCTAGCGCGCGCAGCAATATAGCGCTTGTTTTTCCACGCGTTAAGGCACTAATGCACCTTAATAAAAGGAGCCCTAAATGTATTGGATGGGAGGGGAGGGATATTTTTCTTCTGCATTGTTATGATTGAATATAAGTGCTTGTTTTGATTATTAATGTTTGTATAATTCCTGACATTTTGTATTAGTTTTGAAAAATTAATAAAGATTTAAAAAAAGAAAAAAATAATAAAATTGTTTTATTTGTATTTTGTAAATGAAAGATGGTGTAAATCCTGGATATGGCCAGCTTCTTAATATTTTAGGGCTCCTTTTACAAAGCCGCGCTAGCGGTTTTAACACACGCACCAGATTAGCACGTGCTATAGTGCAGGCTAGCTGAAAATCTACCACCTGCTCAAGAGGCGACGGTAGCGGCTAGTGTATGCGGCAAATTAGCACGTGCTATTCCGTGTGTTAAGGCCTTAGTGCGGCTTAGTAAAAGGAGCCCTTAGTTGCTCTGAACTGATAAGGTATGAGCTGATTATAAATCATGTTTTATTACTATTTTTTTATTATTGCATTTATATTTCTGTGTGATAGGTTTTTTTCCCAATTATTAATAAAACTTATGATGCATATATCAGTCAGATGGATTTAAGCAATGTACAATGTTAAAATAATATGTTAAAATAATGGAATGTCAATTAAAACAGGGCAGGTCAACAATCATTAAAAGTCAAACATACAGCCCATTCACAATGCCACAGGTCACCCTTCCACCCAGGGAGTGCCTGCTGACTACACCTTAACATTAACTATAAAAGAGAGAGAGAGAGAGAGAGTCTTAAGTAAAATCTTAAATTTGATAAAAGACTGTTCATTGCATATATGGGTAGAAAGATCATTCCAGGCTTTGGGGGACAGAAAATGGAAAGCTATTTAGTGGATTCAAGATGAGTGTCCTTGGAGTTAGGTGTATAAGGACTAATTAGTGCTAAAAGGTATGAAGAGGTGCCCAAGCGACAAGACCTTAAAAAGTATTCAAAAATGTTTGGGAAACCAATGAGGACAAACAAGAAAAGGTGAAATGTGACTGTACTTACTTATTTGCTTTACAAAGTCTAGCAGCATAGTTCTGAAGATCCTAAAGTAGTCTGACTTGTGAGAAAGAAAGGTGTAGAAAGAGTTGCAATAGGCTGGGTACTAGGAAGACATGTAATGCAAAATATAAAAAGGTGAAATAAAAAAAAAAAATCATATTAAATAGTGAAAAGTTTGGAGAACAGTGAAACTGGATTTATTCATTTCAGAAATATGTTTTGAAAAAAAAAAAAAAGTGAATCAACCTAAACTCCTAAGCAATGGAAATTGGTTAGGGGGGAGATGGGAAGTCCAAATAGAACTGGAATATGGATGGTCCCTGTAACCCAGCAAGCTGCAGTCTTCACAGGGTTTAATATCAGTTTAGCAAACCAGGCAACAAGAGCAAAGAGAAAGTCCTGAAAGCATTGGAGACTGATTTTCAAATAAGACAGAGGAGATAGCAATAGGATGTCATCAGCATATATGAAGAACTGATATTTTAAGATTGGATCAGTGTAGCCGGAGGACTAGTAAAAATCTTAAAAAGCAGGGACAACAGAACAGAACCTTAAGGAACTCCACAAGTTAAAGGGTAGGAATGAGAAGAACCTGAACTCATGTGAACAATAAAGGAACAATTAGGAGGAGACCCAAATTGTGGATTGTACCAGAAAGACCTAAGTGAGACAGTCATGAGAACAGGAGAGATTGATTGGCGTGATATAAAGCTGTTGAGACCATGAATATCGCCCTTGACAAGTGTGCAATGAAAATCACCAAGCAGGGAAGTAATTATAGTCTCTGTGCTATGGTGCTGGCACATGCCAGCTTGACAAAGGTGTAAAACCAGGGATTTTTCAACATGGGAGAGGAGTTGAGTGTAAATCATTTTTTCTGCAAGCTTGGACCAAAAACAAAGGATGGACACAGGACAGAAATTTAAAGGGTTAGAAGGAACAAAAGATGGTATTTTAGAGGGGGTTGGGGTGGGGGGATACACTAGCATCTGTTTCCAAAGTGAGGGGACTGAGCCAGAGGAGAGACTATGCCAAATAACAAGTACATATACTAGTGGCTCTCAGCCTGCTCAGTCAAATCGCAGGATATTCATAATGAAAGTGCAAGAGATCTATATATATAAAATCGGAGGTATGTATGTGTGTGTGTATGCGTGTATGTGCCGCGATCACGCAAAAACGGCTTGACCGATTTGAACGAAACTTGGTATGCAGATCCCTCACTACCTGGGATGATATGTTCTGGGGGTCTCACGGCTCACCTGCACACGTGGGCGGAGCTACAAACAGAACATCAGATTTCACCCATTCATGTCAATGGAAAAAATGTAAAAAGCTGCCATTCTCACAGTAATTCAAAAACGGCTTGACCGATTTGAACGAAACTTGGTATGCAGATCCCTCACTACCTGGGGTGATATGTTCTGGGGATCTCGCGGCCCACCTTCACACATGGGCGGAGCCACAAGCAGAACATCAGATTTCACCCATTCATGTCAATGGAAAAAATGTAAAATGCTGCCATTCTCACAGTAATTCAAAAACGGCTTGACCGATTTGAACGAACCTTGGTATGCAGATCCCTCACTAACTGGGGTGATATATTCTGGGGGTCTCGCGGCCTCCCTGCACACGTGGGTGGAGGTACAAACAGAAAATCAGATTTCACCCATTCATGTCAATGGAAAAAATGTAAAAAGCTGCCATTCTCACAGTAATTCCAACTACCTGGGGTGATATGTTCTGGGAGTCTCGCGGCCCACCTGCACACGTGGGCGGAGCTACAAACAGAACATCAGATTTCACCCATTCACGTCAATGGAAAAAAAGTAAAAAGCTGCCATTCTCACAGTAATTCAAAAACGGCTTGACCGATTTGAACGAAACTTGATATGCAGATCCCTCACTACCTGGGGTGATATGTTCTGGGGGTCTCGCGGCCCACCTGCACACGTGGGCAGAGCTACAAACAGAAAATCAGATTTCACCCATTCATGTCAATGGAAAAAATGTAAACAGCTGCCATTCTCACAGTAAATCAAAAACGGCTTGACCGATTTGAACGAAACTTGGTATGCAGATCCCTCACTACCTGGGGTGATATGTTCTGGGGGTCTCTTCACCCAAGAATTTATATGTTCAAAAAAATGTAAACAGCTGCCATTCTCACAGTAAATCAAAAACGGCTTGACCGATTTGAACGAAACTTGGTATGCAGATCCCTCACTACCTGGGGTGATATGTTCTGGGGGTCTCTTCACCCAAGAATTTATATGTTCAAAAAAATGTAAACAGCTGCCATTCTCACAGTAAATCAAAAATGGCTTGACCGATTTGAACGAAACTTGGTATGCAGATCCCTCACTACCTGGGGTGATATGTTCTGGGGGTCTCGCGGCCCACCTGCACACGTGGGCGGAGCTACAAACAGAAAATCAGATTTCACCCATTCATGTCAATGGAAAAAATGTAAACAGCTGCCATTCTCACAGTAAATCAAAAACGGCTTGACCGATTTGAACGAAACTTGGTATGCAGATCCCTCACTACCTGGGGTGATATGTTCTGGGGGGTCTCTTCATCCAAGAATTTATATGTTCAAAAAAATGTAAACAGCTGCCATTCTCACAGTAAATCAAAAATGGCTTGACCGATTTGAACGAAACTTGGTATGCAGATCCCTCACTACCTGGGGTGATATGTTCTGGGGGTCTCGCGGCCCACCTGCACACGTGGGCGGAGCTACAAACAGAAAATCAGATTTCACCCATTCATGTCAATGGAAAAAATGTAAACAGCTGCCATTCTCACAGTAAATCAAAAACGGCTTGACCGATTTGAACGAAACTTGGTATGCAGATCCCTCACTACCTGGGGTGATATGTTCTGGGGGGTCTCTTCATCCAAGAATTTATATGTTCAAAAAAATGTAAACAGCTGCCATTCTCACAGTAAATCAAAAACGGCTTGACCGATTTGAACGAAACTTGGTATGCAGATCCCTCACTACCTGGGGTGATATGTTCTGGGGGTCTCGCGGCCCACCTGCACACGTGGGCGGAGCTACAAACAGAAAATCAGATTTCACCCATTCATGTCAATGGAAAAAAATGTAAACAGCTGCCATTCTCACAGTAAATCAAAAACGGCTTGACCGATTTGAACGAAACTTGGTATGCAGATCCCTCACTACCTGGGGTGATATGTTCTGGGGGTCTCTTCACCCAAGAATTTATATGTTCTTGCTCCTGGAGGTGAAACTAAAAATGTTGTTTATAATCAAGTTTTGTGTTAGTTGTATTATATTCATTTTGCCAAATATTTCACATTATAATTTGAATATTGTACTTTTTATAAAGCTGTAAACAAATAATTTCATTCACCACTATAAAGTATCTTTATTTGAATCCATTTACAGTGTTATTGCTATAATTTAATACCCGTGCAACGCCGGGGCATCAGCTAGTAGATTTATATAAATGGCATTCACTGTATACACATTTCTCTCATGCATATCAATTGTCAATATCTTGAAAACCAAACTGGTTAAGTGTGTCCGTAAAGCTGAATTCAATGCACACCTAGGGGCTAATGCAAAAAGCTCGGCATTAGAGCCACTCACCTACATAATGCAAGATTAAGAACATAAACATAAGAACATAAGCAGTGCCTCTTCTGGGTCAGACCAGAAGTCCATCATGCCCAGCAGTCCGCTCAAACAGCGGCCCATCAGGTCCAGGACCTGTAGGGTAATCCTCTATCTATACCAGGGATCTCAAAGTCCCTCCTTGAGGGCCGCGATCCAATCGGGTTTTCAGAATTTCCCCAATGAATATGCACTGAAAGCAGTGCGTGCACACAGATCTCATGCATATTCATTGGGGAAATCCTGAAAACCCGATTGGATTGCGGCCCTCAAGGAGGGACTTTGAGACCCCTGATCTATACCCTTCTATCCCCTTTTCCTTCAGAAAATTCTCCAATCTCTTCTTGAACTCCAATACCGTATCCTGTCCCACAAAAAAAATTACCATGGGATGCAGTAATCAATGAGCATAAAAATTACTGGCACAGGCTGAGTGAAAAAAATAAACAAAAATAAACAAACCTTGTCTGCACTGGCTCTTGTGAGTCAGTCTATAGCAGGGGTGCCCGCACTTTTTTGGGCTTGTGAGCTGGTATTTTTTCGTCTTCCTTTCCTTTCCCTGTGCTTCGATCTTTGTTTTCTTCTCCTGTGCTACGATCCTCTTATCCTCCTCTTCTGGATCAGTCAACTCCTATGTATTGCCCGTTGTTTCTTCCCAGCATTTTACCTACTTAGTATCTTCACGGGATACCTTCTTACGAATCGTCGACACTTGGTCGACTGTCGGCTTTCCCCTTCTTCCTAGTTTAAAGCCTGCTCTATTCCTCTCCTGACATTGTTTGCTAGAAGTCTAGTTCCCACGGCGCTCAGGTGCAGTTCATCTCTCCTGAAGAGCTTGCTCTTGCCCCCAAAACGTTGTCCAGTTCCTCACGGCTGGATGTACAAGTAGACGATTTTTAAAAAAATATATTTTGGACATATTTTTCAAGAATGGACTTTGGACATGTCCAACTTTGGGCGACTAGCAACTTAGGCCCAAAACGGACTTAGACGTATTTTTTTATTATGCCCCTCTAAGGTTTCAAATATTGGGAGATATAGGAGGGTTGGCCAGCATGATGGATTTTGAAGACCAGGAGCAATCATATATAAGTTATCTGAAAAGAAACAGGCAACTGGTATTCCTCACACAGCAGAGAGGTAACATGGATATCCATTTTGTTGTGAGACAGAGAAACATCAGGGCCAGTTCTTACATCAGGCAGAGTAGGCAATCACTTACAATGTAACTATTTTGAGTGTGCTATCAAAGTCTTCTCTAGACTTGAGTACACAAGACTCTGCCCGGTAACTCTTTTGGTCAGTGCAGTTCCTCAAATCTCAGGGGATGATGAATCAAATATGCGAAACTTTGTGCAAGGCTAGTGCACAGTGTATTCAGCTTTATTGCACAGTTTTGGGGGCACACAGTTACAAAAAAGGGTTTCTTTTCCAAATCACTAATGTTAAAATTGACTATTTTGGTCGATTGTCATTTTTTTTTTTTTAGTATTATTGATTGTCTTTCTACAAGATATGAAGAAGTAGGTGGTCACTGAGATTTACAGTAGAAAAATATTACAATCCAAGGTTCACTGATATAGGATGAGCTGACTGAAGATGTGTTTGTGGAATGCAAAGGATTTTCCATCCAGCTCAGAAGCAAAAAATATGCAATGATCTAAAATAAGGAGAAGACAGAAGTTGTTTTCTTGGACAGGTCACATTGGTCCCTGAGCATGACATGATCCTGTGAGCTAAATGGCTGAGTCAAAGTTACATTTTTCCCCTAAATAAGAAGAAAAAGAGAGGGGTAGCTATTATCCTAGCAAGATTTCTGAATTTCCAAAACTTAAAGAAAATGGATAACAAACCCCACCCCCCTTTTACTAAACTGCAATAGCGGTTATTAGTGCAGTGAGCCACGCTGAATGCTCCGCGCTGCTCCTGACGTTCATAGGAACTCTATGAGCGTCGGGAGCAGCATGCAGCATTCAGCGCAGCTCCCTGCGCTAATAACCGCTATCATGGTTTAGTAAAAGGGGGAGAAAGAGAGCTAAAATCAAAAAGTAGACAAAGTGGTTAGTTTTCCCAGTGGAAAAGGTAGATAATAGATAAGTACCTTAGGGATCCATGCTAGGGTGGATGCTCTTTAGCACATGCATTAACAATCTGGAAAGACAGCAATGAGTGAATTTATCTGAACTGTAGATGATACAAAAATATGCAAAACAGAACAGAAGCAGACTGTGAGGAACTGCAGAAGGACCTTGCCAGACTGGAGAAGTGGGTGTCAAAATGGCATATGAAATTTAATGTGTACAAGTGCAAAGTGATGCACATAGGAAATAACAAATCTAATTAAACTTATGCAAACTATGTTACACATTAGAAATTATGTCCCAGAAAAAAGGGATCTTCTATATGGTTGTTGGCTTTATTTTCTGCATGTGGTATATATACCTCACATACATAAGACAGTATTTTTTTAGTACATTTTCTGAATGTGGGGTGAATAGGTTAATGTCTACCTGTAATACTCTTCTCCTCACCCTTTTAGTTGTACACTGGAAACCTGGATTGTCTGGCACTCCCTTCCTTGCTTCCTCATCTCCCTCTAATCCTTCTTGGGTTTTAAATATGCTGCCAAGAGATGAAAAAGCACTACAGGGACATTGCCTTCCAGCAATCTGAGCAATACCATGGATTCAAATGCCTCTTTTTGTTAGGGGACCAATGCAGAAATCTACCACAAGTATATCCTGCACATTTACTGCTGAGTGCATGTGAGGGAGCACGCTGAGCAGTGCAGAAAGGGGTAGTTAACTCACACTGAATATATGGCTGCACATTGCATTAAAATGAATACATATATGGTCATTAAGTATTCTGCAGTGACGCAGAGAAGGAAACAGGGGCTCTTCACACATGCTTACCTCGTTCTCCCTACCTTGGAGAGGGTGAACAACCTGTCTTTATCTACTAAGTCTATTCCCTTCAGTTTCTTGAATGTTTTGATCATGTCCCCACTCAGTCTCCTCTTTTCAAGGGAGAAAAGGCCCAGCTTCTCTAATCTATCGCTGTACAATAACTCCTCCAGCCCCTTAACCATTTTAGTCACTCTTCTCTGGACCCTTTCGAGTAGTACTATGCCCTTCTTCATGAGCGGATGACCAGTGTCCCTCAAAAACTCAGCAAAGAAAGAAAATAGGCAGAGGCCTGACTACCACAGCCTGTAACTGCCCTTAGCACATCCCCACTACAGCAAGCAGGTATAAAAAGGCAGGGCTTTCAACCACAGTAGCTTACACTGATCACTTAACCCCCACCCCCTAACCCCCTCCCCCCAAAAAACAAACAAACTCAGGCATCATACAATGTCATGTAAATGTTACTGAACCGTTCACCATCAGATGGCAACCCAGGATATTTCACCTAAGAGAATCGTATTCTGTTAAAATACCTGTAGACTGCTGGAGCCTCTCTCTCGGATATTGTGTAAGTGGCAGGTGCAGTGGCGTAGTAAGGGGGGCATGGGGGCGCCGACTTGGTGGGGGCACTTGCATGTCTCCATCCTCCCACGCCACGCTCATGCCCTCCCTTTTCCGCCCCCACACATACCTCTTTAAATCTTTGCCATTGCGAACAACTACTCTGGTCTGCTGCTCATGCCAGCTTGGCTCCCTCTGAAATCACTTACGGGTCGTGGAGCCAGGAAGTGACATCAGAGGTAAAGCCTACATCGATGCGAGCAGCAGGCTGAGGAAGCTGCTCACACTGGCGAAGATTTAAAGAGGTACGGGCATGGGATGGGAGGTTGTGAGTGTGGCATGGGGGCACCACCACCCTGTGCAACTCCTACCTTCGCTACGCCACTGGACAGGTGCTGGTCTTGTATTCCTGTACAGGTTGTTGTAAGCTCTTTAAATTGGGGTCTTCTTATACCTCTATGTTATATTGTTTTGTACCTTATCTTAAATGCTAAAGTATATTTTAAAAAGAAATTTTAAAAAAAAGTCTGTTAATTCCTGCAGGACCTGGCCACAATTGCCATGATAACAGCTTCAAAACTTGCCGGGGAGCTGTTACTGACCTGGAGGGATAAAGCGAAGGAGGCTTTTTGTGACCCCAAGTCTTCTGCAGCAGCGGTTCTTCTGTTTCTTTGACCGGGCAGGCAGGCACTGATAGAGACGGACCCCTGACGTCATCGGGTCCGTCTCCAACACTTTAAAGAGCAGCTGCTGCCGCGGTTGCGGCCATAGCCGCGCAGCCGCAGGGCGTGCCCAAAGGGGCACGTAGGCCCCTTGAGAGCCCCTTGGAGCCACAAGGAGTTGAGGAGTTGGAACCCAAGTTGGTAATATTATTTATTTTTATAATTTTTGTACTTTTAGACTTGGATATGGGGAAAAGGAAGATTAAACCAAAGAGCTCAACACCAGCTGTATCTGGCCCCATGGACAGGCACCTAACATCATTATCTGAAAATCCATCAGTAGTATCATTAAATATTGATTCCTCCTTGTCAGGAGCTTCAATAAGCCCCCTCAAACGGACTCCTCCCCTTCACCCAGTATCTAGTGATAGTAGGAATATAAACCCTACTATATCCGTCGGACAAGTGGTATCCTCCACCCATATAAATAAATTAGTTTATACTGAAATACCTAAACCACTGATTTTTTCAGGAGGAGTAGAGGAAAATCCACTAACGGAGGAAACACAGGATATTACCCTTAAGGATTTATGGTTAGGAATTTCTAGAGTTGAAGGGTTTCTCAGGACAATGATGAAACAAATGGGGGACTTTTCTCAGTCAGTTTCTCATAAATTAGAAAATGTGGATTCCAATTTAAATTGTTTGGATAAATGATTAAATGTTATGGAAACTCAATGTAATACACTTTAAGCTGTCTCGGTATCTGCTGTTAAAGATTCTACAGTGATACATTCCAAAATAGAATCTATGGAGAATATGGATAGAGTGAAAAATCTTCACTTAGTAAATTTCCCAGTAACTCACTTACTGTCCCCTGAAATTTTATTAAGGAAGTTTTTCAAAGAAATGCGGAGAATTTTCCAATAAATAATTATTATTATATTCCTCCAAAAAAAAATAGAATCTGCCCAGGAGGTGGACCATCTGGCCACGTCTGAAATAAATTTGACTGAATTTCTGGAAGATACTCAGGACGTGATCCAGAGTCGGTCCACCCTGGTGATAACATGCATGAGTGAGATAGATAAGATGTTATTAATGAAACTTTATTTCAAAAACAGGTTAATGAAATTTTGTGGGGATCTGGTTAGGATTTTTCCGGATGTCTCTAGGACCACTCAATTGAGAAGGAAAGAATTTCTGAAGTTGAAGGTTAGAGTTTTGGCCCTAGAGGCATCTTTTTACCTAAAATTTCCTTGTAAATGTTTAGTTAAGTTGAAAGTTATTGAGTATGTCTTTTGGGACCCCATACAATTACAACAATTTTTAGTTGCGAGAGAACAGAAATAAGTTTGTTTCACTTGCTGAGAAAAAAGAGGAGAAATTAGTATCCCAATCAGTAAGGAATGATTCAAGGCCGTTTAGAACGAACGGAGGAGAATTATTACCCTTTAACTTTCCTTGTAAATTTTTTTTTAAAATTTGATTAGAAATAGTAACATGTTTCCCCATAATGTGGGCTTAAAAGGAATTATGTATGTATGAATTGATTATGTATTGTTTTGTGAGATTTTTCCTTTTTTCCTTTCGAATTATTGGATATTGTAATGTATTCAAAATTATAATTTTAAAAAACCCAAAAACTTGCCTCTGAGTATTATGGAATCATAGGAAATGATCCCCTTTCCTCTATCCCCTATCCCATCCTTCCCCCAGCAGACTGTGAGGAAGTTCTGCTTCACAAGCATCTATATGGCCACTTTCTCCATATTCCGACCTATTTCAGCGTCTGTTCCTCTCCACCCCCCTTCAGCATCTGCTCCTTTCCTCCACCACCCTTCCCTCTCACCACCTCACTGCCCTTCGGCACCCCTTGTGCGGCCCCCCTCTCTCCTTCCTACCTACCCGAATCTATCTATCTCCCTCCCTCCCCTTTACCTTCATGGTGCATTTTGAGTAACTTCTTCAAAGCCATCGGAGCCTGCAAGCAGTAGCGTGCGTGTGTGGGTGGAAGCTTTTCTTCTGATGCAACCAGAAGTTGCGTCAGAGGAGAAACTTCCGCCCACAGACGCACGTTACTGCTTGCAGGCTCTGATGGCTTTGTGAAGAAGTTACTCAAAACGCACTGCGAAGGTAAGGGGTAGGGAGAGAGATAGATAGATTCAGGTAGGTAGGAAGGAGGGAGGGAGGGGGCCGTGCGCAATTGGTGACCATGCGCATTCCCTCCATTAACTGCGGGTACAAGGCCTTTCACCACTCTACGGGGCAGTGGATGGCCTTGTCCCCGAACCCGCAGTGAGCACTTTTTCCCCCCTCACCGTTTCGGCGGATTACCCGCGGCTACCCACGGGTAACAGCCACCGTGTCATTCTCTACTTAGTAGCAAGGAATTTAAATTTAGCACAGAGGATTCAGAAGGGGAGGAATTCACCAGCACACTGCTCTCCAATGTCCCTCCTGAGGTAGAAATGGAAGAGCTACCAGAGGAAACTCCGCCGGTAGCTGAGCTGAACTTCCAAGGGGAGCCGATGCAGCAAGAGCCTACTGACTGGAAGGCTGAAAGGGGTCAGAACTCATGGAGTGGGTCTGAGCAATACATGCTGCAACTGCAAGCAAGAATGAAGTTTAAACCGTGTTTTCTTGTGGTTTTTTTTTTCTTTTTTCTTCTTCTGCTCAGCCATGCTGGCTGGGACAGAGAGTGTTAGGCTACTGAAAGCCTCACTCTGTTTGGAGAGAAGTTTTTCTCTTTCCACTGTGACGTTTGCTATTGAGAAAAGTATGCATAACAGAATGAACTATTGACTTTGCTAATGAATTGCACAGCTGCATAAACCAGGAATGAAGGGCATTGAGGGAATTGTAGTCTGAGATAATCACTGAAACTGCACAAGTGCCTAAACCAATGTCTTGCATACTTTCCGTCCGGCGGCACACTAAACCAAGTGCCCCGACCGGAAGGCACCCGGAAGTGAGTGGTCATTGATACAATGACATCACACGTATGTGTAATGTCATTGTGTCGACATCCGCGCATGTGTGGGGCCCCATCTGACCATGACCCACATCGGTGGATGGATCCGGGAGGAGGGGAGGTGTGGGGAGAGGAGGAGAGACGCCGGCAAGGAGGAGAGTCATCCACACAGGTTGACTGCCTACAGCATGTGGCTCTTGCTAGGAGAGGCACGTCCTGTAGGCAGTCAGCCGGCACAGAAGACTCTCCTCCTTGCCAGTGTGTTGCGGCACACCTGAAATCTCAGGAGGCACACAGTTTGCAATACACTTGCCTAATCCAATGAAGGGGATTGTGGGAATTGTGGTTTGGTGTAATCACTGGAGTGTTTTTTCCTTTTTGAATTTAAATGAAGTATGTTTTTGCTTGAACTGAAGAAACCCAGGGTAAAAATAGGAGAAATCTTAGTGTGCAGTGTTAATGGACTAACGGTACATTTCTGACAACAATAATAAGAACAATAAAACTTTGATGAACTCCGACCTGTCTCTACTCAAGTTTGTGGAAAATACAGTGGACTGCTATTGAGAGTTCATGAGGAAACTGGCGGTAGCCACAGCTTCAATGCTCTTTTTTACATAGTGTTTTCCTGTGCACTAAGCACACTTTAGGATTAACACTCTTTTTTTGTGAATGTCAATTGTAACCTGTTCTGAGCCCCCAGGAGAACGGAATAGACATCAAATTAAATAACTAAATTTACCCAAGGTCAAAAGGAGCCACAGTGAGGTTTAAAATGTGCTTTCCTGGTTCTCAGCCTGTTCTAATCATTAGACTACTGCTCCACTATTTAGGCCATGGAATCAATTCCATGATTACTTCATTTTCTAACACTGATAACTCAAATCCTTTCAACAGCAATTAATTTATTAGATAAATTATTTTTTGGGGAGTGGACAAAGAGAATTACACATAAAAGAAAAGCAACGATGGTGATTTTACCTCCACATTTATTATCCATTTCTCTATCTTCTAGATGCAAGAGCTTCTCTGTAACACTTTTCTCTCATATTGGTATTATCTCTTAATTCCAGCTGCTATTTGGATTTAAAAATAAATGAAAATAATCCAATCTGAAAAGGCAACTTTGGGAAGCAGAAGCACATAGAAAAGGATGCAGGAACAGAAATAGGTGAACTGTTAATCAGCATGGAAGGGTGCGAGAGGTTTGTCTGACACAATCACTTGCAAAATGTTCTTGTTAGAAATGTTATTGGTACATCTCATTCGCTCTCAACAGAATCCACATTCTCACCTTTTCAAAGTGGATATAAAGAGAACAGATTTCAGCCTAGAAACTCCATTTATTTTTACTAATCATCAGCACTGTTCTTTTGTTATTATATAAGTGACCGAGGCTGCTGTTTTGCATTATAAAAAGACATTTTTTGCACAATTAGGAAGTTATCTCTCCCTCACTAATGAGTAATTTACCACGGTAAAAGTGTAATACATTCTCTGGTACAGATAGCGGCTTGGTCATACACACCATCATTGGGAGTGCAGCGAGATTTCTCTGCCATTATTCCCATCTATCCATAAGGAGCATTTCTTCTTATCTCTTCCCTGTCACACCCATTGCTGTGCACCATCTCCTCCATCTGTCTCCCCTTCCCCTCCATCCCTATGCACCATCTCATCCCTCTCCCATGGTCAAACATCTCTGTCTTCCCTACCCCCCCTCTTATGGTCTGGCATCCATCTCCTCTCCTTCCCTTAGCATGAAATCTCTCTCCTCTCCCATGGTCTGGCATCTCTCTTTCCTTCCTTCCCTCTTTCTGAGGTCTAACATCTCTCTCCTCTCATTTCTGTGATCTGGCATTTCTCTCTCTCTCCTCCTTCCATTCTGTGGTCTGGCATCTCTCTCTCTCTCTCTCCTTCCCATTCCAGTGGTCTGACATCTCTCCCTTCTTTCGGTCATCTCTCCTTCATCCCAGTGTAACATTTCTCCCTCCCTCTTCTCTACAACTATTATGTCAAACAATTCTCCCTCTTGCTTCCTTTCCCCATATACATCATCTCTCTTTCCCTCTCATGCCATGCACCTATTTCCAACAATTCTCCGTTCCTTTTCCCTCCTCCACCGGCAGCATTTCTTTCTCTCCCTTCCTACTACTTCACCTGTACAGCATCTCTCTTTTCCCCCTTTCCTAACCCCACCCCAGACCAGACCGTGCATTTGTCCTTCCCAACCCTCTCCCAGTAAGTGCAATATCTGTCTTTCCCAACCCCTGAGCATCTGTCCTCCCTGCCTTCCCAACTCCCTACCCCCTGCACCCAGCCTCTCCCTGTCAAGCTCTGCACCCAGCCCCCCCCCCCCCGTCAGATTCTGCACCCATCCACCCTCCCTCCCTCACTCTCTCTGCACCCTGCCCCATCCTCCTACCTCCTCTGGCCTAGTGGTCTATAAGTGCAGCGAGCAGAAGCAAGCTTTCCACACTCCTGCCCGCTGCTAACCTTTGGCGCTCATGCTCAGTGTTCAGCAGTTTCTTTGATTGGCTCCCGTGAATTCTCACGAATCATGAGAATTTGCAGGAGCCAAAGAAGCTGCTAAGCGTCAAACAGGAGCAAAGCGCATTCCTGCTCATTGCCGCTCAGCAACAGAAGAAACCAGCAGCGACCGACCAGTTTAGTAGCGGGCAGGAGTGCGGACAGCTCACTCCTGCCCACTGCACCTCTGAACTATCAGGGATAAACGTGGCACATAAAATTGGCAATTTGGGGGGAGGCCACAGTCCCGTTTCAATGCCTATGCTGTGGCATCATTTTCAGTTACTTGCTACAATATGATATGGAACATTGTTTGTTTATGCCATTTGATTTACCTTGAATGCAAGAGTCAGAAGGAAAATAAAAGAAACCTTTTGTTTTTGAAACCAAAGTTTGCAGTGTGTTATTGCGGATGAGACTTGCTTGGCCACTTCAGTGAACCACATAGCTGGACAGTGTGTATGTGTGTGTGTGGCACCCTATTCTCTGCCACTATATATATATATATATATATATGTATATATATATATATATATACACACACACACACCCTCTTTTACTAAGCCACAGTAGCATTAAATGCTTAAAGCCCAGGGCATTAAATGCTTGAACGCTCATAGAAATTCTCTGAGTGTCGGAGCAGAGTCAGAACATTTAGCACTCAGGGCCACATTAGAAACCTCTACAGTGACTTAGTAAAAGGAGGGGATAGTTTTTTTTTTTTTGCTCTGGATCTAAAGTACAGGTAAATGTAAATTATATTTACCAGTGCTTTAGAACCACAACAAAAAATGTATGGCCCCTTTTATAAAGCTGTGCCACGACTGTGTCGCATTTGCTGCACAAGGATTTGCTACTGGAGCTTTGTAAAAGAGGCCCTTAAAGCCTTATATAAGTAGGAGTCACAGTCAGAGCTAGAGTCAGGCAGCAGAAAAACAGAGTTGAAGCCAGGGTCTGAGGTAGCAACTCCAAGCCCTGCTTATACCTTCTCATCTTCAAATGTAGTTTATAGCATTCAATGCAAAAAATGTGAAGAAGGATGCTATACTGGAGAGACAGATCAGATGCTAAAGACACAAATTAACTTACTCAGGCATCACATTAAAATACTACAAAGCTAACCAAGAAGACTCTTTTGTGAGAGCACCTTTCAAGACTAGAGCACTGCATCAATGACTTTATGGTGAGAAGCAAAGATCTGGTTTTCCTACACATCATAAACCTTAGTATACTGCTTTGTCATCTTCTGCTCACCCATTCATCCATCTCTATTTCTCCCCTTCCCTACCTTTCTCTGCAAGACTTTCTTTACAATTTATATGTTTTGATATTTGTTATCATTTGCTCATTTCTGATCTGAAGAAGAAAACTAGTCAAAAAATATATTGTTTCCCCCCAATCCCCAAAGGTATTATCCTATTTTATTTTTGCTATTGCTTTTATTTCTATTTATTACCTTCATAATCCATTGAGATTATAATTGCTAGATTTTATACTTAAGAACCTTTTCTAATATTCTCTGCAATGTGAAAACTTGATCTTTACAGGATCTGTTGGGTGTGAATCCTGCTTGTTCTTCTTACAGTATGTAGTCCTCTTAAGCCTTAAGGCAGGTAAGAATCATTCAACTGCAAATGTTTTTAGGTACAGATAACAGAACAATATCCAATTATTGCAGTCCAATAAATCTCCTTTCTTTGGCCAGGGCAAATTAGCAACTTGAAATATATGGGCTTAATGTGCAGCTGGATTTATCTGGGTAGAAGTAGTCAGGTCACCTTGATGCCATCTGGGCAGTGCCAGAGTGGAAAGAACCGAGAGTAACCCAGTTAGCGGTAATATTCAGTAAACTAACTGGGTAATGTTTGCAGAACAAAGAGGCTGTCCTAAATTTATCTGGATAATTATGTGGGCTGTGATTGGTGCCATTGACTCGTGTTTGAGTTCTAGTGACTCGTGTTTGAGTCCTAGTGATTTGATGACCATCAAGTTTTCATGGCAGAATACAGAAATAGATTGCTGGGCCTTCTTCAGTGTTTTTTGCAGTTGTTGCATCAAACGCGATTCTCCACCTCCAATACTGCTCATCTGTTGCTTCTCAGATGAGTGGTACGTTGTTAGTCTGACATCTCTGCTGAAATCTGTCCGCCTTGGGAGGCCCTGCTGGTAGTGAAACTACTGACGTCATAGCTTTCAGTTTCTCAGATGCGTGCAAGGCCCAGTGGCACGGCAAGCCCATATACCATGATTGGGTACCAGTCTGAATATCGCTGGTACCCTGATAAGTGCCAGCAGCCACATTATACCTGGTATGGGCTGGTGCTGAATATCCAGGTATAAAAAGCCCATGGCAGCCGGTGTTTAACAAAAAAAAAAAAAAAACCAAACTATTGACTGAATATTGATTGACCTGTAAGTTCTTAAATGTAGCAATGCCATTCATTTGTCTAGATTTATGAGCCTAATTTAAGTGCCTAGTGCTGAAACTCAGTGCTTTGCTCCTAGCTTATTTTCCTGCCCTAAATCCACCCTTGACACCACCCATGTTTTAGACCACTATATATTTAGGAGACTAGTAAAACTAACTAGTCAATATTCTAAAGCAAGGGTGCCCAAATGGCCTTTGTGATCTTGTTCTTCCTGCCTCCCCAAGCCAGGCTAGGTGCATACAAGCGCCAAATCCACAAGCCTTCACCTCCGATGGAGAGAAAATTCTGGGCCAGCAAATCGCTGCCTGGCTGGCCTGGAACTTCCTCTCCGACGTCAGATTTGATGTTGGAGGTGAAGGCTTGTGGGTCCAGTGCTTGTACGTGCCAGGCCTGGCTCAGGGAAGCAGGGAGAAATCGGCGTGGAGCTTGGGGGGGGGGGGAAGAGGAGCCCAGGGAGAGAGAAAGAATTGGGGAAGTGGAGAAATTGGTGCGATGGCTTGGGGGAGGCAGGGGGAGAAAGAAAGACAGAAATAAAGAGAGGGGCAGGGGAGAGAGAAAAAAAGAGAGACAGAAAGAAAATGGAGGGGGGTGGCAGAAAGAAAGAAATATTGGATTTACAGTCAGAAGAAGGAAGTGCAACTAGAGACTCATGAAATCACTAGACAAAAAGGTAGGAAAAATGATTTTATTTTCAATTTTGTGGATCAAAATGTGTCCGTTTTGAGAATTTATATCTGCTGTCTATATTTTGCACTTTGGCTCCCTTTTACTAAACAATGATAGTGGTTTTTAGCGCAGGGAGCCTATGAGCGTCGGGAGCTGCGAGGGGTATTCAGCACAGCTCCCTGCACTAAAAACCGCTATTGAGGTTTAGTAAAAGGGGAGGGGGTATATTTGTCTATTTTTGTATAGTTGTTACTGAGGTGACACTGCATATTTTAAAGTTATCTGCCTTGACCTCTGAAAAAAACCCTTAATACAAATGATAATTAACATTTTCTCTGCGTACAGTGTGATTTGTGTTTTTTAATATTTTATTGTTGGTAGATCATTTTGACTTGGTCATTTTAAAAGTAGCTTGCAAGCCAAAAAAGTGTGGGCACCCCTGTTCTAAAGGATTTATAGGTTTAGCAGTTCCTGCTAAATGTATGTCACCTCTCTATGGATTTTCAGTGTCACTCTCTGGATAGTATTGAAAATCATTCTAATGGCTATGGTGGCATATGAATAATGGAGTATAGATAAAGTGGAGAACCCATATACATATAGCAATGCTGAAATTTAAACAAGTGATCACTGGTGCTGCTGAATTTTTCCCGTTAAGAGCATAAATTTAAGAACTCAGCTGGGTCAGAGCTAGTATATTTTCAGACAGCCCAATTTAGCAGCCTAACTCTTCAAGTCATTAGGAGCTTAAACCCTTTGACTATCGGCCACGGTAATTGTGCTGTCTAACTCCTACTATACAGATACAGCTCTCTGTATAGATTTCAGGGCTTTGTGCTGAAAGCAAGGACTCCTCTAAGTTACACTGGCCACTGTAAGAGGTTCCTGTTCAGCCAACCCCTAATTCTGTAACCTTGATGTCACCAGCCAGACTCTGAACAGATTGAACAGTTCTTTATTAAATGAAGCAAAACAACTTACAATCAGATGGTGGTTCAATGCAGTTCAAGCCTGTTACATTTCTTCTTACTCTACCAGTATGTCAGGGTTACTCTAGGAGTGTCCACCTTGTGTTAGATCGTTATAACTGAAGGATGAAAAAACCTGGTGGGAGAACAACACCACACTCAGGCTCTTATCCAGGCATGTGCTCAGCAATATGGCCACTGCGATCCCCCGACTGGAGAAGGAGGCGGGCCCATGCTCTGTGGAAAGCATAGCCCAGTCCTCAAGAAAGCAAAGCCCTCTGGGAATCCGAGTCCACAAAGCAGCCATAACCTACACATCTAATACAAATATTAAACTAGTTCCTATGTAAAAAACTGAGCAAATGCCCACATAACATGGGGGTAGAACATTCCCCATCTGGTATCGCTAGATACTACAATTACTATTTACTTAACAATACCATACAATTCTCTCAAAGTCCATAAATCATTGAAACTTGACTTAGTAATTAATAATTGGTAGTAATTACCAATAACAGTAAAATGCCAAGAGGCTGATATTCAGAGGGTTCAAGGTCCTCAATTTGAATGTTATGCTCCTAAATTGGCCTCTGAAAACTTACTACAGGTTAGTTGGTCAAATTAATGTTTCTAACTTCACAAAGGTAGCAACATGGGTGAATTTAGGGAGTGAATTTAGGGAGCTGATTTTCAGCTCTCGACACCTAAATTTAAATCTAGGCAAATGAATGTCAGGCCCAGGATCTTATGGGTCAATAAGATGAGTGTATGATGATGTTTTTTCTTTTAACATTAGCTACAACATTTTAAAAAACATGTATATTCTGCATTGTTATTTAGTTAGGTGGCAGCGTTTGAATATATAAAGAATGATCCAGCATGGGTAGCGTGTCAGTGCTGCCATCTATTGATGAATTATGGAGGAGGAGGAGCATCAATTTTCATTTAACTCTTGCATAAACATCACAGAGGCACTGGACAGAATACCTAAAATGTGAAAAGCAAACTGGTGCAATTCAGAAGTCTTGTTCTGGTCGTAATTAACAGGGATATAGTCATTTGAGATGATGTGGGATATGTCAATAAATATGTCATTTGTTTTTTAACCTGAAATGATAGGACATTCTCAAAATGTCAAATATTTTCCTTTGTTGTAACTAGGACACACTATTTTTCAAGAGTTCATATTATTTAGCAAAAATATACCCTTTTGCTCCAACAAAGCATCTTCAGTGGCTTACCTAGCATATGTGAGCAACAAAAAGAAATCCAACCGAATCTGCAGGAAAACCACTGGAACAGGAAAGCCAAACAAAAACTGCAGACAATGTACATGATGCAGGCAAGAATTTATTATAGCAAAGTTAAAATGCAGTAATAAAAAAACCTTTTTACCACCAAGAGACCCAACACGGTCCGTGTTTCGGACAACACGCCTTCGTCAGGGGTCCTAATAGATAAAAATGCAATACTAAAATGTTCAATATTAAGAAAACTGAAAAACTGAGTAAAATAAAATAAAAGAGTGGTGTTGACATGCCATGCCTGAAGGAATGTGATGAGAGGACATAAACAGGATGGAGGATATATGTTGAGGGATCACAGTGCAAACCAAAACTAATACAAAGTAAAAAATTGAAAAAATGAAAAAATAAAAAAATGCAAAGAAAGTAGCATGCAGTGAATCAGAAATTAATAAAAGATAAGAGTGGAAACAAAAACAGATAACAATAAAAAATAGAAGTGAAAACAAAAAAACGGAAAACGTGACACAGGGGCAATAGGTAAATCTCTATATCACCAGAGGTGCCAATTTGTGACATTGATTTGAAAGGCATAGAGAAGGTGGAGAGGGACAGATTCTTTAGACTAGCAGGGGCAACTAAAACAAGAGGTCATTCAGAAAAACTGAGAGGAGACAAATTCATAACGAATGCAAGGAGGTTCTTCTTCACTCAGAGGGTGGTGGACACCTGGAACGCGCTTCCCGGAGAGGTGATAAGACAGAGTACAATTCTGGGGTTCAAAAAGGGACTGGATGACTTCCTGGAAGCGAAGGGGATTACAGGGTACAGATAGAGTTACCTTACAGGACATTGAGCGAATGGGGTATGGATATTTTAGGTTAGGTAGGGAACACTTCCAGGTCATGGACCTGGGGGGCCGCCGCGGGAGCGGACTGCCGGGCACGATGGACCCCTGGTCTGACCCAGCAGAGGCAATGCTTATGTTCTTATGTTCTTATGATTTGTGATGAGAGAGCATCTACCATGGTAAATAAAGTATACAATGTACCGCAAAAAATGAAGATAACAACTATCATAAAAAAAACATAAAAACATAACATCATATAAAAACATCATATAAATATAAGGCCTATAGTTAAAATACTTTAATAAAATTAAAACATACTATAAAAAATAATAATGAAAATAACAGCTATCGAGAGAACCATGGGACATAACATCATATAGAATGTGTGACTTGCAATTAAAGTAAAATCTCTTTGGGTAAAAATGAAAACATAAGATCATATAATGTAACAAAACAAAAAAAGGTTAATTAAGACATGCTTGTATTCCAAAAACATGTTACAATGAAAGCTTTTAATAAAATCAAAACATACTATGGACAATCATAAAGGTAACAGCTATAATAAAAAGCATAAAAGATAACATCATATAAAATGTTTAAGTAAAATCAAAATCCTATATAGAATCCTACTTGAAAGAAGCAAAGAAGTCAGACCAGACTAATTCCATCTACCATTCCTGTGTCACACCTTCCTTATCAATTAATCTTACCATTGTTTTGAACAGTTTCCAAATTATGAACAGAAAGATACTAGAAAATATGTAATTAACAGCAACAATAGGTGCTATTTTGAAAACAACATTCCAACCTATAAAAGCCTCCTCTCTTTTTTTTACTCCTGCTCTCTCTTACTTATTTCTCTCTCTGTCCCCTTTCCTCCCCACAAAGCACTTCCACCTCTCACCTATTCAGAGACACAAATGAAAACCTGTCTTTTTCTCTCTCATTCACAAAAACACAGAAGCAGCTCTATAATAGAATATCTTTCTGTACATTAGTAACAAGCATATGTTTGGTGTATCTTTCTTTTAAGTATTGCATTTCTGTAATATTAAGCCTATTTCTACACAATATATTTTTTATGCAACTACTGTACAGTTGGCTATTATTGTCATTAATTTCACTTTCCGCTGAACCTCTTTGAGGGTCCTGAACCCAGGAGTCATATTCTTAAATTTACCTGGGAAGTTCACTACAATGCCCCCTCAGGTGCTTCACTACTCCTTCAGGGATGTCTGTGTGGCCAGTCTACTACAAGTGCTGGCCCCTCCTACATCCCAATGGTTTGTTCTGTGTATTTTTCATTTAGATGTGTTATTTTTCAAAAATGGTTCAAAAAGATAAACACACTGACAAACACATCCATTTAAAAAATCAAAAAAACAAAATAGACTTTGCAGTTTTGAAAATGGGCATGTTTGGTGTTGGATTTTTGTACATGTTCCGTAAAATGTCTAACACTTGGATTTAGACATATTAAAAATGGCCCTCTAAACAAAATGTAAATTTTCAGCCTCTACACCCCTAGTAGTTAAATTAATACTCTTTTGAGATATGTCTCTAGACAGTAATGCAGTTTTAACATCCCTTCTGCAGAGATATGATTTCAACACATTAAATCCCTTGTCAAGTGCCTGTTGTGTTTATTCTGTCATTGGGGAATATCTGACCCAGAAGATAGTAATGGCCCGGTAAATGAAGATAAACTGCATTTCATTAGTGTCATCAGCACTTCTCTGTTAAAAGTTCACGCCAAGCACAGCTGCTCTGGCAGGTCACGGAGGGAACTATAGTAGAGGTAAATGCCCTTCAGTAACCCTGCCTGCTCACAGCTAGATATCAAAGCAACTTATTCAATGGCCGCTATGGTTGTTGCTTCTGCTCTGGGAGACCTCACCAATACTGAAATCATTCATTGGTCTCTAGGATACAGATGAAATATACAGGTGATTGGTTACTCTGTGCCCAGGTGGCAGTGATGTTACTGGTTTCTAAGAGACAGGTAACAGGATGTATGGTGACTTACTCTCTGCTGGATCTCTGTACCCAGGTGTTTTGATGTTAATGGCCTCTCTAAGAGACAAGCAGCAGTATAGGTGATAGCATTTTACTAATATATTTCTCCTGGGAATCAGAAAATAAGCAATTTGCAATCACTAAAGAGTATATAGCTGAACTTGTGAGCACAGCTAGGGCTGCTTGGAGTCCACTGGATGACACAGGCATTTGGATCAAAGCCAGGAGCCCAAGCCAGGAGTATAAGCAAACAGAGCTGTGAAAACCCAAGCATGTCACATAGTAGTAAAACTTAGCATACAGTGTAATCATTTTAAATTCCAAACCATAAGAATGGTATCAAGCCTCCTTAAACCAAACAACTAGATCTCAACATGTCAAATCTCCATCACCTAACATCAGTGATTAAATTGACAAGGCTAAAAATTATAGGACACTCTTACTGTGAATCCAACTAGAAAGTCTGTATTAATGTATGAAATAGCCAAGGGTTCTTATTAAAAATAAAAAAAATCCACACAAAAAATGGAAAATAAAAAATATACAAGTATATAAACATATCATACAAGTTATATACCATAGTCTCTCTGATAATCACCCAAGCTATTAGAAACAATGGGTTTTCTGAAGTTTAGGGTGAGATGTTAATGGAGGCAACATTTTTCTCCTCTACCCTGCTCCCATGTGGTAACATACATTGCTCTCCTCCACTCTTCCATCCCTCCCCCACCCCCACCCCTCACTGAGATCGCCGGATCTCTCTTCTTATTTTTCCTCATGGTTATGGCTCTTGGCTGCTACAGGACCTTGAGCAGTTCTGCATGTTCAAAACCACCTGCATAACCCAACACCAGAACCATGACAAAAGATAAGAGTGATCCAATCATTGGGGGGAGGGGACAGGAGAGCAGTGCCAGTTGTTATGAATTCTGGGAGGCAGGCTATTATTAGAATAATCTAAATTAGACTTTTAAGATGAAATTTAAAGGTGTTATCAAAATTTCAAGGTTAAATCAGAGGTATGGATCATTATTAGAGAAAATATGGTGTGTATAGATTATATAGAGAAAGAACAGTAACAGAGGGTCCTACTGAGGGTTTAACACAGCAACAACAGGAAATCATATACACTTCTCCCTCCATATTCACGGTTTCAGCATTTGCAATTTCAATTATTCATGGTTTTTAGCTTGCTGGCTTCTCCCACCAAATTGCATCAGCTTGCATAGAGAAATTGCCGATTCCAAGCATTTACAGAAAAAATTGCCTATTCCCAGCAGATTCTTCACAGTGTTTTGCCTCTCCTTCAGGAACAGGCCAGGTCTCCCACCATGTTATTCACGGTTTCACCATATTCACAATGGTTTTTAATAGAAAACAGCGAATAACATATGAAAAAGTTATTTGCGGTTTTTCTGTATTTGCGGTTCTGCTAATCCCCCATCACAGCAAATACGGAGGGAGAAGTGCTTAAGCCTGTGCCAAAGAGGGAAATAATGCCCAAAGCCACTGCACAACCTAGGGTTAAACCGACAGGTATCTGTTTGTCACTTCCCAGGTCTAAAAGCAAGCCTGTTGCTACAGGGCTAAACTCCCTGGGGAAACACTGCAGAAAGAGTTAATTCCAAAGTCTCAAGCTGTTGTACTTACTATTAGACAGAGATCTGCTTTAGACCCGGTCAGAGCTGTGAAGAATCTCCAGTCAATCAGAGAGAGAGCTACATCTGGGGCTGGTAGTAATCATGTAGCTCCTGGAAGAGAAAAGGGTGATTCTTTTCCTACTAAAGGAGAGCAGCAGAAACGACCAGAGCCCAGAAGATACAAACTTCCACGAGAGGTAGTAGAGTTATATTTTCACCTAGGTACTCATATATATACTTTCATGTTCAATGCTCATGCATAATAGGGATTTTCAGCCATCCACCTCAGTATTCTAACTTATGGTGGTAGAAATCCTCATCACTCCCAACCTGGCGTATTGTCATTTTAATGTTTTTTTTACTCTTTTTTGGAAGCAGAGAAAGCAGAGTAGGAAACTCAGCTACAGAGCAACAGCAGCAGCAGAACTGAGCTTTATTAGAACCACAGGCATGCCCATTTGATGAAGAAATGCAGTGGGAGCAGGAATCAAGGCAGGAGCCCGATCCTGCAGAGGCGTTGAGCCGTTTCCGCCCCCCCCCCCCCGAGTCAAGCGGGGGCCTACTCTTAAAAAGCGAGCAGCGTGGAAGCTGCATATTTAAAAGATCTTGACCTCCTCACCGATCCAGCGGGCAGTCAGGAATCGAGGCAGGAGCCCGATCCTGCAGGGGCGTTGAGCTGTTTCCGCCACCCCCCCCCCGAGTCCAGCGGGGGCCTACTCTTAAAAAGCGAGCAGCGTGGAAGCTGCATATTTAAAAGATCTTGACCTCCTCACCGATCCAGTGGGCAGGCAGGAATCGAGGCAGGAGCCCGATCCTGCAGGGGCGTTGAGCCGTTTCCGCCCTCCCCCCCGAGTCCAGCGGGGGCCTACTCTTAAAAAGCGAGCAGCGTGGAAGCTGCATATTTAAAAGATCCTGACCTCCTCACCGATCCAGCGGGCAGGCAGGAATCGAGGCAGGAGCCCGATCCTGCAGGGGCGTTGAGCCGTTTCCGCCCCCCCCCCGAGTCCAGCGGGGGCCTACTCTTAAAAAGCGAGCAGCACCAACGGCGCTCTGCCATTCGGGGCGCCGGCGTGCGCCTTAGTGCGCGCCTTTGTGAAGCGACACTTGTTGAAGCGACAAAACGTTAAATCCTCAAAATAACCTGTATAACATGATAATTTGTTAGTACTGTCTATCTCCATAAGAACCTATACAGACGGATAAGTTGATAGTACTGTTTATCTCCAAAACAATCTATACGTCCTCCTTATAGTCTGATAAGTTACTAGTACTGTCTATCTCCAAAATAACCTGTATAGCCTGATAAGTCAATAACCTGATAAGTTACTAGTACTGTCTATCCCCTAAATAACCTGACAAGCACAGACAAACTGCTATAGCTGACACTCTTATACTCCTTTGTTAGTTCTTCTTATTCCTACATAACTTTGATAGCATTCCCCCGAACCAGTAGGGACCCTCACAATTCAAAGAAGAGCTCCACTTCTCACAACAGTGGGAAGAAAAACTCACCCATCTCTGAACTCACTACTGAAGGTCACAGACGCTACAGAACAAAAGGGAAAAAAATAAAATAAAAACGCCTCCTCCTCCCCTAACCTCCCCACACCTCCCAAAACCTTGCACATCACACCAGTTACTAAACAGCAGAACCTCCTGCACCCTACACAAAAATCACCATGCCTCCCAACTTTTCTACAAACGTACTCCTACATCTACTACTCTTCCTACTCCTAACCAACAGAAAAACAGAAGGTTATCACACATCCTCTATCCCAACCTTAACAGAATCCCATAGGTTCCCACTACCTACCAGAAAACTTTACTCGCCCAGAAACCTGATAGATTGCTCCTCACTCAACCACATCAGCATACCAACCAGCTGGGGAAAAAGACCACCCCCCAAAACCAAAGTCAGAAAACCGCAACCATCATCCACAAACCAAAGAAAATCTCCTCCACCCAAACTGCTCTCAACATCTCATTATCCTGCGCATACATGAACATCAGATCAATAAGCACAAAAGCAGACCTCATTAAGGACTGGATAGTTAAAAAGCAACTAAGCTGCTTATTCCTATCCGAAACCTGGCTAACCTCGGAATCCGATCCCACCATCACAGAACTATGCCCTACGGGTTACAAAATAGAACTGATCTGCAGGAAAAAAAAACGTGGTGGAGGTCTAGCCATCATACTCAAAAACAACATCAATATAAAGACCCTAGACAAACACACCACCCCTCACCTAGATCTCCTAGCCTGTCAACTATCCAATGATTCTCTCACTGGAACACTAACATGCATCCTCTGTTACTCAACACCAGGAAAATGGAATGATAACAAACAAGATATCGAAGAATTTATTTACCAGAACTCCCTAACCTCACCTCATAATCTAATCCTAGGAGATATAAACCTCCATCTTGAAGATCACACCTCTAAACAAGTAATAAATTTACTCTCATACCTCAAAGCACTGAACTACCAGATCCTTAACCCCCAACCCACACACGAAAAAGGCCACCAACTAGATGTCGCTGCTTACATGACCCAACACCCCCACAAACCCGAAATCCATATCTCAAATGGGGCCTGGCACCCCTCACTCTGGTCAGACCACTATGAATACACCTTTAACATCAACTGGCCTCAAAGCATTAACAAACAACCGCCAAAAAAAACCTCCTTCAAAACACGCCAAAAAATCGAACCCCCCCCATATTCTGGGATAAAGCAGACCACTCCATCACCAACACAGCCCCCAACGAATTCATATCCCAATGGCGAACCATAAGCGAAACCATCCTGAATGAACTAGCCCCAGAAAAACTAAAATTTAAAATATGTAGACCTTCTGATAAATGGTTTGACTCCGAACTCCTCCAATCAAAAAAGCTCTGCAGACAACTAGAGAGAGACTGGAAAAAAAATAAGAGCTTAGAACACACTAAAACAGCATGGAGAAATCAAATTAACCAATATAAAATCAAACTCAAGGAAAAACGGAAAGCCTACTACTCCAAAATGATAGGCACAAAAATCCCAGACACAAAAAAGCTATTCAACCTAGTAAAGAACCTCACTGATACTAAACCTTATCTTGCCACTCAAGGTATCCACCCACCGACAGCCATCCACCTAGCAGACCACTTCAAAAACAAAATCACTAATATCAGAACCGCATTCATCAATACACCCACCCATCTCGAAAAGATAACAACAAACCCAACAACAGGTGAAGCCACCGTAGCAGACAGAAGCTGGTCCAACTTCCCAATCCTACTTTGGTCGGATATGAACCGACTCTACAATAAATACAGCCATGCCTCCAGCGAACTAAATAATTGCCCCACCTACCTGTTATCAAACGCCTCCACCACATTCAAAACCAACTTTATGTTATGGATTCAAACCGAAGGCCAATTCCCACAGGACCTAGGAGAGATCTTAATCACCCCAATCATGAAAGATCACAAAGGCCCAATAGATAGCCCCTCCAACTACAGACCTATCGCTTCAATTCCAATATATGTCAAAATAATAGAAGGCCTAGTCACACAATACCTCACAAAGTACCTGGAAAAACATAACCTACTCCACCCCTCACAATCAGGATTTCGAACTAACCATAGTACAGAAACACTACTAGTCTCTCTTCTAGATACAGCCCGGCAACACATCAGTAAAGGAAAAAAAATGATACTAATACAACTTGACCTCTCTGCAGCATTTGACCTAGTTGACCACACCATATTACTACAGATACTCGACGCCATAGGGATCTCAGGCAAAGTTTACAATTGGTTTCAAGAGTTCCTCAAATCAAGAACCTATAGGGTAAAATACAATGATATCAAATCAGAGCCATGGGCAAATCCCTGCGGAGTTCCACAAGGATCACCTCTCTCACCTACACTCTTCAACCTCTTTATCTCCTCCCTAGGAGCCACCTTAGATAACCTAAATGTCACATCCTTTAGCTACGCAGACGACATCACCATACTCCTCCCCTTCGACCCATCAGAGCCCACCACCACTGCAAAGCTGGAAACAACCCTAGATACAGTAGAAAAATGGATGATGGATCACAAACTAAAACTAAACTCAGAAAAAACAAAATTCCTCCTGCTCGAAAAAGCCAAATCTCCTACCATCACAGAACTGATAATCAAAAATACGAAATACCCAATACAACCCGAACTAAAACTACTAGGAGTCACCATAGACAGATGTTGCACAATGCAGTCCCAAATCAACAAGACGACCCAGAAAGCTTTCCTAACCATGAGAAACCTACGCAAAATCAGAAAATTCTTCAACCAAACACAATTCAGACTAGTCGTACAATCCCTAGTCTTAGGTCTGCTGGACTATTGAAACTCCCTATATCTTCCTTGTCCAGCCATTATGATAAAGCAACTCCAGACATACAAAACACCGCCCTCAGACTGATCTACTCACTTAGAAAATATGATCACATAACAACCGCCTTCTTAGACTCCCACTGGCTACCCATACAAGCACAAATTCAATTCAAATTCCACTGCCTATTATTCAAAGCAGTACAAGGCTCTTCCCCATCCTACCTAAACAACCGCTTAAACCAGATCTCCACCACAAGACACAGAAGAACCCCGAATCCTTTTGCCTTCCCTCCACTCAAAGGCACACAACGCAAGAAAATGTTTGACAACCTTCTGGCAACACAAGCAGCAAAACTCAACCATTCTATCTCCAACCTGCTGACAACATCGGACGACTTCAAAACATTCCGTAAAGAAATCAAAACCCTGCTTTTTAAAAAATTCATCCAAAAATCTTAAACCCACTTCACCTACCTCCAGCTAAGTTCACCTACCTCCAGATAATTCACCTACCTCCACTGAATTCATCTACCACCAGATAATCCTCCCCCAAATATCACACCTAATCACCCTTCAAGTAAACAGACCCCTAAAAAAGATTGTAATCTTGCCTACTCTAACTGTATTCCATTTGCTAATATCACACAGCTAGGCACTGTCAGTTTACTATCCAACCCGTAAGATCCCCTAGAAAAAAAAAAAAAAAAAAAAATTGTATCCTCACTGGAAAATGTCCAGTAAAATCCTCTGTAATGTGATCATCACTGGAAACGTCCAGTCAAATCTTTTGTAATCCGCCTTGAACTGCAAGGTATAGGCGGAATAGAAATCCGTAATGTAATGTAATGTAATGTAATGTAGTCTAGGAGTTCTGAACCTGCAGAATTAATGGACGTGCAGGAAGATAGGGGATGGGTCTACAGCAGTGGTCTCAAACTCAAACCCTTTGCAGGGCCACATTTTGGATTTGTAGGTACTTGGAGGGCCGCTAAAAAAATAGTTCATGTGTTATTAAAGAATTGACAATTTTGCATAAGGTAAAACTCTTTATAGTTTATAAATCTTTCCTTTTGGCTAAGTCTTAATAATAATATTGTCATTTATAGCTAAAGAAACATATGATCAAGAAACTGTTTTATTTTACTTTTGTGATTATGATAGACATACTGAGGGCCTCAAAATAGTACCTGGTGGGCCGCATGTGGCCCTCGGGCCGCGTGTTGGAGACCACTGGTCTACAGGCAGTGACAATGATATAAGAATGGCTAAAATGGACACTTCCTGAAAGTGCTTTAAAGTACTGATCTGCCAACTGAAATGAAACATAGATTTTGTGTGGAGAACTTGTGCGGAGAACGTGTGCAAGGAAAGCCAAGCTCTAGGAATCTGTGAAACAAAATTTTTATAGTTTGCCTTATGAAACGTACACTGGTAAAGGCGGTTAGCTGCCAAATAAGCAGAGCTGTGCAAGGCAATTGACTAATAGTCAGAGACACGACAGTGTGCTGAGTGAGGACAGAATAAGGTATGAACTGTCCAAGTACACTTCTTCCTCCGTATCCACGGGGGTTAGGTGCAGAGCTGGACTGCGAAGTGTGAAAAATCATGAATAACTTCTCGGCCAGTTCTGACCCACCCCGCCTCCTTCCTGCCTTCCTCCCATGCTTTAAATACAAACTCTCACTCAAACAAACCATCCCGGACCTTGCCTGGTGGTCTAGTGGGCTTTCGGGGCAGGAGTGATCTTCCTACGCTCCTGCCCCGTGCAGATCACTCATAGGAAATGGCTGCGGAGAGTTCCCGTCATAGTCTCTCGAGTCTACGGGAGGTCATGGCAGCCATTTCCTATGAGTGATCTGCATGGGGCAGGAACGCAGGAAGATCGCTCCTGCCCTGAAAGCCTGCTAGACCACCAGGTAATGCTTAAAAATAGCCCCAAAAATTAAACTCGGCCCTGCCCCCCAAAAATTGTGAATAACCGAATCCACAGATGCTGAAACCGCGGATTCGGAGGGAGAAGTGTAAGCTTAGAGCTGCTGGCAATAGGCAAACTGACTGAGTGAACTAAACTCACTGCTGTAAAGATCTAATGGGATAATAAAATATATCTTGGTAAGGATCTACATGCAGATCAAAAGGTGGAATGATCCTATATGCTGGTTTAAACTAGTATTTAAATCAGTGGTGCTTCAAACGTATAGTAAAAGTTATGTGAGCAGGGCTTGTGAGCTGAAGCAATCTGCTAGTGAGCTTGAAAGTAAAGAGGCAGAACTAAAGCAAGTGGCAAAGCTCTGGCCAGGACTTGTGGCCAGGTCCAAGAGTTATTCTTATGAAAAGAAGTATTTGTTTGTTTTGGGTGAAGTTTAAACACGGCTGTGCTATGTTATGAACTGTACTGAAGCTAGCACAAGTCTGCTAGAGGAAAAGATCCTGTAATTTTGTTTGTTGCCTTGAAATACTTCTGATGAGCAATTTTGAATACTTACAAAAGAAAAAAAATAAATAAAACTGGTTTTGTTTATTCATTTTGAGTACCTGCATCTGTCTGACAACCAGTTCCACCAACTCAAGAATCAGTGACTGGGTCAACCCCATTAGGTACATGCCACAGGCCAGCTCCCAGCCACAAAAGTAAAGGTAAAATACAATTAACGGCTTTAATAGAAATAACTGTGAGCAACTGAACATATCTCTTTTCCACATAGTTCCCATGCAAGACAGCACATTTCTTTCACCTAGTTTCTGCATAGAAGAAGTTTTTTGGCTGCTCCCATAGCCAGGTGAACACTACTTCTTTTACTACATCATCAGGGGTGAATCTGCGACCTCACAGTGTCTCCTTCAGTGGACCGAAGATGTGATAAATCGCTAGGCACCAGATTCGGGTTGTAAGGAGGATGTGGAAGACGTTCAAACTCAAGCTGTTGCACTGTCTCTTCTGTCGCTGCTGCTGCGTGAGGGCATACATCATCATGGTGCAGCAAGACTGTATTGAACAACATTCCTCTTCTTTTGCTGTGAATTGCAGGTTTTAGTTCATTTCGCAGCAATGCACAGTAATTGTCACTGTTCACTGTTTGCCCATGTGCTTAGAAATGCACCAGAATAGGTCCCTTTATGTTCCAAAGAAGGGTAAAGTGATTTTCTTGGAGGAGGGCTGACACCTGAACAGGGTTGTGGAGTCGGAGTCGGAGTTGAGGAGTCGGAGTCGGAGGAAATTTCGGGTACCTGGAGTCAGAGTTGGAGTCAGAAGTACAAGGAACTGAGGAGTCGGAGTCGGAACATTTATCTACCGACTCCATTTTTGAACTTGGCATACCAATCACGAGCGATTCTTTCAGCTATAGCACCCATTATATACACAGCACAAATGTTGCGAGCAGCTTCTGCGGCCTTAGAACCTTGATTAAAAGCAAAAAGAAGGTGGTGTCGAAAATGCTCATTTCTCTCAACTGGACATTCCATTTTAAAGATCTGAAAATTAACCAGTGCTGTGGAGTCAGAGTCGGAGTCGGAGGAAATTTCAGGTACCTGGAGTCGGAGTCTGAAGTACAAAAAACTGAGGAGTCGGAGTCGGAACATTTATCTACCGACTCCACAGCCCTGCACCTGAATTTCTTCTTCTCTGGAGAAGACAGAAGTCTCTATTCCATGACTTGTCTTTTGCTCTCTAGGTCGCACCTATCTCTCATCGCTGGTGACAGTTCTCTCCAGAATATTCAGATCTTCTTCATACCATCTCAGGAACTGTGTCTTAACCTCTACGCAACGTTGCTTGTGCAGATCAGTAAGCTGTTTGGGAACCCATCATGCACAGACTTTCTTGTATTCCAAATCATCATGCATTATGACAAATGCAGATCCAAAGCTGATATCCAGATTTGCAGCCAATTGAGACACCATTATCTGGTGGTCTTCTCTAATCAAGATATCTGCCCTAACAATGTGATCTTGTGTGTGCAATGTTGATGGGTGACCAGAACAACCTTTGTTGGTTACATCTGTTCTTCCACTTTAAACCTTTTTGCCCACTTATAAAACCTTTTGTTGATTCATGGTGCTATGTCCATACTGAGTCAATATCTGATGGTAAATTTCCATAAGTTTCACTCCATCTGCCCAAAGAAAGTGCACTACTGCATGTTGTTCTTCGATGGTGTAATCTTGCAATGGAGTGTCCATGTTTCTGACCTCATGGCTGTGATACAACTAAAGGCTGAGCACTGCACTGTGTGTGGACGAACTATCCAACAGGCAATGTATGAATATATACGTATGTTGCATTTTACTAGCTCTCTTCCGATTATTGCCTTTAATTTTTGATTTGTCCTCATATAACATTTTAATACATAGCAGTTATGTCATACCACCCACATGCTTTTGATGTCTGAACATATCAAGGTGTTGAAATTAGCATGTTGGCTAAGTGCTAAAATATTCTTTACTGTTTTCATGTTGTTTTGCCAGAGTATATAAGACAGAAATTCCAAATGATGATGTTAATTGCAAGCCTTATAGTTGCAATGCTTTTTATCCCTCCAACAAAAGAATGCAATTGGACAAAAGCTTTTGAGATCACTTACATTACATAGAGTGGCATTTGAGTTAAAAAAAAACCCATGAAATATTTTAACATAAAGGGCCAATTTCTATAAATGGCATTCAAAATTCAATGCTGGGAAAAAAAATGGTGCCTAATGCTTTATAGAACAGCACTTAATACTGATTTTCACTCCCATCTCTGGGCACCAGACTTGTGCTTGCTGAAGCCTGGTGTAAATTTTTGCCCTAGCTGGGCCTGAATTCTCCATATTCTGTAACATTATGCCTATATTTTCAGAATGCCCTGGATTTGCCCATGCTTTCTTTTCCGTTGTGCACTACAGGATTTAGGGGTCCAGACTTGTAGAATAACACACAGGTAGAGATTAGAGAGTTGCGGTGGGGACAGAAATCCTACCCATCCCCGCCAGGATCCTGTCCGTCCCCACCCGTCCCCATCAGGATACTCTCCGTCCCCACTCGTCCCCCGTCAGGATCCTCTCTATCCCCACCCTTCCCCGCAAGAAATTACCTCCATTCCCGCCCGACCCCATAAAAAGCAGCAATTACTTCTGACAGGATCATCAATTCCACAGTTTTTTTTTGTGTTTGTGCTGCTGTTTTCTTTGTGGCATCTCTTTGGTGGAACCCTTTTTTTGTTTTCTGTTCAGGTAATTAACTTATAACCTCCCTCTTTTACTAAGGCTGACCTGTCCCTAATATTATATGGACGAACCCTGCTTCCAAAGCCTTCCATCCCTATGGGAGTCCCGTTGGCTAGAGGGGCATCCCCGTGGGAGTCCCATGGGCCAGAGGGGCGTCCCCGTGGGAGTCCCGTGGGTTAGGAGGGATTCCCACAGGATTCTCGCGATCCTCGTTTCCGTGCAGACCTCTAGTAGAGATGCACATGCACAAATTTTAATTAGTAGCAACTAACACCAATAATTGATTGCTAGCATCCAATTATTGCTCATTAATAGTTCACTATCCAAGCATTTTGGTTCAGCACCCAAATTTGGGCGCTGTATACTGAATCCCGTGGAAAATGCTCCAGGAGAGGTATTTATTCAATTTGGAAATATAGCACAGTTTTGTTGATTCTCTGCGATTCTGAGGCCAGAGGAAGTCATTGTGGCTTCTAATTAGGGTAAAGGAGGTGGCTGGAGGGGAGAGTGTGGTTAAAGCTACAGCCTCAGCACCCTGAGGTTGTGGGCTCAAACCCACACTGCTCCATGTGACCCTGGGCGAGTCACTTAATCCCTCCATTGCCCCAGGTACATTAGAAAGATTGTGAACCCGCCAGGACAGACAGGGAAAAATGCTTGAGTACCTGAATAAATTCTTGTAAACCATTCTGACCTCCCCTGGGAGAACAGTATAGAAAATTAAATGAATGAATAAATAATAAATATATTTTTAAGAAAGTTGGTTTAGGGTAAGCAGATAGATAGGCCTTACTGAGGAGGGAAAAAAGGAAAAGAAATCTCGTACCATTATAATATATGTTCTGATTCTATATCCTACAGCAACCATAAGCCAAAGATGCCATCCATACAATTGCAAGAACCACCTTGCATTTACAATCTTTCCACAAACTGCCTGTCAAGTTTTCAGAAAGTGCGATTAATCTTCCTGGTTGTCTCTGGACTCTTTCCAAGTCATCAGAGTCACTTTGATGGAGGTGAGAACAGGACTCTACACTATAATTTAAGAAAGGGTTGAAAGTTAAGGATCATTTCTCAGCTGTTCCTAGTCAGGGCAATTTTGTTCTGCAGCTCTGCATATCAAGGGGACCATCTATATCAGTATCAACCCCAAGTCAGCCCAGTAACAATTAATCACAAGAACACTGAATAACATAAGCAGAAAAAAAATCTGTTCAGTCAGGAGTGACTGAAAGGCAGAATTCATTTCAAATTCTCATAATTAATTAACAAAGTAATTACTGTATACTGACTACAGCATATGTGTTTCATATGTGTATTTCACATACTTGATTTGTATTATTAATGATTTAATAACATAATCTAAAATTGAGGAATAGATGCAAACTTTTAAAAGGCGTTTCACAGTAAATCTGATAATCCCCTCTAACAACCTCCTAACAATAAAAAATAAAGGTTATATTTTATAGTCAAGATAGAATACTTTCTCCCATGTGCTATTCAATTTTAGATCCCTCTATGAACTTTCCAAATGTAAGCTTGTGATCTGGGTGAGGGGCAGAAGATTCAGGCCCAAATAGAGGAGTTGGAAGGAAAGAGCTCATACCCAGAATGATATGTGTCCTGTTTGAGAGGTGGAGTTTTGCCAATGAGATCTTTATACACCTTAAATGCTTATAAAAGCAAGGCAACCTTATAAGGCACTATTTAAAGTCTTATTCCTGGAATTATCACCATGTAGCATAAATCCAATATCAAATTCCAAGCTTCCAACCTTTAAAGTATTCTTTCTATGTTACAGATTTAGATCCTTATCTGGTGTTGCTGCTTCTGTTTTAGCCATAGACCTCAGAAACACCCCTCCTCCGTCCCATACAGGTTATGTTCTCATAATGGGGAGATTCATGTGTGACCTCCTCATCGGTCAAAGCTTAAATTTTAATAGCTAATGCTCAATACTTTTATGTTTTTTGAACACCTTTTATAACTTTTAAAATGACTAATGAAGTATGTGTACTTATCTTCAAAAGTGTTGCTGTACTTAGGCTGGTGGACCCGACATGTTTCGCTGCCGCTTCTTCAGGGATCCACTCATGCCGTTAACCACCATCCCGCATAGACTCTTCAGATACAAGATCTGAAGGATGGGTGGATGTTAGCTGGAAGTCCAGGATGTTGAGAGGATGTGGGGGATTTCAGGGGGAGGAGTGTTGGGATGAAGGGCTCTGTGGCTCAGATGCTCCTGGCAAGGGGAATCCCCATCAGCTGGGCCGCCAGGAATCCTTGAAACCGGTTCAGCTGATGGGGATTCCTTCTGCTGTGATCAGACATGGTAGTTGGTGGGTACGCCTACAAAACTTGCTTTTGTATGTTTTTTGCATGGACATATTTATTTTTGAGCAAAAAAGGTAAACATTCTAAGGTCCAAAACATACCTAGCTCATTTTCAAAAATAAGATGCACATTTGGCAGCTTTGAAAATGGGCATTTTTCTTGCTGGGTTTGTGGACATTTTGAGCATGTCAATGCCCCTCCATGTAAATTTAATATGAAGTTATCCAAGGTAGATGAAGAGCTGGGAAATATCAATGCAAGAAAGTCAAAACAAGAGTAGAATATGGGAACAACAGATTATCCAAACTTGACTAAAGAGAACCTTACCCTGGAGAATAAAGCAGAGAAACTGGAGGCTTTGATTCATTATAATAATTTATGATTCTTGAACTTTCCTGGTTCTAAACTAATTTCACCTCATGAAACGCTGAATAAGTATTTTTTTTAGCGATATCGCATCTGGATTATTTTTCTCTTCCAGCGATCTCCAGGGCCTATTATATTCCAGGTTCTGTGAAACAGCTTGTAGAGGGAGAAGGGAATTTTGATTTTCTTGATAAATTATATTTAACTGCCCGATTGGAATCCTCTGTAGAGGAGACTAATACCAGAATGTGAAAGAATATTAGTGTCATATTTTGGGGTTAGTGCCGAGTTATTTCATGTGATGTAGGATTTCTGTTTTCTCTGGCCTTTCTGTTAAGACACAGGAAGTCAAGGGAGCAGTTTTTATCTTACTATTGCAAGGCTTTGGCCCTTGGAATAGGATTCTTTTGGAAGATTCCTTGTAAATTTGTGATTAAGGGCTCCTTTTACAAAGCTGCGTTAGAGCTTTAACGCGCAGAATAGCGCGCGCTGAATTGCATTAGGGCTCCTTTTTATTAAGGTGCACTAGCGTTTTTAGCGCAAACAGGAAATTACCATGTGCTACACCGCGCACTACACTTCTAGAACCAACGCCAGCTCAATGCTAGCATTAAGGTCTAGCGCACACGGCAATTCAGCGCTCGCTATTCCGCGCGTTAAGCCCTAATGCACCTTTATAAAAGGAGCCCTAAGTTCTAGCCTTGTAGCGCGTGGTGTAGCGTGCGGTAATATCCTGCGTGTGCTAAAAACGCTAGCCCACCTTAGTAAAAGAAGTCCTAAATGTAAAGAATATGCTTTCTGGGATCCAGTTCAACTGCAGAAATGGGGAAAGGAGAAGCCCAGAGTGGAGAGCCTGAGGTAGTTTAATGGAGTCTAGTGTATGGCGGCCAATTTGGGGTAACTAACATTTTTGGTCCAGACATGGAAAGTGTTTTCCTCTTTTTTTTGTTTGGCAACTTTGGCTGCTCTGCTCCAGCTCTTTCATTTGGGATTTGTGAAGTAAGGGGTCCTTTTACTAAAGGGGGAATTCAACAACGAGTGCTACTGTTAAGATGGGTTATTTTACCACATTTGATGCTATTTTAGTGCAAGGTCTCATTGGATAGAATGTGATCCTGCGCTAAAATAGCACATCTTATGGTAAAAAAACCAGTCTTAACAGTAGCACACATTGATGAGTTCCCTCCTAAATGTGCATTAAACCCATTAGTGTGGCTTAGTAAAAGGACCCTTCAGTTGGCTTGTTTGGGTTTTCAGCAATTTTCTTAATAATCTTGTCCAAATATACTGACACAAAAGGAACTCAGAACTCAAGACGCCTGCAAATTATTCAAAATACGACAATTATACTAATAACAAACACAAAGAAATTTGATCACCGCTTCGGATTAACACGCACTGACTACCCATTTCACACAGAATTACGTAAAAGATACTTTCTTCTAACGTTCAAAGCACGAACAACTAATTCCCCACAATTCATAGATAGGCTTCTCATACCCTTTGCTTCAAAGAGCTCGCTTAGATCTGATACTCGGCATCTGTTGACTATTCCCTCTTTACGCCAATTAATACAATGCATTCTATAATTTTTTTCAGTGACTGCACCCTCACTATGGAACCAACGCCGACCCACCTAAGGGAAGAAACAATAGCAAACCACTTTAAATCAAATCTAAAAACCTTTTTATTTAGGGACGCTTTTGATGTATAACCATCCAATTTCAGAATGTCCTTTACCTGAATCATTCCTTCAGATGGGATCCCCTATCCTTATGTGTTAATCATTGCTGTTTACTATCCTATAATTTGATGTATCGTATTTTCACATAGATAACGCGCACCCGTGTAAAACGCGCACACGGGTATAGCGCGCGAAAAACACAAATTTATGTACAGAAATTTTTATATACCGCGCACACCCATATACCGCGCATGCTGCCCGACTCTCCCGTCGCCGCCCGACTCTCCTTTCGCCCGCCCCGACTCTCCTCTGGCCACCCCGACTCTCCTTTCACCCGCCCCGACTCTCCTCTCCTCCTTGAAGTCTTGTCCCCACCCTGAAAGCTTGATGCCCCCCCCCGACGTCCGATTCACCCCCCCCGCAGGACCGCTCACACCCCCATCCCGAAGGACCGCTCGCACGCACCCGCACCCCCACCCCGAAGGACCGCTCACACACACTCCCATCCACACCCGCACCCCCAACCTGAAGGACCGCTCGCACCCCCACAGCCTCCCGACCCCCCCCCCCCCATCATGTAGAAGCTCCTACCGGTGTCCTGCTGCTTCCTCTTGGCGGTCCCGACTCCCGACACGATCGGGGCAAGAGGGAGCTCAAGCCCTCTTGCCCCAGCCAACCACGGCACCCCCGACACAATCGGGGCAAGAGGGAGCTCAAGCCCTCTTGCCCCTCGACTCCCCGACAAGATCAGGGCAAAAGGGAGCCCAAGCCCTCTTACCCCGCCGACTCCCCAACTCCCCGACAATATCGGGCCAGGAGGGAGCCCAAGTCCTCCTGGCCCTGGCGACCCCCCCCCCCCGCTAGTTGTTCGGGCCAGGAGGGAGCCCAAACCCTCCTGGCCACGGCGACCCCCTACCCACACCCCGCCCTACATTACGAGCAGGAGGGATCCCAGGCCATCCTGCCCTCGACGCAAACCCCCCTCCCCCAATGACCGCCCCCCCCAAGAACCTCCGACCGCCCCCCCAGCCGACCCACGACACCCCTGGCCGACCCCCACGACACCCCCACCCCCCTTCCCCGTACCTTTGTGTAGTTGGCCGGACAGACAGGAGCCAAACCCCCCTGTCCGGCAGGCAGCCAACGACGGAATGAGGCCGGATTGGCCCATCCGTCCCAAAGCTCTGCCTACTGGTGGGGCCTAAGGCGCCTGGGCCAATCAGAATAGGCCCGGGAGCCTTAGGTCCCTCCTGGGGGTGGGGCCTTGAGCACATGGTCGGGTTGGGCCCATGTGCCTCAGGCCACGCCCCCAGGTGGGACCTGAGGCTCCCGGGCCTATTCTGATTGGCCCAGGCACCTTAGGCCCCACCAGTAGGCGGAGCTTTGGGACGGATGGGCCAATCCGGCCTCATTCCGTCGTTGGCTGCCTGCCGGACAGGCGAGTTTGACTCCCGTCTGTCCGGCCAACTACACAAAGGTACAGGGAAGGGGGGTGGGGGTGTCGTGGGGGTCGGCCAGGGGGGTCACGGGTCGGCTGGGGGGGCGGTCGGAGGTTCTTGGGGGGGGGCGGTCGTTGGGGGGAGGGGGGTTTGCGTCGAGGGCAGGAAGGCCTGGGATCCCTCCTGCCCATAATGTAGTGCGGGGTGGGGGTAGGGGGTCGCCGTGGCCAGGAGGGTTTGGGCGGCCTCCTGGCCTGAACAACTAGCGGGGGGTGGGGTCGCAAGGGCCAGGAGGACTTGGGCTCCCTCCTGGCCCGATATTGTCGGGGAGTTGGGGAGTCGGCGGGGTAAGAGGGCTTGGGCTCCCTTTTGCCCCGATCGTGTCGGGGAGTCGGGGGGGGGCAAGAGGGCTTGAGCTCCCTCTTGCCCCTATCGTGTCGGGGGTGCCGCGGTTGGCTGGGGCAAGAGGGCTTGAGCTCCCTCTTGCCCCGATTGTGTCGGGTGTCGGGACCGCCAAGAGGAAGCAGCAGGACACCGGTAGGAGCTTCTACATGATGGGGGGGGGTCGGGAGGCTGTGGGGGTGCGAGCGGTCCTTCAGGGTGGGGGTGCGGGTGGGAGTGCGTGCGAGAGGTCCTTAGGGGTGCGGGTGCGTGCGAGAGGTCCTTAGGGGTGCGGGTGCGTGCGAGCGGTCCTTCGGGGTGGGGGTGCGAGCGGTCCTGCGGGGGGGGGGGTGAATCGGACGTCGGGGGGGGAACTATGTAAAAAAAATTTTGTACAACGCGCTCACACGTATAACACGCAAGGGTATGCGCGGTATGTAAAAACCACGTATAACGCGCGCATTATATGCGAGAAAATACGGTAGTTCTACCCTCTTTTCCTTGTTATCTCAGTATATCTGTTCAGCTATATTTTATTTAATACCCTTTTTTAAATTATAAGTACTCTGCTTAGAAATTAGATAAGTGGATAAACAAATTTTAAATAAAGTTAGGGCTCCTTTTACAAAGGTGCGTTAGGGCCTTAACGCACGGAATAGCGCGCACTAAAATGCCCCGCGCGCCAACCGCTACCGCCTCCTCTTGAGCAGGAGGTAGTTTTTTGGGTAGCACGCGCTAATCCAGTGCGTGCGCTAAAAACACTAGCACACCTTTGTAAAAGGAGCTCTTAAACTTGGAAACTTTTCTTCCTAGGATTTGTTTTTCTTTGAAAATTTCAGAAAAATATAATAAGTTGCAAATGTTAAAAAAAACCAAAAACCTTGTGATCTAAGTCAATTGCTTCCTAAAAAATCTGTGAGTTTGCTGAGTTTAATTTACTTCTTGTATATTATTTTTAAGTATAGGGGATAGGAAACATTTGCAGTAAATTTGCATAGGATCTGTGGAAAGGCATCTGCAGCAAACACTCATGGATTTTCACAGATTACGCATGAGGTTAATTCTATAACAGGGTGCCAAAGTGCCACCTATTTTACAAAGGAAAATTGGCCCATACTTTCTGTTATAGAAAACTAGCATAACAGGTGAAATAATTGCCTATAATTTAGACACAAGCTTTTATGTTAGTCATACGTAAATGTGGTAAATATGCACATAATATACTGTAGTTTTCTATACATTATACAACTATCTGTGAGTCCCGCTCACACTTCACCAAGACTCCACCTATTTGTATGCACGCCTGTGAAGCACATGCTATATAACAGGGGTGCCCAATACGTCGATTGCAATTGACCGGTCGATCGCTAAGGGAACTCCAGTCGATCGTGGAGCCATGCGGTTTCCCTTCTCTTTTCCCCCCTCCTGACCGGCGTCCAATTAATCCACCTCTTGAAGAACGCCGGCCAATCAGAGTGCTGGCAGGGCGGGGTTAGAAGGTCGGCGGGGGATGGAGCTTAGCACCCTACTACAGGAGACAGAAGCGCCTGTTGTGGTAAGAGCCGAGGACTTAGTGCTGCCCGATTCAAATCGATTCACATCGGGTGAATCGATACGATTAAAAAAAAAAAAAAAATCTGCCTCCCAATTCAGTGATTGATCCTCCCCCCTTGCCCCCTAAAGCAGGATAGGCAATTCCGGTTTAGGCAGTTCCGGTCCTCAAGAGCCACAGGCAGATCAGGTTTTCAGGATCTCCACAATGAATATGTATGAGATGGATCTGCATGCAATGCCTCCTTGAGATGCAAATCTATCTCATGCATATTTATTGTGGATATCCTGAAAACCTGACTTGCCTGTGGCTTTCAAGGACCGGAATTGCCTATCCCTGGCCTAGACTATTATTAGAAACACTGGGGTTTTTTTGAAGTCTAGGGTGGGCTATTACTGTAAACACTTAAGTTTTTAGCTCTCTTCCAGACCCTACATGTAATGTAATGTAATGTAATGTAATTTATTTCTTATATACCGCTACATCCGTTAGGTTCTAAGCGGTTTGAAGAAAATATACATTAAGATTATAAATGAGAAGTAAGAAGGTACTTAAAAATTCCCTTACTGTCCCGAAGGCTCACAATCTAACTAAAGTACCTGGAAATTAATAAAGAAGAGAAAATAGTACATGAGGTACTAAAAGCTGTTCTAGCCAGGTAGGGAAGAGTCAAGACCTGACTGCTTCCCTCTCCCATCCCCAAATCCAGATATAAAGTCTAAGAGTCCAAGTCACTCACCTAGTCTGTCCAGTTTTCCTCATGCAGGTCAAGGAACTATTGCCTCTCTGACTGCATGCAGGATAACCATTTCTCTTCTCCACCCTCCATCTCCCTATGATGGCTAGCCCTGTTTTACTTTCTCTCAATGTTATGGCTGTACTGGCCCAAATGAGCTTGAGAAGAGGTAAGAAGAGAGGTCTATTCATCACAGAGGGGGGCAGAGCATAGAGGAAAGCAATTTATTTATTTAGATTTATTAACTACTTTTTCATGAAGAGATTTACCCAAAGTGGTTTACAATCCATTGAATAATAATCAGGTACTCTTAAGTGTTTCCCCTACCTGTCCTGTCAGACTCACAACCAAACTGTGGTACCTGGGGCAATAGAGGCTAGCCCAGGTGTCACAGGGAGCTGGCTGGGATCAAACTCACAACTTCAGGGTGCTGAAGCAACAGCTCTAACCATAAAGCCGCTTCTCCCCATGTTATTGCAAATCCCAAGGACTGGGTAATTATTTGGAGAATCAACATTTGGAATCTGGATTTAACATATCAATTAAAAGTTTTCTGGTTTTGATGTGTGTGTGTATAGTGGGGGGCATTAGAAACAATATGGTATATGCATATTTGTAGAATACTGCTTAGCTGGAATTTTGGTATGTGCCGTTATTCTAGTCATTTACATGCATATTGGTCACATAAATTGTCACGTGAATGTTAGCACTCGCTTTGTAGAATTACCTCTATAAGGTCTCACTAACAGTAGTAAGGATGGATTAGGAAGCAGGCAGATAGGAGCTGTGGAGAAAAGAGAGGCAGACAAAGGAAGAGTGAAGAAAATAGTCTATTTAAAATCATCCACGAAGGTCAAGGACTGTTATCACTTAGAAACTGATATTCTTATAACCTTTCAAGCAGCAAGAATAGACAGAAAAGACAGGGAGTTGAGAGTCTACACAAACCTGCTTTCAGACTCTTTCACTAGGAAGTCCCCCTACCCTCCTACCCTCCCTATGACTCCTGCAGACTGCCTGGAAGTTCATTTAGAAGCGAATGTTGCTCTCTCCATACTTAATCTTGTGTTGCCACTAGCTGGTCAATATGGGTACTCTGGAAGCTGTAATTCTCCTTGACGGCTCCTTGGCTTTAAAGCTCTGATTATGTTTCCCTGCTGGGGTTTTGTGGATTAATGGACTCGGGGTATTGGCAGCTGAAGCCCCTGGTGGGATCAGGGACTGTACAAACTGTGCTTCTGTATCCCATCTAAGGGAAGAAAGCACATCATGAGCAGTACTGGGGAAGGGGCTGGGGTGGACATTCTAAAAAATGATTTAGGGATGAAAACCTGCTCATTCCTAGAGCCTTCTTGTAAAGACAAACAGCTGTATCATATCTTGCTCAGCAGCATATGAGGGAGCAATGGAGAGGGGGATGGCTTCTGAAGGTCAGAAACTCAGAACTTGCTACTTCTTAATCTGGAAAAACAGATGATGGATGGATGTGCGATGGAAGAGAGGGTTAGGGAGGCAGGAGGTTATGATTTGCTGTTATTGTTTTGAATGTTGTACCCCGCACTGTACAACATTTTTGAAAGTTAGCGGGTTACAAGGCTTTGAATTAAATAAATCAAGATGTACTAGAAAGTGTTTCTCAGTAATCTAGATCATCGATCACAAACTGCATCTGTAATGTCTATCAGTCTTTATAGGATAATTCTATAAGTGACTTCAGTATGTAGAACAATGTCATGTGCACCAGCAGGAATTTATAAAATTGCTCTGTGGCACGCAGGGATAAAAGTAACAAAAATGCACCTACTTAGATCATATTCACAGAAATAACATAAGAAACATGTGAAAATTTGAGGGCTGCACATCCTTCCTGTACAAAGCAATAAAATGTAATAAACAAGAGGCTAAAACTGGCAAAATGAACCAGTATCATGAAAAGTTTCACACAGTACTGACTCATTTAAATATCATGCAAATGAATTACAAGGATTTATGAGAGGGGGTTTAGCAAAAATCCCTGACTCTTATTACAAAAAGATGTAACCACATTTTTCTGACATAGCGTTACTTTTTCTGGAAAAATCTTTGGGCCCCTTTTACAAAACTGGAAAAAACTTCTAACATGATTACGACAACAAAAAATGCCTTAATGCAGTGTGCACTCAAGGCATCCCGCAATAAATTTGGGGATCGGTACACAATACAAATACACTATATAATGACAATTATTTTTTAGCACTGGGGCAGGTCTGGGAGTGGAGAATGTTCTACTAATCGTTTAGTGTGTGGGCAATGCTGCACACTAATTGATTAGTGCAAGTTTAGCACACGACCACTTACAAAATAGGTAAAAGTAGAGGCTAATGCATAATGGCCACACAGCATTGGGAAAATTAACACATGAACATTAATTGGGAAAATAGAAAAATCGGTCATTTTACTCCAGCCTTAGCACATGGGAATGACCCGATTAAGGATGTACTAAGATCACTTTTTACAAGCTAATTTTGCTATGGTGAAATTGCCAATGAGACGATTTGAATGATTCTTTACCTCACTAGCTGTCTTGCATGATTTTCGCAAGTGGCTCCCCCAAAGGAAAAACAGAAAATGAAGGGTCCCTTTACTAAACTGTGGCAAGCATTAGTGTGTGCTTACCGCAGTAAAAAAATAAAAAATAAAATAAAAAGAAGCTTACTAAAGGTCATACTCAGATGCCCTACAGTAATTTTGCACTCTGCGCATGCTTCTCATGCGCCAAAAAATAATCTGGGACAGATTGCATGTGGAGTTTAGGCATGTTCCACATTAATCAGTTAGTGTAGCTACATGATAACCAGTTAAAGCAGGGTTAGAAAATAAGCCCTTACTGTCTACAAAATAGATGGCAGTAGGAGCTCACACACTAAGAGCTCCTTTTACTAAGGTGCGTAGAGTTTTTAGCGCAAGCACAAAATTACCGCGTGTTAAACCACGCAGTATGCTTCTAGAATAATGCAGCTCAATGCTGGCGTTAAGGTCTAGCGCGTGGGGCAATTTAGCGCGCGCTATTCCGCGCGTTAAGGCCCTAACGCACCTTAGTAAAAGGAGCCCTAATGGCCATACTCTAATGGGAAAATGAGCGTGTGGCCATTAATACAGAAAATAGGATTTCCCAGCCATTTTACTGTTGCGTTAAAAATGGCCTCAGTGCAGGGGTAAGACCCATGTAAAGGTGCACTGAGGCCACTTTTTACCACACTTATGGACATAGTGTGGATAAATAACCATGTAATTTGATCCTTAACATATGCTAAAGGCACTAACATCGGTTGGAGCACTCTAATGTAGTAATAAATAGGCTCAATCCCTAACAAACAAGCACTCACTAATAACAACCCAACCAATACCCCTCCCCAACCATAATGACCCCATAATGGCTGAACCCCCTTCCCCTCCTCCTACATGACCCCCAAGCCTACCTTAGTGGAGTTCTCTTGTTTCTGGTTTGCAGGCAGGAACAATCTCCAGTCATTCCTACTCTTGCAGATGCCTTCTTCCAAAATGGTGCAGGTGACCCCTAGTGGTAATTTTGCGGTACTATTGCAATGGGTCATGTTTCCATATAAAGGCATTTATTTTGTTTATTATATCATTTTTATTTTGCATATTTTATTTGTATTATGTTATTTATAGTGTTTACATTATGGAGTAAATGCATAAGCAACATAAAAATGTACAACAGCATTTTACACACTTAAGTAAGCACACATAAAATTGTCCCAGAGTATATTCACATAAAGGTAGGCACAAGGCTTGATATTCAGTGCTATTTAGGTAGCTGAGAATGGCTCCCAGCTGATTAAACAGCACATAGTTAGCTATCTGGTTAGTCGCATAGGTGGGGAGATTGGCAACCAAGGCATGCCTCCCTGCTCTTCCCTACCCTCTGCCACTTGAGCATTTCCTCACCCCTTGCATACCTCTTGAAATGTTCACTGGCACGAGAAGCATCTTCTGCATACTGCTCGTGTTGGCTTCCGCTCTCTTCTGACATTCCGTTCTGGACTCGCAACCAGGAAGTGATGTCAGAAGTGAGCCAAGGCCGGCACAAGTAGCAGGCAGAAGATATTGCTCACATCGGCAAACATTTAAAGAAATATGTGGGGAGTGGAAAGGAGAAGAGGCGCCAGCGCCCCAGCAAAGATGGTGCCCAGAGCAGTCTGCTCTACTTACTGTGCCACTGTATCTGGTGATATTCAATGGGAGATAGCCAGATTGGTTGGTGTACAGCTATTTCGCGCAGCATAGTTAATCACTGCCAATATTCAGCAGCCAGATAGAGCCTCCTAAAAGGCTGGTCTATCTTTGGCCATTAAGACTTAGCCAGCTAGCTGCTAAATATTGGCCTAGCTGGCTATGTTTCAGTTAGCCAAAAATAGATTGGAAATTCAATGTTGATCACTGACATTGAATTTCCAGTATCTCTGTGGACTGGCTATCTCCCACAGTCTGAATATCGGGGTGGGGGGAAGGGTTGGAAAACATAGGCCCTGATTCTATAAAGGGAAAGGGAATGGGACTTGTATACTGCCCTTTTCTGGTTACACATTTAAAGTGGTTTACATACATGCAAATACTTTGTACCCAGGGCAATGGAGGATTAAGTGACATGCCCAAGGTCACAAGGAGCAGCACTGGGATTTGCCACTTTTCACCTCCAAAAAGTCCGTCTAAAGTTAAGCACCTACATCGGCGAGCCTAGCAAATGTAGGCTCCAACTTAATTAATAAGCTTAATAGACACTGATAATTGACACTTGGTACCTCATAATTCACATTGATAGGAGTTAATTGAAAGTTAGGCGCACAATTTGCTAGACGTAATTCTATAAAAGTTAGATGTCTAATGCACAGCACATATTTAAAAATGGGTGTGATTAGAGAATAATGGTAAATCACAGTAAAATCACGGGAATGGGAAAAATTTGTGCTGTTTATCACGGATGTGGGAGCAAAGATTTTCACTGTTCTGCAGGAGTGGCAAAAAGCTTTGTTCCTATGGGGGGAAAAAGCCCATGCTTACCACTCCCCAAGCTTCTTTCCTCCCTTCCTCCTGCCGGCAAAAAGTTCATGCCTTCTAAAACCAGCTGATCCCACACAGGCCCGCTCATGGTCTTCCCTCTGCCAGGTTCTGTCCTTATGATGAAACTTCCTGTTTCACGAAGACAGGAAGTTGCATCACATAGAGGGACCCGGCAAAGGAAAGGCCACGAGCAGGCCTTTGTGGGATTGGCTGGCTCCAGAAGGAGGGAGGGAGGAAAGCACATTTTTTTCCCCTGAATTCACTTTTGTCCCCACTAGAGCCCCAGGGATATTAAAGTAAGTTCAGGTGAGGCCAGAAGTGGTATCCAGCAGAGGGTGAACTTACTTTTTTTGCCCAAAGAAGCAGGGCGATTGCGTCAGAGGGAACATGGAGAGCAGCCTGCGAGGTTCACTACAGCTGTTCGTGAACCTAAGCAGGCTGCTTTGAACAGGAGCGGCAGCGGCGGCAGCAACCATGGGTGGATGGAGGAAGGGGAAGAACGTATTGGATGGGTGGATGGAGGGAGGGGAAGCGAAAAAGAAGGGCTATGGAGCAGGCAGGAAAGAGGGCTGCTTTGGGGGGAGGGGTGTGCTGGGGCCAGACAGCAATCGGGGGGGAGGAACAGATGGGGGGCCATGAAGCAGGCAGGCATTGCACAACAGGGGGAAAGGGGGCTGCTTTGGGGGGAGAGTTGTGCTGGGGGCAGACAGCAATCGGGGGGAGGGAGGAACAGAAGGGGGGCCACGAAGCAGGCAGGCATTGCACAACAGGGGGAGAGGTGAAAGGGGGCTGATTTGGCAAGCAGGGGGGGCCAGGGAGACAGACAGAAAGAAAGAAAGAAAGACGCACGGACAGGGGACCTGGGAGAGTTACAGACACAAAGAATGACAGACAGACAGCGTCCAGGGAGAGAGACAAATAAAAAAAACAACAACACACCATACATACAGACATCTACTCTAGCACCCGTTAATGTAACGGGCTTAAAGACTAGTACTTTAATAAAATGATTTTAACTGTTTGAGGCTTGGGCAGATGGGATTAAAGTGAATTCACAGGGACAGAGCTCAAAGGGATGGGGCAAGGTTGAGGCGAGGATGTGGACAGAGCTCACAGGGATGGAGTGGGGACGGGGACAAACTTTGTCCATGTGTCATTCTCTAGGCATGATTAGGGGGTGAACTGTAGGCAAGTTTTTGAGTTAGGCACCATTATGGCATAACTCAAAACCTCTGGCATAAATAGGGTGCACCTTAAAGCTGTGATGCCTTGTTTACCCGCTTATCAAATTTCTATGTGGCATACATAACAATTAAAATCAAGGCAAAAAGGGCAAACAGAATGCTAGGAATGATAAAGAAGGGGATCACAAACAGATTGGAGAAGGTTATCATGCCGCTGTACTGGGCCAGGGTGCGCCCTCACCTGGAGTACTGCGTACACCATTGGTCGCCGTACATGAAGAAGGACTCGAGAGGGTCCAGAGAAGAGCTACTAAGATGGTTAAGGGGTTGGAGCTTCCGTACAGCAAAAGATTAGAGAAACGGCCTCTTCTCCCTCAAACAGAGGAGATTGAGAGGGTACATGATTGAAACATTCAAGGTACTGAAGGGGATAGACTTAATAGATAAGGTTGTTCACCCTCTCCAAGGTAGGGAGAATGAGAGGGCACTCTTTAAAGTTGAAAGGGGATAGATTCCGTACAAACGTAAGGAAATTCTTCTTCACCCAGAGAGTGGTGGAAAACTGGAATGCTCTCCCGGAGGCTGTCATAGGGGAAAACACCCTCCAGGGATTTAAGACAAAGTTAGACAAGTTCCTACTGAACAAGGATGTACGCTGGTAGGGCCAGTCTTTGACCAAAAGGGCTGCTGCGTGAGCGGACTGCTGGGCATGATGGACCACTGGTCTGACCCAGCAGCGGCATTTCTTATGTTCTTAAGGGAATACTTCATATACACTTGCTGTTAGATGATAGTAACTTATGTGGACAAATGATGCAGCATTATGTTACTTATTCTGTATCATATTATCTTTGATGAATTCCTTATCTTTCTTTTTGTTGTAAAGGACAAAAAAAAAAATTTCAATAAAAATATGGAACAAAAAAAAAAAATCAAGGGAATATATATTTTTAGATAAGGACAGATGTACTTTAAGATACAAAGGGTTAAGTGTAGAACTACAAAAATGGATAGGTTAGAGACATGTACGGGTTAGAGGGGCTTATGGGCCTGGCTCCTCCTCTCTATGGTTCACTAGCAAATTGTTTCTCAACATGCGGTATGTGTACTCTTAGGGGTACGCTGGCCGCTTGTTGGGGGTATGCGGCCTTGCCGCTGTGGAGGATATTCCCCGCCCATCAGTAGAAGCCTCTGCTGCCGGGGTTCCCTGCCTGCCCCCACCCCTACCCCGCTGAAGCTGCTGCCAGGATCCCTCCCTCCCTCCCTGCCCCCCCCCCCAAAGTCAACCCAGTTACTTGTTGGAGCCACACTTGCTACCTCCGCTGACCCAGAGAGAAATCTTGTGGGTCAGCCATGTGCAGGGTGTGCATCGCTGCTCGTGCCATCCCTGCATAGAGTTCACTGGGGGTAGAGGGAACAAGTGTGGCTCCAACAAGTAGCTAGGTCGGCTTAGGGGGCGGGGTGCAGGTGGGAAGGCAGGCAGGGAAGGATGGATTTCTGGCAGCAGTTTCAGTGGGGGCAGGCAGGCAGGGATCCCTGGCATACAACTTAATTTTGGTACAAAGGCTGGAAGGCAGGAAGGGGGACACAAACTCAACACAGAAGGAAGGGAGTGACACAGAAGGGAGGGAAGAAGGGAGCACTAACTTGGGACATAGGAGGGAGGGAATAGGGAGAATTGTTGGGCATGAATGTGTGAGTGAGAGACGGTGCACATGGGGGATGAAAGGAAAACTGGGCATACAGAGAGAGAGAGAGAAGAGTGCAGTAGAGATGCATGGGGAATAGAAGGATGAGAGGGAGAAATGTTGGTTCTGGTGGAGGAGAGAGATCAGAGGGACAGATTGAAAGGGATGCAAGGGGGAGGAATGTTGGGCATAGTGAAGGAGGGAGAGATGTGGCAAGGTGTTGGAAAGGGGTGATAGAAGGAGAAATGGGCATGGGGCTGGTGGGCAGTGATGAAAAATGCTGCACATGATCTGGGGATGAGAGAGGGAGAAATGTTGGATATAGCAGTAGAGGGGGTGGGAGAAATGCCTGGATCTCTCAAGACAGATGGGCAGTGAGAGAGGGAGATCTGTTGCCAATAGGGGTGAAGGAGAGAGGAAGAAATGTTGGACTCGTGGAGGAACAGAGAAAGATGTTGGCTTGAAGAAGTTGAGAAATACTGCACTAGCCCACCCACTAGGCTACTTAAGACACCTATGTGATGTTGTACTAGGCTTTCCCATACCAGATACTGCTGTTCTACAGACAGGTATATACTGTTTTATTTAGAAATTTGGGAGATGGGAGGGGGTCAGTGGCCACTGGGGGAGTGTGTGTGTGGGGGGGGGTCAAGCTCTCCAGTGGTCATGTGATCAGTTTGGGTGCCTTTTTGACACTTAGAGGCTTGTGAAACAGGTCTAGCCAAAAACATCTAAGATCCATCTAGAATGTCTTGCAAAAGGTTTGATTATCATTACAAAACATCCAAATCTAACTTGCCCCCAAACCTGCCCATAACACGCCTTTTACCCGCTTCTTTTAGACTTAGACATTCTGGAAGATGAACTACCCACAAGCCATCCAAATTTCTAGTTTCAAAAATCGGCACTTGGATGTTTTGGGGAGCAAAACATCCAAGTGCCGACTTAGGTGGTTTTTTGGATGTTTTTGTTTTTTGATTATGCCCCTATTAGTTAGCCTATGATGGTAAGCTCACTACTGCAGGGCTAAATTAACCCCAGATATTCAACGCCAGGGCATGTCCATCCTCCAGAGTTAGTGTAACAATCCTAAAGTTAAACAGTGCTGATTGAGAATGGTGCTAGTTAACTCTGTAGGAAAACCTTTCAGCTGTCCTAACTTTATCCACTCAGCTGATTATTGGACTGAATATCACCATTAACCTGATAAGCACTGGCTCTATCCATGCTCCATCCCAGACTACCCCTAACATAGGTGGGTAGGGAATGGCTGGTTAGGTGGAATATTCAGTGGTACCAGCTAGTTAAAAAACACTGGATATTGTGGTATGGCCAGATCAGTCGTGCTTAACCAGGCAGGAGCCTCTTCTACATACTGCCAATAACTGCTACTTGCTGCCAGTTGAGTGCTTGTTAACACCAATTATTATTAACATCTAATTAGATAATTTGTTTACAAAGAGATTTGTGATCTGCACCCAGATTTGCATGCTCATCTTTGGGGGACCTATATAAAATCCGGTGTTAAGAATGCACCTTGAGCATCTGTCTGAATCTTTTGTCCCCCGCCTCCTTTCTCTATCCTTTCAATCTCATTTTCTCTGCCCCCAACCCTTTTTCTAAAAATAAAGATACTGGATAGCAGCCAGAGTTAGAGGAAGAGGAGGGTTCCACCTTCCAATCCAAAGAGAATATGAAAACTGAATTAAGTTCTGTTTGTTTCCAGGTTGATCAGCAACCTGGCATGCCCTGGCAGAAAATCATCACTGCTGGCTCAGTTGGGCTGAGTGCAATATTTCTCATTGCCTTGGTAATGCTCTATTTCTAGCGTGTGGTTTGCTCAGAACTGGTGTTAGACAAGAAAGGCCCAGCACAGAAGCCGGACAGTGTGCTATAGATCCTGCCAGAGAAACAAAAAAAACTGGTTTGAAGCTAAGGGGGGACAAGTCCAGGACAAATGTCAGGAAGTTCTGCTTCACGCAGCGAGTAGTAGACACCTGGAATGCTCTCCCAGAGGAGGTTATTATGGAATCCACTGTGCTAGGATTCAAAGGCAAATTAGATGCACATCTCCTTACGAGAGGCATAGAGGGATATGGGTGACTATCAGTTTACACCTGACTGGGCCTCTGCATGTGCAGATCACCGGACTCGATGGACCATGGGTCTGATCCGGAGATGGCAGTTCTTATGTTCTGTGGAATGACGATGATTCTGAAATGGACTTTAATGAAAGAGTCAAAGTTCCAAATTTACAATAATATAATCCACTTGAAAAAATAGTAAATAATCCACATACAAATCAAAAGGACCTAGTCCGCTAATAGTGCAGGACCCAACACGGTCCGCATTTCAACAAGATGTCTTCTACAGGGGTCCCTAAGAGTCCTATGGTGATGAATATGTGGAAAAACTGGTATGTGGAGAGACGAATACTGCTTTCTAAAGATCCTGCCAGCAGGCTTTGCCTTCATGAGTTTGAGGCAGTCATGGGGCCCCTTGTGGCATGGAAGTCTAGAGCAGGGATGTATGGCTACCTGCCATAGTAGGACCCTGGCTTGCTAATGACACTTTTAGAGAGGAATTTTTAAGAAGCTCTCTAAGTGTAGAAAACGGGCTATGCAAGATTCACCATCATATACGAAAGTAAATCAAAAAGTAAAGGCAAATTACATATAACGGCTTTAATAGAAGTAACTGTGAGCAACTGAACATATCACTTTTCCACTTAGTCCCCATGCAAGATGACGCATTTAATGCATTGTTCAACTAGCTTCTGCATTCCTGCAGAGAAGAAATTTTTTGGCTGTTCGTATAGATATAAAAATATATTCAGAGAGCAATCCTATATATACTTTTATACATGTATAAAATAAGCTTTTCCAGGAAGGGGGTTGATCAGAGTACAGGATACCCTAGCTAACACATATGTTTATTTATGTCTGTTCTAAAGCAGGCATCAATATATACATGTACCTGCCATTGCTGACTGTACATATATGATACAATTTTAGTAGGGAAAGAATACATATACTGTTCTTTTTTAAATTGCCACTTTTTATACATATACTTGCCACATCCACTTATACAGTTGATTCTAAAATCATCTCTTTCATATGCTATATGGTACATGGATTGTACGTCTTTTCTATAAGCAGCCCAGCCACCCACCACCACCGTTCGCAACAGCCAGTGAATATGCGCTTCTTGTGTACTCAGGGCTGAAACACAGCAGACGGTGCACGCAAATACTGTTGAGATACTGGGTCTAACCAACAAGCCCTAGAAGGCATATCAGGCAGGTAGAACCCAGTTCTATTGCTTATCACAGAAATCAGTTCCACAGCACACGACCTCACAGCACAAACATCCACAAACATGTACAGACTGAATGCCCCAAGCAAACAAGGCTTCAGCTCTCATCTGTTTAATACAGATGCATCCACTCTGGGTTAGCAGGAGGATGACAGAGCAGGGCCTGTCTCAGTTTATCACTTATGCTACATTATAGCATATTTAGGTATGTACTGATCCTAAATGCCAACCTATTAGGCACATGATTAGAAAACTAGTTCGGAGGGAGGCGTGTTTGGGGAGAAATATACTGTTTTCTTCCTCAGCCTCCCTTAATATGATGCCAGGCAAGTATTCTGAGAACGGCAGTGTTCGTGACCAGAGAGAGAGAGGGAAGCAGAGAAAGCCAGCGGCTAATGAAACACACAAAACGTGCCCAGAAATCAGAGCCAAAGCCCCAGGGAGCACAGAGCCACACTAAAGAAAAATCATTTCTATCTGAGGAGTTATACTGTCACTAATCTATGTAGAAAGGAAAGGAAAAATAGAGGCTAACAGAACCAAGGATTCACTTATCCTCATTTAGGGAAGTTTATATATATATGTGGGTGAGGGGGGGGATTAAAAATGTAACAGGGAAAAAAGAATTTACAAAATGTCTTTTAAGTTCTTTAGAGATAAACAATGTAGCACTTTCACTTCTAAAAAAAAATTTAAAAAAGCAGCTGAATCCCTCCATAAAAATCCTCAAACCTTGAGTTCACCAAGGCCCTATTTTATCAAGCTGCGTTAGGGTTTGTTTGTGTTTTTTTTAAATCACCGGCAACTGTGGTAAAAGCTCCAACGCTCATAGGACGCTCATGGCCGGCGATAAAAATCCCTAATGCAGCTTGATAAAAGGGGGCCTAATAGTGCTGAACTCAAGAGAGAGGTAGGGGTAGGGAGTCAATCATCCTCCCAGCGGTCACCAAAGCAACAGACCTCAGCTTTAAACCAGGAAGTCCAGAAGCCACACATGACAAGATGCCTGAGCTTAAATATCCCAAACTTACAAACAGAGAATAAAAGCACAAACTAAGAGGCGGTATTAAGCAAGCTTCCACTGTTATAGATAAGTCCAGCAAAACTGGACCTGAGAGACCCAGGAACCAAACTTTGCTTATAAAAAAGGATTAAGACATCTCCGGCTTCCTGCCAGTGCACATCTATGGGGATCCCTGCAAGCAGAATGCTTGAACTCTGTCAGCTCTCTAATTTTCTTTCTGAATGTCTCCACAGGCAGAAATAAGAAACACAACAAAACAATGTTTAACATGAACAGGTGTATTGAGAGAATACCAAAGAAAATCTTTGTTAAAGAAAGCAGGAAGGAGGAGAAGACAAAAGAAGCACAATGTGACCAAAACAGTCAAAAACAAAAGCAGGCTCAACAAAAGTCAATAAATCACACTCTTCCCCCCCCACCTCTTATCAAATATAATTTTCTGCTCAAAATGCTCAAGGCAAGGAAGAAGAGTCAAATAAAGCAGTATAAACAACATAATTTCTGAAGTAATCACATAAATTAAAAAGTTTTAGGTAATTGTTACTCTTCCTGGCCGGAAAGCCTGCCCCAAGATTCTTTTCTCTTCTCCCAGAGAGACTCTGTTTTATGAACCTCAGCATCCACCTGAGACTTATTAGAACACGTAGTATGGAAAGCAAGAATACACACAGCTCTACCAGAAATGCACCTGGGACACCCAGATTCAAAATACAATTACAGAAAGAAAGATCAGTAGTAGAAAATGTTTTTTGTTTTTTTTTTTAAATCAAGTGTTGAATCTCCTCACCAATATCATCTTTCAACACTGAAAGTCTTTTCCCTCCTCCCTCACAGAGCCCTTCCCTGGCAAAAGAGATACAGCACAGGGCAAGGAGAATAAGCCAAACATAGCGAAGGATGCCAGAAGAGGACACTGGATTGATAAGTACGGACTATTCACTAGGTACCATCTCTCCCTCGTTGCCCCTCTCCACATCTCCCACCCTATTAGCCTTTGCAGGATTTTTCAATAACCCAACAGACTAATGCACTTGTCGCTGTCTGTTCATTCCCATGATCCTGACTAGAATCCAGATCCTGGTGCCTAGTCCCTATTACACTGAACCTCAGTACTGGTCATTATCCTCTAAAATGTACCTAAACCTCTTCCTTTGTACTCATCCCAAGGCCAATACCGAAAATTTTAGTACCCCTTGACTTTCCACTTTTGCCATATTTCTAAACTCATACAGCATCTCTCTATCAGCCACAGTTTGTTTCTCAGGAAATCACCCCCCCCCCCCCCCCCCCCACACACACACACAACTTACCTTGGGAACTTTTCCTTCTCACCCCCCCCCCTCCACCCCTCCATTCATCACAGCAGCTGCCCTTACTTCCTCATGTTCCCCGTGGCATTTGTCCTCGTGCCAGACCATCTGTCCCAGTCAGCATCGGTCCTTCTGCTTCACCCTAGGCATTTCCCTTCACCAGCCTCCGCACCTGAACTCTGACTCCTCGCCTTGGCGCGTGCTTCTCCCTCCCCCCCCCCCCCCTCTGTCTCCTTTGCCCAGGTCACGGACCCTCTCTGCCATCGCGTGCACCCCACGTGCCTTGATTTGATTAAACCTCCCTTCACCTGCTCCACCACCTGTGCATCCCCGCCCCCCTAAAAATCACCCTGGGGCGTAGGAAGGTAATTCTTACCCACGGTGAAGAAGGGCAGCTCCGTGTTCTCCAGGTCGTCCTGCACCGCGATGCGGCCGGGCAGTTCGTTGCGGACGAAGAGCAGCAGGCGGGACTCGGGGGGACCTCCACCGGGGCCCGAGGGAGAGGGCGCCGCCGAGCCGCTCCAGCTGATGTCGTTCTCGCGCAGCACGGGCAGCGTGGACACCGTGACCGTCTTGAGCCGGCACGGCGGCGGCGGCGGCGGGGGGCTGGCGGGGGGCTGCGCTCCGGAGCCCCGGCCGGGCCCGCAGGTCAGCATCAGCGCCGCCAGGAGCAGCGGGGAGGCGGCGGCGAGCATGCTGGGGGGGGAGAGAGGGGAGAGCGGAGGAGGGAGGGCGCGCTGCAGCTGGAGCGAAAGAGACGGGCAGAGTGCACGGCGCCGGCACCGAGCGCAGCCTGGCGGGCTCGGCACACAGCACAGCCGCTTAGCCAAGCGCCCTGGCCCCGCCCCCTCAGCCCCGCGTCGCCTGGCAACGCCCAATCCCCTGCAGCTGCATCCCTCTGCCGCCCGACCCCTTTAACCCTCTGCACAGCCTGCCCCTGCTAGGCACAGGACATCCTGCGCTCTCCAGCCCTGCAGGAAGAAGGGCTAATGATCGCCCCCTGACAGGGCTTTAAAGTGAATTGCTTCTGCTTTCTTAAGTTGCTTCTACTTTCCGAAAGGTTTTCGAGGGGAGGAGTTCTTGCAGGCAGAACATTTGTCAGTGGGTCTAGCTGTCTGGTACTGTTACGGAGGTCGGTGGAATTTAAGATTATGCGGTGCTAGTTTCAGTTTGATGAGTTTGGTTACTCTAAAGTTACAAGAAAGCCTCTCCCTCTCTCTCTCTCTTATTAGTGGGCTTATACCTTTTGTGCTTATTTATTTACTGTATACACTTTGGACATATAAAACTTGTATGCTGAGATTAAATCGTCCCACTTAGTCATCTGCACACTGGTCACATACAGAAGTGCACATTATCCCAATTCCTATCCTCCTCTTTCTCTGTAGACCTGGTAACACCCAGTCCTGCACCAGGGAACTCCTATTGCTATCTCCCACCATTTCTCATTATTCCTCCTATAGAATGTAGACAGTGTTCAGTCTCCAGTCCTAGCATATCACTGCTACCCTGCTCTTATATGAGGCCACCTAGAAATATTTAATTGTGAATCATATTTTCATGCTGTCCATTTTGCATGACACCACGTAAAATCACAGTCTATTGAACTACTTGGAATAATGTTTCAACACATTGCTTAAAGCTGTCAAAGAGACTGATTTTTAAAACAAAAATAAAAAAATCATGCACTAAGATTTAGCACACATGATGTTTACTACCATGCTATAAAAAAGGTTACCACTAATGCATAAGGTAATCATATATAAATTGCATAGTATTAAAAATGCTTGTGCTAATAATGGTAGTAAACAATAGAAAGTGCATTAACTTTATAACTGATTTCAGTAGTGAGTGGTGGAAGTTATGCTTAACTCACACCATACTGTGAACAACAAATAATAATAATTTATTCTTATATACCGCCAGACCAGAAATGGTTCTAGGACCAGCGGTTCACAACAAATAGAGCTGAACATGCAGTGTTTTAAAAATACAATTCATAATAGAAATACATAATTATTTTTAAAGGCAAAGAGTGCATTAGGATACAAACTTATCAAATACTTGTGTCTAATAATTTTCTAAAATTTAGCAGACTGAAAAAAGAGGTTTCTCTCAAGAAACCTCTTTATAACGACTCATATATTGTTAAAATTGACAGTGGCACACAGCTGAGCTGTTTTAATAATCACTGGTTCTAGTTTTATACATTTAATTTTATGCAATACTCATAGTGATCCACTTGAGTTGCTCAAATAAATGTCCCAGCTCTAAGCTAGTTTCCCGGTAGAGGTGGTGGAGACAAAGACTGTCTGTGAATTCAAGAAAGCATGGGGCAGGCACATGGGCTCTCTTAGAGCAGGGGTAGGGAACTCCGGTCCTCAAGAGCCATATTCCAGTCGGGTTTTCAGAATTTCCCCAATGAATATGCATTGAAAGCAGTGTATGCAAATAGATCTCATGCGTATTCATTGGGGAAATCCTGAAAACCCGACTAGAATACGGCTTTCGAGGACTGGAGTTCCCTACCCCTGTCTTAGAGAGAGGAGGAGATAGTGGATGCTGCGGATGGGCAGCCTGGATGGGCCATTTGGCCTTTATCTGCCATCATGTTTCTATGCTTTAAGCATGTACCATCATTGGAGCTTCAGCCATACCCTTATAGATGCAGCTGTGATTTTCTTTGAGAAAGGTGAACATCATTCCTTTGGACAACTTAAGTGCAATTTTTAATAATAATAATAATAATTATATTCTTATATACCGCCAGACCAAAATGGTTCTAGGCGGTTCACAACAAATAAAACTAGTATATACAAAGCAGATAAAAGTACTTTAAATTATGAATATGAAGGACTCAATTAGAAAATTAAACATGAAGTATTATGATACAAGCCTATCAAATAGTTGTGTCTTTAACAATTTTCTAAAATCAAAATAAGAAGGAGCCTCTAACAAAATTTTACTCAACCATACATTCAGTTTAGCAGCCTGAAACGAGAGGGTTCTCTCAAGAAACTTCTTATAACCACAGAATTTTGTGGAAGGATATGTAAACAGAAGCAGCGTTCTGCGTATAATCTTGTTTGACTGGTTCAAAGAAAAATGGGAAATAAGATAACCTGGTGACATACCAAAGATTGATTTATAACAAATTCATGAAAATTTAGCTTACTTTCCTGCATTTGAAGTAATTTCATATGCAGGTAATTTCCATGGAAATTGCTCCAAAATTACCAAACTCTTTATGCACACATTTTTTGGTATTCTAAAACGTCATCTAAATCACATGTAATTCCAGTGCACCAAAAATATAGGTTAACATGGTACCATAGTAATAAGGTGTATAATAACTTCAATTGGGGGCATTTAGAGTGAAATAGTCTCCAGTTCTGCAGCTAGTTGGAATAGCTAATTCAATAGATGCCTTACTCTACTTAAATCTATAGCTCAAAAGAACTTATAGCTTTGGTCTTCAATCCCATTCCTCAATAATCCTCAAAAGGTCACATTTTCAGGATATCCCTACCGAATATGTATGATTTGCATGTAATGAAGGTAGTAGGAATGCAAATCCCTCTCATACATATTCGTTAGTGACATCCTGAACACCTGACCATTGTGAATGAAAAATCAAGGCCTTATAATATAGAGCAGTGGTTCCCAAACCTGTCCTGGAGGTCCCCCAGGCCAGTCGGTTTTTCAAGATAGCCCTAATGAATATGCATGGAGCAGATCTGCATTCCTGGCATCTCCATTATATGCAAATCTCTGTCATGCATATTCATTAGGGCTATCTTGAAAACCCGACTGGTCTGGGGGTCTTCCAGGACAGGTTTGGGAACCACTGATATAGAGGATCATTTCAAAGTTTATTTTTGTTGCACATTTTGAAATGCATATGTTCCAGTTACTTATGTGAAACACTCAGGTGTAGAGGACCACAGTTTTGGATAGAAGATCCAAACAAACCAATTTCCTGCCCTGTCCCTAACCTCTCTAGCTGCTGCTACACTGTTGGACAAAATACTGGTAGGGCCCTAGCCAAAATGGCCAACCCCATTCTGCTGCCTATGGGAACACTGAAGAGTCCAGCTTGCAGACAAAGCATGAAGTATCACTGAATAATATCACACTACATAACGTTTTTCGAAAGCGGAAGCCCAGCATTAACCCTTCTTATTTCCTAGTACCTTTAGTTCATTTTTACTTTCCTCCTGATGCCTTACCCTCCTTCACCTTCTCTTGCCTGCTATTAAGCTATTTCTCTTTTTCTTGCTCCCAAGCACCGAAGACATTTTTCATCCTTCTCCTTTCATTTCTAACATTCTTTAGCATTTCCTCTGACATATTTTCTTAATGAACACATCTTTCCTCCCTTTTCTTGCTCCTATTTTTTCGATCTTAATTTTTTTTTCTCTTGATGTTAATGGATCCATACACATATTATTTTCTTAACCTCTAAATTCCTTTTCCTTTTTATCCTCTATGTTTGGCCTTGTATAGGGCACATTTCTCTTTATTTCAGATTTTATTTCTGTGCCTTTAATCCATTTGCCATTCCTTTGATGTTGATCCATAAGTCCAAGTATCAGAGGTGATAACCCTAGCAGTGATTTGCATCCACATTTCCAAAATAATGAGTGTAGAACATGGACTCAAGTTCAGATAAAAGAGTTATTATCTCTATTCTCTATCTTTTCACACCAGCAATGCTTCAAAAGGACTGAAAAGTGAAAGTCTACAATGTGTGTCAAAATGTGCAATTTTTAAAAACTTTCTTTGAAGTATCAGATCTAATATTTTATATTTTTTAAATAATACAGATCAATCTACTGTTCTAATTCTGTGCATCAACTACCATACTTTATCTGCCCTCTCTAACCATCTTGATTTCTATCCACCTTTGTTCCTCACTTGCTAGCTACTTTTCTTATTGATGCAGTTCAGGTCTGTCTTGTTCTGTCTGTCCATTTTTCTCTCTGTAGAATAAATACAGATCGGTGCTCTGTACCGCTTGCAATTATGATTTTTCAGTCATACACACAAGGAAACAATCTATGCACATTATTTTCTATTACAGATCACTATACTATATTCTTACAAGTGATATAAAACGGCTTAGGTGATTGATACTCATACAGGAGAGATTATGTGCATTTTGTTGAAATGTGCATATATCCGGAATGCATTCAAGTAAAACTGGCTGTATTTGATTCTGATAAGTGAGAATCAATAAACAATCAGAGTAACTAGAAAGCCTTAAAGTATATAGGGCTAGATTCACTAAGCAAACTGATCGTATACCGATTGGTTTGTGAGCCCTTTGTGACCCAATTTCCCCCAACATGATTTACTAACCTGTGTAGTGACCCTCTTCCGATCTGTGCATGTAAAGTTTCAAGTTTATTAGGATTTTATATACCGCCTATCAAGATTATCTAAGCGGTTTTACAATCAGGTACTCAAGCATTTTCCCTATCTGTCCCGGTGGGCTCACAATTTATCTAACGTATCTGGGGCTATGGAGGATTAAGTGACTTGCCCAGGGTCACAAGGAGCAGCGTGGGATTTGAACCCACAACCCCAGGGTGCAGAGGCTGTAGCTTCAAACACCGTGCCACACACTGCATGCAAAATAGGCAGGGACACGATTTACTAAACATTTTTTCAAATCTGACTGGGCTTGGAAAAAGCGACTGCTGGGGATCAGTCGCAAACACCTTTCCTACTCTCCTACTCCATAGAAACCCAGCTCACAGTCCTGCTCTGTGTCTGCCCTGCTCTCTGCTGCCCCAAATCTCTCCTGCCTGCCGCCCCAATGTTCTTCCCCGGATCTCTCCCCGAAGTGCAAGCCTGTGGTTTTAAAGCGGTCCTGCACTGTGGGGAACGGCGGCAGAGAGCAGGAGAGTCAGGGAAGCCAGAAAGTCAGGGCCGGCAGAGACCAGGAGAGTCTACAGTAGCCCACCCACTGGCCCAACACCCCGGCACGAACCTCCCAGATCAACCCCGGCACCCCTCCCAGATCAACCCCGTCCAGCCTACTGGCCCCACCGCCTAACCCACAACTGGCCCACCCCTGGTCAAGCCAGGTGGCTGAGCCTGGCCCACCCCCTCAGTGTACCTGACAAATCGTTAGGAGCAGGAGGGGTGCCCACTCCCTCCTGCTCCTTAGGCCTTCCTGATCCACATCTTCAGGAGCAGGAGGAAGCGCAAAGTCCTCCTGCTCCTGATGCTCCTGTTGCTCCGCCGGCCGCTATGCCATAGTGGCCTTAGGCCATGCACCAGCGCATCATCTGATGCATGGGGAGGAGCCTAAGGCCCTGATTGGCTGAGGCGCCTCAGGCTCAGGGGAGGCCTAAGGAACAGGAGGGACCGAGCACCCCTCCTGCTTCCAACGATTTGTCAGGTACACCGAGAGGGGTGGGCCAGGCCCGGCCGCCTTGCTCCACCAGGGGTGGGCCAATCATGGGTGAGGCAGAGGAACCAGTGGGCTGGTCGGGGTTGATCAGGAGGGGCATGTCGAGCCGGGGTGTCGGGCCGGTGGGTATGCTTCTGTAGACTCTCCTGCTCTCTGCCTGCGCTGACTCCCCCAACTCTCCTGCTCTCTACCGCCATTCCACGCAGTGCAGGCCCGCTTTAAAACCACGGGCTTGCACTGCGGGGAAGGGCAGCAGAGAGCAGGAGAGTTAGGGTGAGCAGGCAGGAGAGATCAGGGCAGAGCAGGGCAGGCAGGAGAGATCTGGGCAGAACCCTGATAGCAGTGACAGGAGGCTGCTTCTCCTGTCACTACTGTCAGGGTCTGCGCATGAGCGGAGATCACACATTTGTGATCCCTGCTCACAAATGGGGGCGTTCTTCCGATCGCCCCCATTTGAATATGACTGATTTGTGAATCAGTCAGACCTGCCCGAATTGTTCCAATTTGGGCAGGTTAGTGAATCTAGCCCAGGGATGAGCAACTCCGGTCCTCGAGGGTGGGAACCAGTTGGGTTTTCTGGATTTCCCTAATGAATATGCACTGAAAGCAGTGCATGCAAATAGACCTCATGCATATTCATTGGGGAAATCCTGAAAACCCGACTAGATTCCGGCCGTCAAGGACCGGAGTTGCTCACCCCTGATCTAGCCCATAGTGTAAAGGAGATGAAATACTGTGTTATGTTCTAATTAATTTTTTGCTGTCATTACTACTTGTGGTATTGAATAGATCAACAGTATTTTCAGGCTGGAGAATGTCTGTAAGGACTTCTCCTTAGCTTCTTCCTGCCCCCACAAAGCCTGCCGGGTCATATAAGCTTTCTAACAAGAGATAAGAGCTAGTGGCTGCTTGTCTCCAGTAGATAAAACCCAGGAAATTCTTGTTAAGTCCTACACCCTTAAGTAATTAATCAACACTCATATTAAAAGCTTAAATGCCTTTGATGCCTGAAATATTAAGGCAGAGCAAATACTCTCTTAATCAAAGCTAAGCTGATCTAAGAAAAGACAGAAAAAACCAAGCAAATAAGTTGTCTAGGGTATACTAATGACAACATTTAGCATTTAAAAGGCACCAAAAATACTCTGTGTACGTATTGTGAGTTTTATAAATAAAATGACAAAACATTGCTACCTTTCCACAAAGCTAAGCATTTAGAGCCAGATTCACTAAGCAAATCGATCGTGTACAAATCGGTTTGTGACCCCTTTGTGACCTGATTTTACTCCGGCCCGATTCACTTACCTCTCTGCCGATCCGATTCCGATCCGTGCATGCAAATAAGGGGAACGGCATGCAAAGTAGGCAGGGACATGATTCACAAAACAAATTTTGCTAACCGAGGGAGAAGAGGCCCAGTTTCTCAAATCTTTTGCTGTACTGCAGCTTCTCCAACCCCTTAACCATATTAGTCGCTCTTCTCTGGACCCTCTCAAGTAGTACCGTGTCTTTCTTCATGTATGGAAACCCCCGGTGAAGCAGCCTGAGAGAACCTGGGAGCATTAACCAAGATCTAAGGAGTGTCCGGTAGAGGAACCGGCTGGGACAATGACAACCGGCAGAGTGACTGGTAACGGAAGCTGCTGAAGATGGAGAAGGCCAATGGAGGGTCAGAGGAAAGACTCAGGAGAATAAGGGAGTACAGGGAGGAGGAACATTAGCCCCTGGATTCTATATATGGTGGCTGTACGCAGTACTCCAGGTTAGGGCGCACCATGGCCCGGTACAGCGGCATGATAACCTTCTCTGATCTGTTCGTGATCCCCTTCTTTATCATTCCTAGCATTCTGTTTGCCTTTTTCACCGTCACTGCACATTGTGTAGACGGCTTCATCGACTTGTCTATCAGAACTCCTAAGTCCCTTTCCTGGGAGGTCTCTCCAAGTACCGCCCCGGACATCCTCTACTCGTGCTTGAGATTTTTGATACCGACATGTATCACTTGACACTTATCCACGTTGAACCTCATCTGCCATGTCAATGCCTATTCCTCGAGCCTGATTGTCACGTTGTAGATTTTCGCAATCGCTCTGCCCCATTTCTCCCTCTCTTATCACTTTCACTCAACCTGCAACAATTTTCCTTCCTTTCCTCCCTCCAACCCTACTCACAGCTAATATGCTCTCTCCCCATGTACCATCTCACCCTCCCCTACAGCATGCAACACCTTTCCTTTCCTTCTCCTTCAAGTCCAGCAGCACCTCTCCCCATGTCCAGCAGTATCCCTTCTCCCTTCCCCATGTCCAGCAGTACTTCTCTCCCTAGCAGCAGCTCACTGCATGTTTTTAACTTTTCCACACAGCTGCCGCTAGCGTTAGTTTAGCCATGGTTCATTCAGGCAGCCTCAGGGCTTTTGCTAGGTTGGCCTGCCTGCGATGATGCAACTTCCTCTTTCGTTGGAGGTGGTCTGGCCTAGAAATTGCCCCAAGGCAGCCTGATGGAACCATGGCTAAACTAACACTAGCGGCAGCTGTGTGGGGAAGTTAAAAGCACACACTGAGTTGCTGCTAGGGACAGGAGAGGTACTGCTGAGCCAGCAATTCCATCAGGCAGCCTCGGGGCCTTTGCTAGTCTGACTCACTTCCAATGATGCAACTTCCTCTTTCATTGGAGACAGGCTGGCCTAGCAAAGGTCACATAGTGAGCTGCTGCTGCTGCTGCTGTTTGGGGAGGGAGAGAGGCTGGGAAAAGAAGACGAGGAAAGTGGGAGATACGCGATGGCAGGAGGAAGGGAGACATATAGTGCTGGCGCTGCATAGACGTGATGGAAGAAGCGGGGGCTGCACTGCAGGGAAGGGCGGCAGAGAGCAGAAGAGTCAGGGTGGCAAAACCCAGCATCCCACGAAGAGACCAGCACTGGGGGGCAAACAGTTGTTAGCTTAAATTACCCAAAATTACAACCAATGTTAAAATTGCACATTTAGGGTTAGTAGAGTGGGCAGACCTGATGGGCTATGGCCCTTATTTGCCGTCATCTTCTATGTTTCTATGTTTCTATTCTACAGTGCAGGGAGAAATCAAAAGTGGATCTAAAGCAGCTTGTGGGAAGCTTGAGCCAGGTTGCTCCCAAGCACCACTTCACCCCCCAGCTACAGCCCAGCCGGAGCCGAGGCAATTGGCTTCCTGTAGACCAGGGGTAGGGAACTCAGGTCCTCAAGAGCCGTATTTCAGTTGGGTTTTCAGGATTTCCCCAATGAATATGCATGAGATCTATGTGCATGCACTGCTTTCAATGCATATTCATTGGGCAAATCCTGCAAACCCGACTGGAATATGGCTTTCGAGGACCGGAGTTCCCTACCCATACCATAGACAATGGCACTCCATACCCTGCCCTCGCCAAGACTTCCGGTGCAAAGACATCTCTTCATTTCAGTCTCCTTTAAAACAGAATACCTTACTCTGCCTTATAACGTCCTCTGGAAGCGCATTCCAGGTGTCCACCACACGTTGGGTAAAGAAGAACTTCCTAGCATTTGTTTTGAATCTGTCCCCTTTCAACTTTTCCGAATGCCCTCTTGTTCTCTTATTTTTCGAAAGTTTGAAGAATCTGTCCCTCTCTACTCTCTCTATGCCCTTCATGATCTTGTAAGTCTCTATCATATCCCCTCTAAGTCTCCTCTTCTCCAGGGAAAAGAGACCCAACTTCTCCAATCTCTCAGAATATGACAGGTTTTCCATACCTATTATCAGACGTGTTGCTCTCCTTTGAACTCTCTCGACTAATGCCATATCCTTCTTAAGATACGGCGACCAATATTGGACGCAGTACTCCAAATGCGGGCGCACCATCGCCCGATACAACGGCAGGATAACTTCTTTCGTTCTGGCTGTAATACCCTTTTTGATTATACCAAGCATTCTATTCGCTCTCTTAGCGGCCGCTGCACATTGTGCCGACGGCTTCATTGTCATGTCCACCATTACCCCCAAGTCCCTTTCCTGGGTACTCTTATTCAATAACATCCCTCCCATTTTATAGTTGTACCCCGAGTTTCTGCTCCCCACATGTAATACTTTACATTTCTCAATGTTGAACTTCATCTGCCATTTCGCCGCCCATTCTTCTAATTTGTTTAAGTCCCTTTGCAACTTTTCGCAAAGGGACTTTTCGTAGTCCGAGCTCCATTAAATAATTTGGTGTCGTCCGCAAATTTTATTATCTCGCACTTCGTCCCTGTTTCTAGATCATTTATGAAGATATTAAATAGCAGCGGCCCGAGCACCGAGCCCTGCGGGACACCACTCGTGACCCTCCTCCAGTCGGAGTAGTGACCCTTCACTCCTACCCTTTGTTTTCTACCCTTCAACCAGTTTCTGATCCATCTATGTATGTCTCCTTCCACCCCATGGTTCTTCAGTTTCCGGAGTAGACGTTCATGGGGCACCTTGTCAAAGGCTTTTTGGAAATCTAGATATATGATGTCTATGGGGTCTCCTTTGTCCATCCGTTTGTTGATCCCTTCGAAGAAGTAAAAAACAAAAGGAATTGACCCCAAAATATCCACAAAGAAGAAAATCCAGAGAAAACCAAAAAAATTCTGTGGAGTGACGATGTTCCTAAATGGACTTTATTTGAAAGTATCAAAGTTCCAAAGGTACACTAAAATCATCCACATAAAATAATTCCATCCACATAAAAGTAAATCATCCACATAAAAGCCTTAAAGGACCTAGTCCGCTAGGGATACAGGACCCAACACGGTCCGCGTTTCGACAAAAAGTCTTCTTCAGGGGTCCCAGGGGGTCCTATAAAGGTATGTACGTGGGAAACAATTGTGTGGTGAACCGGAAGTGAGACACTGCTTGCATTTGCAATGGAAAGGGCGTGCTTAAGCATGGGTAGACGTCTCCATAAACATGCTACAGGGGTCTACAATGTAGGCTTCAATACACTTAAAAAAAACCTCAAAAAAATGTTCCGATTGCTTGCCAGACAGCGGTAAAACGACTACTGCCACTTGCAATTGGGAACATGTTTTGAGAATCAGGTCCTAAGTGCTCTATAAAAGTTGCTTAGCACCAAGCAACCTTAATTGAATTGGAACTTAGCACAGATCTTAACGGTACCTAACTTTGGGTGTGATTTACTGAATCTGGCCCTATATATGTATATACAGACAGTTCTTCTAACCACAATTTTTATTGACATAAATTTTGTGTTTGGTCCAAAGGTTTACAATTAAGCTTTCATGAACAAAATATTGTTCAACTGATTTATTGTTTTTTGCTGAGGTAGATCCAAGAAAGTGGAATGCCACATGCTGGCTCAGGCAGCCGTGCTGATGTCAGACCCCAAATGATACAGCAGGGTCAGCTTATGAAGGAAGGAAAAGGCTACACATTTTTAACTAAACCAGCTCATGGGGAAAGGTCTATATCTGTCTGCAATTTTATTACACTTTTGACCTTATTTTGCAAAAGCACAGAGATGTTAAAACATTGCAAATGCAAGCAGTGTCTCACTTCCGGTTCACCACACAATTGTTTCCCATGTACATACCTTTATAGGACCCCCAGGGACTCCTGAAGAAGACTTTTTGTCGAAACGCGGACCGTGTTGGGTCCTGTATCCCTAGCGGACTAGGTCCTTTAAGGCTTTTATGTGGATGGAATTATTTTATGTGGATGATTTTAGTGTACCTTTGGAACTTTGATACTTTCAAATAAAGTCCATTTAGGAATATCGTCACTCCACAGAGTTTTTTTGGTTTTCCCTTCGAAGAAGTGCAATAAGTTCGTTAGGCACGATCTTCCCTTGCAGAAACCATGCTGGCTGGTTATCAGAAGTTCATGTTTTTCAAAATGTTGATCGATGTTTTCTTTTATCAGTGCTATTAGTGATAGGAAGAAGTGCAAAAGTGGCATTGTGAGCCTCAAAGGTAAAGGGGAGAAATATGTAGAAGCAGATAGAGATAAGGCTGAATTGCTTAACAGTTTATTTCTGTTCTGCATTCACAGCTGAAGCGACGGGATTGGGACCGCAGAAGACAAACACAAATAGGGATGGAGGTGTGGTAGACCCTGATGGATTTTCAGAAGACTGTGTTCATAAGAAGCTAGCCAAACTAAATGTGGACAAAGGGATGTGGACAAATGGTGTACATCCAAGGGTACTGAAGGAACTTAGGGAAGTTCTGGAGGCTCTGCTGGCTGACTGATTCAATGCTTTTCTAGAGATAGGAGTGATATTTAAGGACTGGAGAAGGGTGGATGTGGTCCCTCTCCACAAAGGTGGAAGTAAGGAAGAAGTAGGCCAATAGGTCTGACTTCTGTGGTAAGTAAATGAATGGAAACACTTTGAAAAACACAGAATAATAATGTTTCTGGAATCCAATGGATTACAGGACCTTAGCCAACATGGATTCACTAGAGGCAGGGTTTGTCAGACAAATCTGATAAATTTCTTTGACTGGATGAAAAGAGAATTAGATAGGAGTGTGCTAGATGTGGTATATTTTGATTTTAGAAAAAGCCTTTGACAGTGTTCTGATGACCCGTCAAATGCGTGCAGGAAAAATGCGCACCGACAAATGCGTGCACAACAATTGCGCGCACTGAATGGAGGTGACCCGTCAATTGTGCTCCATATAGCCCCATGGATACTATTTTGTCTTTTTGAGGGTTATAAAGTAACCCTCTCTTTTGATGGGGTGGGTGGTGACCCCGGACCCCCGGACCCCCTAACACTTCAAAGATTCATTCAAAGATTCACTTCCTGTCCCTGGTGATAAAATCACTCTGTAAATAGAAAAGTGTGGGTTTATAGTCTGTAGTCACAGCGTGTCTGTTAGCTTCCTCATTTTGTCTGCTTAACTCTGCTACAATCCGATTTATATTCTCTCAGTTACTGCACAGAGAAAGTAGCTTCTGAAACTCTAGCTGTGTTTCTTCTGCACACTTTATCCTAGTACCATCAGAAAATCACAGACATTATATATGATCAGAAATGAATTGAAGTTAGAGAATCTGCACCAGTGTTAACCTGCCTGTTTCTTACATCCCCTTGGTTTTTTTTCTTCTTCCGTTAACTTCATTTCTTTGTGTAATAATATTAATATATTGAATCATTTGAGAAGAATTTTCAAAGGCATTTACCTGAGTAGATTGCCTGGTGAAACTTCTCCTCAGAATGGCTAAATATATGCTTAGATATTCACATTCCATGCACATTAAAGAGAAGTACTGTATTCAGGGACTGTGCAGGGTGGAAAGTGATGGGATTGGGGGGTTTGTTTTTAAAGTGTATGTGTGCTGTTTTACTCATTATCTGCTGCCTGGAGAGATAGCACATGCACAGTATGCCCACTTGCAGCTACTGTAATTTTCATAAGGAAAATACACTAGGTAGTTTCCCTTTGACAATTAGCCATAAAGCAAGTGCATACAAATGAGCACATCCACCTTGCAGCTAGAAAGATAATTAAAAATAGCTCTTTTTTTGGCATTGTTGTGGAATAAAAATTGTGCATTTTAATCATTTCCATGTCCTCATATTTTTGGAAAATCCTCTTCCTGCAGTTTGGACAGTATTCAAATTTTACCCTGGGTTCCCCTCACCAACCGTTTGGGCAGTGTTAAGGCTTTACCCTGGGTTCCCTCACCAGCTATTTGAACAGCATTCAGGCTTTATCCTGGGCCAGCTCAAGAGGTTGTGGCACCCAGGACCAACAAATGCCCTACCTTACCTGCCCTTCCCTGCCTCCCACCTATCCCACTCCCTGGGGCTAATATCGGCAAGATTCCTGATTGCTCCCTTACCACCCCACCACCACCCTCAAAAAAACAATTTCCAGAGTGAGGAGGAAGAAGTCAAGTACCAAAGTCGTGTCCTGTTGGGATTAAGGACGGTGGATCTTCACTGGCTGGTTGCTCATGGCTAAGTTTGGTTCTCAATCTTTTTTTCAGTTAGGACACAACTGACAGGCAATGCTTGCATGCCTGACACACCTCATACATGGTCTGGCATCTATCCTTTCTCCCTCCCACACACATTGGCCAGCTCTTCCTTTGCCTTCCTCCATTTCCCCCCAACCTCCACACCCTCCCCCCTCCCCCCCCATGGTCTAACATCATCCTTCATCCTAGATCTGACACTTCTCTTGTCTCCCTCCCCACCATATATCCAGCAGCACTCCCTTTGCCTCTCCCACCCCACCATATATCTTGCACCACTTCCTTTGCCTTTCTCCTCCTTATGAGCCCAGGAATTCTCCCTTCCCTCACAAGTCAAGCACCTGGTTTTCTTTCTGCATTTTTCCTGCACATGTGCCCATCGCTATCACCAGTGATGGGCACATGCAAATTTAACGAACTTTCACTACTCTCCGCCAATCTAATTTACATGAGCATTTTTTGGAGAATGACTCGCTTTTTTTAAATTTGCTACCAGAACGGCTGTGATACATGTTTTTTTTGAGATTCTAGGCTTCAGTCCTTGTTGTGTTAATTCATAAGAACATAAGAACATAAGAAACGCCTTCGCCGGATCAGACCGAGGTCCATCTAGTCCAGCGATCCGCACCCGCGGCGGCCCATTTAAGTACTCCTTTTTGGAGACCCAAAATTACCGTATCCCTCAATATGATATGCAAGTAGGTGTGCATCCAACTTGCGCTTGAATCCCAGTACAGTAGTCTCCTCCACAACCTCCCCGGGCAGTGGCGTACCAAGGGGGGGCGGAGGGGGCAGTGCGCCCCGGGTGCCAGCCCTAAGGGGGTGCTCCCGGCTTTGCCGTTCAGTCCCCCCCACCCCCGAAGGACCGCTCGCCCCACTGACCTTCCTGCACCACCTGTGAAGCAGCCCGCAGCAGGATCGCGAAGTCAGCGTCAGCGATCCCTGCGCTGCTTAGGCGCTGCTTCCTGCGCCGTGATCCCGCCCCTCCTCTGACATCAGAGGAGGGGCGGGACCGTGGCGCAGGAAGCAGCGCAGGGATCGCTGACGCTGACTTCGCGATCCTGCTGCGGCTGCTTCATAGGTGGTGCGGGGAGGCCAGAGGGGCGAGCGGTCCTTCGGGGTGGGTCGGGGCATCAGGCCTTCAGGGTGGGGCGGGCGGGCAGGCAGGCAGGCTTTCAAGGGGGAGGGGGGTGACAGGCAGGCAGGCAGGCCTTCAAGGGGGGACAGGCCTTCGGGGGGGAGTGCAGACCTTCAAGGGGTGCAGGCCTTCAAGGGGGGGCAGGCAGGCCTTCAGGGGGGTGCAGGCCTTCGGGGGGGGTGTAGGCCTTTGGGGGGGTGCAGACCTTCAAGGGGGTGCAGGCCTTCAAGGGGGGGGGACAGGCCTTCAAGGGGGGAAAGGCCTTCGGGGGGGAGTGCAGACCTTCAAGGGGTGCAGGCCTTCAAGGGGGGGCAGGCAGGCCTTTGGGGGGGTGCAGACCTTCAAGGGGGTGCAGGCCTTCAAGGGGGGGGACAGGCCTTCAAGGGGGGACAGGCCTTCGGGGGGGAGTGCAGACCTTCAAGAGGTGCAGGCCTTCAAGGGGGAGACAGGCCTTCAAGGGGGGAAAGGCAGGCAGGCCTTCAAGGGGGGGGACAGGCCTTCAAGGGGGGGACAGGCCTTCGGGGGGGTGCAGAACTTCAAGGGAGTGCAGGCCTTCAAGGGGGGTGCAGGCCTTCAAGGGGGGGTGCAGGCCTTCAAGGGGGAGACAGGCCTTCAAGGGGGGGAAAGGCAGGCAGGCAGGCCTTCAAGGGGGGACAGGCCTACAAGGGGGTGGGACAGGCCTTCAAGGGGGGGACAGGCCTTCGGGGGGTGCAGACCTTCAAGGGAGTGCAGGCCTTCGGGGGGGGGGGTGCAGGCCTTCAAGGGGGGGAAAGGCAGGCAGGCAGGCCTTCAAGGGGGGACAGGCCTACAAGGGGGGGGGAGAAGCTACAAGGGGGTGGGACAGGCCTTCAAGTGGGGGACAGGCGTTCGGGGGGTGCAGGCCTTCGGGGGGTGCAGACCTTCAAGGGGGGGACAGGCAGGCAGGCCTTCAAGGGGGGACAGGCCTACAAGGGGATGGGACAGGCCTTCAAGGGGGGTGCAGGCCTTCAAGGGGGGACAAGCAGACCTTTAAGGGGGGACAGGCCTTTGGGGGGGACCATGATTTAGAAGTACACGGAGGGAAGGGGGTGTTCAAAGAGACGTGCATATGCCAAACTTTGGGGGGGGGAAGAAATAATGGGTCTGAAAATAGAGGAGAGGGAGAGAGATGATGGACCATGGGATTTAGGGAGGGAAGGAACAGAAAGGGAGAGAAATTGGACACAAGGGATGGTGTGGAGGAGGGATAGAGATACTGGATAGGAGGGTAATTAGGAAAAGAAAGGGAGAGATGATGGACTCTGGGGTGGTGGGGAAGGAGGGAGAGATGCCGGATGAAAGGGTATTTAAGAAAAGGTGGATCTGTGGAGGGAGATGAAAAAAAGGAAAGATACCAGACTTCCTGGGAAGGGAAGGGAAATGGAAAGGGAGGACAGAGTTGGCAGATGGATGGTTAGCATGCAGAAAGAAGGAGACCCTGGCAAGCAAGTTATCAGAAGAAAACCAGAGCCTTGGACCAACAAGATTTGAAATATAACCAGACAACAAAAGGTAGAAAAATTAATTTTATTTTCTGTTTTGTGATTATAATATGTCAGATTTGAAATGTGTATCCTGCCAGAGCTGGTGTTGGACTGCAAACGTGAGCTAGGATTTAACAGAGAGAGGAAAAGTCCTTTTTGTTTCTTTATTTTATTTACACCACAGCGCCAGTGTGGTTAGGAGAAGCCAAAGGGGGTGAAAAAGCTATAAAACCCACCAGGAGTTTTGAAAAAAATCACCCAACTAGGCAGGAAAATCGAATTGAAAAACCAATTCAATAGGCCAGGGGTGTCCAATGTCGGTCCTCGAGGGCCGCAATCCAGTCGGGTTTTCAGGATTTCCCCAATGAATATGCATGAGATCTGTGTGCATGCACTGCTTTCAATGCATATTCATTGGGGAAATCCTGAAAACCCGACTGGATTGCGGCCCTTGAGGACCGACATTGGACACCCCTGCAATAGGCTGAATCGAATCAAAATTTTTTTTCCTGAATCTGGCAGCATTAGTTTGCGCTACTGTCTTAGACTTTAGGGCCTGGGATTGGGGAGAGATGGCATCCTCAGTACTTTATAATGCAAGTGAAACGAGGATTTGGTCAGACTTTTGAAGGGTCTGCAGAAAAAAAATATTGTATAGGCCGGGGACATGAGACAGCAGGAAATGGGAACTTTTCTTCCTTCTATTTTTGTGAATGGAAAGGCTGAGGATGTCAGAGAGTTCAGTTAAAATATGTGCTTTATAAGAAAATATAATAATGTGTTTTATAAAGTTTATAGCATAGCTGGCCTACCCAGTGAGGTGTTCCTAGTGGTGATGGTGGCAGCGTGTCAATGTGTTGAGAGGAAGAGGTGGTCTGGGAAATTCTGCTGAGCAAACTCCGGGCCCATTTCCACCCCCCAGTTAGTCCACTCCACTCAACTGGTTCACACACTGAGTGGGTCTTTGGGTGTTGTTTTGGGATCTCTTCCAGTGGTTTATCTCCTTCTGGTCCAAGGAAGGAATCTTTGTTATCCTTAAATTCCGGAACTTGGAGGCGAGGAGGATGGCAGTTTGAGTGCAGAGCTCCTCTCCCTGGACAATCTGCCTGCTTTTAAATATCAGCAGCAGTGGGAGATCAATTGCTTTTACACCTAAGCAGCAACGGGACCAACCCACCAAAAACCCACAGTCCCGGTCCTGCAAAAATATGAGCTCCACCCTCCCTGCAGTTCGCTAGGAAAATCAACTGCTTTTACACCTAAGCAGCAGCAGGACCAGCCACCACTACCAAGAGCCCTTTGCCCCGATCCAGCCAGGCATGTGAGCTCCTCCCTCTGCAGTCCATTGGAGAGATCAATCTACCTGCTTTTAAATATCAGCAACAGTGGGAAATCAACTGCTTTTACACCTCAGCAGCAGCGGAACTATCCGCAACTACCAAGAGCACACAGACCCGATCCAACCAAGAGTGTGAGCTCCACCTCCCCCTGCAGTCCACTAGGAAGATCAACTGTTTTTTACACCTAAGCAGCAACAGAGCCTTTTACCCTGATCCAGCCAGACAAGTAAGCTCTTCCCCCAGCATTCCGTTGGAAAAATCAATATGCTTGCTTTTAAATATTATCAGAAGTAGGAGATCAACTGCTTTTACACCTAAGCAGCACCAAGACCAGCCGCCACTATCGAGAGCTTTTGTCCCAATCCAGCCAGACGTGTATGCTCTTCACCATACAATTTGTTGGAAAGATCAATCTGCCTGCTTTTAAATATCAGCAGCATTGGGAAAATAACTGCTTTTACACCTAAGCAGCAGCGGGTCCATCCGCAACCACCAAGAACCCACAGACCCGAACCTGCCAGGAATGTGAGATCCGCCCCCCCTACAATTCGATAAGAAGATCAACTGTTTTTACACCTATGCAGCAATAGGACCAGCCGCCACTACCGGGAACCCTTTGCCACGATCCAGCCAGACATATAAGATCTTCCCCCAGCATTCCATTGGATAGATCAATCTACCTGCTTTTAAATATCAGCAGCAGTGGGAGAACAACTGCTTTTACATACAAGCAGCAGCGAGACCTACCGCAACCACCTAGAGCCCACAGACCCGATCCTGCCAGGAGTGTGAACTCTAATTATTTCTAATCTTAATGTATATTTTCTGTAAACCGCTTAGAACCTAACGGATGTAGCGGTATATAAGAAATAAATTACATTACATTAGCATTGACCTACAGAATATGTTTGTAACAGCGCTGCTTGTGTGGCATTAGGCTATGTAGTGATCGAAAGAAAAAAAACAGACCTTTGCACATTTTTGCACTATATGGTGGGTGTATGAGGAGATTCACATTTCCTGCACAGCTAAGTCCATGTGAAGTTACCTTGTGCTGTATTTGACATCTAGCAAGGTCTCTGTTTGAAAGGAAAGATCTAAACTTAAAAATGAAGTGGCCAGAAGTTATGGTAAAAGCAGATAGTGTAGCTGGTTTTAAGAAAGATTTGGGCAAATTCCTGGAGGAAAAGTCCATAATCTGTTATTAAGACATGGGGGAAGTGTCTGCTTGCCCTGGATCGGTAGCATGGAATGTTGCTACTCTTTGGGTTTTGACCAGGTATTAGTGTCCTGGATTGGCTACCATGAGAATGGGCTACTGGGCATGATGGACCATTGGTCTGACCCAGTTAGGCTATTCTTATGTTATGTTCTCATCTGTAGGGGCCTTTGTTTTCACTTCTTATTTTAATGTATTTTTTTTCTGGGAACTTATCAGTGTTTTTTATAATGGGAACAAAAATGGAAGAGAATTAATGTGTGTGGGATGAGGGGTTAACTAATTTCTTCAGCTAAATAATTCAATCCACTTCAAACAGACATAGGAGAACTCACGCACCATTCACACACACTCCAACCAAAAACGTCAAAAGAAAAAAAACTGTTCGACAACCTCCTAGCCATTCGAGCTGCAACACTCGACCCCCAACTCTACAACCAATTGACAATGACCACAGACTGCAAAACCTTCAAAAAGAAATAAAAACCCTTCTATTCAAAAAACACATAAAACCGAACTAACACAATCAGAACTGTCCCAAGCATCACCTGCAACTACTCCATATGTACCGTATTTTCACGCAGATAACGTGCACCCGTGTAAAACGCACACACGGGTATAGCGCGCAGAAACCACGATTTTATGTACAAAAACTTTTGTATACCGCGCTCACGGGTATACCGCGCATGCAGCCCGACTGTCCTTTCGCCCGCCCCGACTCTCCTTTCGCCCTCCCCGACTCTCCGTGTGCTGTCCCGACTATCCGTTCACCCTCCCTGACTTTCCGTGCACTGCCCCGACTCTCCGTTCACCCTCCCTGACTTTCCGTGCACTGCCGCGACTCTCCGTGCGCTGTCCCGACTCTCCGTTCACCCTCCCTGTCTTTCCGTGCACTGCCCCGCCTCTCCGTGCGCTGTCCCGACTCTCCGTTCACCCGGGTTGGGCCCATGTGCCTCAGGCCGCGCCCCCAGGTGGGACCTAAGGCTCCAGGGCCTATTCTGATTGGCCCACGCGCCTTAGGCCCCACCAGTAGGCGGAGCTTTGGGATGGATGGGCCAATCCGGCCTCATTCCGTCATTGGCTGCCTGCCGGACAGGCGGGTTTGGCTCCCGTCTGTCCGGCCAACTACCAAAGGTACGGGGAATGGGGGTGGGGGTGTCGTGGGGGTTGGCCAGGGGGGTCGCGGGTCGGCTGGGGGGGCGGTCGGAGGTTCTTGGGGGGGGCGGTCGTTGGAGGGAGGGGGGTTTGCGTCGAGGGCAGGAGGGCCTGGGATCCCTCCTGCCCGTAATGTAGTGCGGGGTGGGGGTAGGGGGTCGCCGTGGCCAGGAGGGTTTGGGCTCCCTCCTGGCCCGATATTGTCGGGGAGTTGGGGAGTCGGCCGGGCAAGAGGGCTTGGGCTCCCTCTTGCTCCGATCGTGGATGCGGGTGCGGGTGGGAGCGCGTGCGAGCGGTCGTTCGGGGTGGGGGTGCGAGCGGTCCTGCTGGGGGGGGGTGAATCGGGCGTCGGGTGGGGTGGGAACTATGTAAAAAAAATTTTGTATAACGCACGAGGGGTATGCGCGGTAGGTAAAAATGCATATAACGCGCGCGTTCTATGCGTGAAAATACGGTACTTCTGATGTCATGACAATTCAGACATAATTTATGTTATGTTATGTTTGGAATATAAGAAAATTTTCACTGCCTGTTTCTATTCTGACCATTTATTCTGTTTCATGGTCATTACAAAAAATATTTTTTTACATGGGGGGGGGTGTCAAAAAATGATGGGCCCCGGGTGCCACATACCCTAGGTACGCCACTGTCCCCGGGGAGTGCATTCCAAGCACCCACCACGCGTTGCGCGAAACAGAACTTCCCGACATTTGTCCTGAACCTACTGCCACTCAGTTTCAGGCTATGACCTCTAGTCCGTGTCACATTTGAAAATGTTAGTAATGCTGTTTCTTGGTCCATTTTATCAAATCCTTTTAATATTTTAAAAGTCTCTATCATATCCCCCCTCAGTCTTCTCTTCTCGAGGGTAAACAGTCCCAGTTTCCTGAGTCGATCTTTGTAATCCAAATGCTCCATCCCTTTGACGAGTTCATATACCAAACACAAATGTTTTTGAGTACAATAATAATGTTTGTTTTATACAATGCCTTATTTCTAGCAAAAACGCTGTTGTTACTAAAATTACAGGGGTGGGGTGATCACTAAAAGATCTACCCCACAATAGCCAAGCCCCCTACAACATGCCACAGACTCTTTGAAAAGGCAGCATTGGCTTGCAGAGCCTGGGCTCTTTCATTAATACTTATGGGATGCAATGAAGGCATCCAATGAAAATTTTGGCATATGGTGGACAAGATGCCAGTACTCAGTATTTCTGAATATCCCCTGAAAAAATGTCTTGGTTTTATATCCACAGATATGGCCTTTATTTAGGAACTGGGCCAGAGTTCTATAAAATTATTGCACGTGCTTTGTTTTGTAATTTTTCTCCTTTTAAAACTGCAGGAAATGGAATCTTTGGGAAAGGATTCTAAATTATTCAAGCCTATAGACCTAGAAGACTGGGTTTCCCAAAATGAAATCACCGATTCAGTGGAAAGGTTCAGAAGAAACATGGCTAATCACCTTCTCCCCTACATTAACTCCTCTGCTTCCTGTCCTTTCAGATCTTCATTCCAAGGGGCAGCTACAGGCAGTGCAGGACCTGTGAGTCTGTGTACAGTCTAAAACGGTTGGAGTGGAAATCCATGCAGCAATCTACTTACTGATTCTTAATCTTTCACTTTGTGTGATCAATGCAGAAAGGTTGGAGATAGAGCCACATGGAGATGGCTGAGCATGAGCTTCTACCGCGAGCTGAAGATTACGCCATGCAGAAAGCTATTGACATGCATTTTTGTGTGGGTAGCACTTGACTGGCAATTGGGGGAGGGGGGAGGGTGCCTACCGGGATGTATGTGCACAAAGGTTCAGTAGTAAGCAGTTTCTTAAACACATGTCTGAGGAAAACAAAAGTTGCTAGCACACCTCTGTAGATTTTTTGTGCACATAAATATTAACCTCACCAAAATATTTTGCACATAACATTTTTTTATGAGGCTATTTATTGACAGAACTATAGCCATGGATGCATACTGTCTCATGTTCAGACATGCACACATTTTCACTCCTCCTGTGTGTGTTTTAAAAAGAGGCATTCAAATTTCCAAAAGATCACAAAGTCTTCTCAAGCAACCCTTCAATGCTGCCCTGGACCTGGTGAAAAGTTTTTCATATAAGGTGTATGTCAAAAGCCACTGTTTCCTTCTGCATTGTCACAGAATACTTAATGGCCTCATTACCACTACATGTTAATGCAATGTGTACCTTGTGGTCATCTTTTGTGTGAGTTAACAACTGTTCAACACCTCTTTGCATTTATTGGCCAGTAACTGCGCAATTAGGCTCACGCTCATGGTAATTTTCTTCAACAGCCTTTGGGTGAATGGAAGGGTAGAGACAGGTGGGAAGGTGAGAAAAATCTCTGTTTTCTTTAGAATGTCATGTTTAAGCAGAAATTTTCAGGTGTTAAAATGAGGTCAAATGCGAAGTAATGCTTATGCAGTTTTTGTGCCTGGAAAGGAAATCTGGTCCTGTGCATTTCCTGTTCAGCTGGATCTGCAATAAAAACCAAGAGAAAAGATATAGACAGCCAGCACTGGGAAAGAACCAACATTATGTCGAAAGAAGAAAGCAGTAAGAGAATGACTTAATGATCATTCATAACTCAGTAGAAAGAGAAAGCTTATATATAAATGAGAGAGATTCTTGCACATTTCTAGCTGTAGTTTGATATATAAAACCAAAGTGCTTGATTTTGAATCCATGTAAACCACCAATGTTCCTGAACTGTTAATTTATTGTAAGAAAATGGAATGAGTGCTCTGCAAATGAAGCTTAAACTAATAAACCCTTTCAATTCTGCATTGCCTAAGGAAAATAATGCAAATACAGAAATGATAAAACTCTTGATTGCCATCTTACCATTTAAACACACTTGATCTGATTGGTTTGAGTAGACTATGATGACACAAAGGACCTTTCAAATGTATAAAGCACATGTACCAATCAGATATCAGGGCGTATGACCTTATGTATCTCTCTGGCTCTTAACTATAAAACTGCTTCTAGATGCATGTGAGAATTGCAGGAGAACAGTTTAAAGAGTTTCATTGCCTTTGTTAATTTAAACGATTTTAGATTATGTATGTAAAATCTCAAGTGTATTGTTCCAGGTTAGGGTTACTAGACTTCTTCATGAAAAAAAGAGGACATCTGGCCCCACCCCATTCTACCCCTAGCCATGCTCTGTTCTGCCCCCAGCCTTGCCCCCACACAGACCTCATCTCTTCTTTCCTAAGTCCAGGCCGCATCTGGAAGGGTAGGAGTGAAGGGCCACTACTCAGACTGGAAGAGGGTCACGAGTGGTGTTCCACAGGGCTCGGTGCTCGGACCACTGCTATTTAATATATTTATAAATGATCTAGAAACAGGAACGAAGTGCGAGATAATAAAATTTGCGGACGACACCAAACTATTTAGTACAGCTCGGACTAAAGAGGACTGCAAAGAATTACAAAGGGACTTGAACTGGGGGAATGGGCAATGAGATGGTAGATGAAGTTCAACGTTGAGAAATGTAAAGTATTACATGTGGGAAGCAGAAACCCGAGGTACAACTGAAAAGGATTCAGGTCCCAATTCCTGCCCCATACTTTCTCTGTCTCTGTCATATGTAAGTCAGGTACCTGGGGACACATCTTAAAGACCAGAAACCATCTTTCAAATATGTCCGTCCTTTACTATGAGTTTCACATATTTATACGAATCAGGTTTGCCAGCATGTGTCAGCATGTGACGTAAGGTCACATGAAACTTTAAACACATCAGCATTTTTCCTATCTAGAGATTGAAGTCCACAGAGGGTCAGAAAAAGCCTTGACCAGCAGAGCTTCTTAACTAAAGCTGTCTGTAAATACGGCTTAACAAAACAATTGAATTCACTTCACTACAACTCTGTTTAAACATTCATGTCAAAGAAAGAAAGACAAACATAGATGTCCTTATACCATCTTCAAAGAAGGGAAAGATAAACAGGGCCTACCTTTGCATCTTTAAACAACATATGCCTAAGGACACTTACTAAAGTTCTGATACGTGTCCCTTCAAATCCCCTCTTACGTCATGTAAATGACGTCACAAATACACAGCATGAGCTGGAAGGGAGTGATACCCTAGGTATGTCTCTCAAGGAGGGGTCTTTTTAGGAGCTGTAATACGAATAACACAGTACATGAGCAGTCAAGACAAGAGTGCAAATAATAAGAGATTATGCATTCAACTAAAGTGCTGATCCCAAGAATTAGATAAATCAGAGTTACATTTGAACTCAGCAAAGAGGTCTGCTAATTTCTGAATGTCCATAGTAGGACCTATATTGTCAGAAAGAAAAGTACAACAGCATAAAATACTGAGGAGAATTTTTCAGCTAGAATCCTAGCTAGGGCCATACGATTTTGAGAACCATCTGAGAAGTGGAGCCTAATTGATCAGTAATACTTTGCAAGGCGTTCCTAGAATAGTTCACAAAGCGTTGCTGATTATAATAATTTTAACTAATCCGATCAACATTCTTATTAATAGTAATAAAGGGAATAAGGAACTCAAACCCAGCCTTAACCTGAGCTCGGGCCTTAAATTCATCTGGGACCCCTCTTGGGACCCCTATAGCATCTATGTATACATGTGATCAGATTTATATCAAGACAAATAAAAGGAAAAACCATGTGAATAGGAAGGATGCCTTTCAGAAAGAATATGCAGAAGCATAGTAACCTTAACTAAAGTGCACTGGCCTATCCACTGGCTGGGTAGCTTAACAGGGAGCCAAAAGTCTCCATAAAGCCAGTAAATATCAAATCTGATGCAGCAACAATGGGGCATACCTATGAGCCAAGACAGAACAATAACCTGGGGGTAAATTACCTACAAAACTACCCTGTGTCAGATTAGAAACATGACATGTGTAATTGCCCTTATAGATGGTAACGGCAATATCAAGCTTTTGCTGTCCTGGCAACAAAGGGTATTTAGAACACTACAGTGCACAAAGAGGATAGGTAAAATTAGAGGAGATACTGGTAAATAACCCAAAAAGCATGGTTGGATACCAGGAGGGAGGTCCAGAGGTACGGTTCCTAGATGGGGTCTAGCTTGAGCACATATGTAACAATTACTCTTATTATGTTGATCAGCAGTGAATTTCATCCATTCTAACCAAAGGTTAGGTTCTGAAAACCCTACCTCAACAGCCACAGTATCTTCAAAAGTGGGATTGGCAATAGCCATCATGTCAGTAAGTTTATTGAATGTAGGGGCCAGTGGGTTAGTATTTTTTGGGGCCCCCACAAAATGGCGGGAGAAGATGAGTGGAGGTAGATAGATCCCGTAAGAAAACTGATGATAGCTAGACCCACCCTTAAACCACATGTCCATAATGTACATACCTTCATCAGTAGGTCTAGGGTTGTCAATAGTAAGAGAAAGCTTAATAATTTGTGCAGGAACACTTTTCCTATAACAGTGTCCAACCTTATGAAGGGTCATACAAGTAAGCAGTGATTTACCATTTTGGTCCACTGTTTTTCAGGGTATTCTCTAGTTTATAAGCCCAGTCAGTATCAATATTCCACCCTACCACTCCCCAGAATGCACACTTATCCCCCCAACGTAAGTTAGTAACATATATATATATGTCCTTAGTTTTAGGAATCTCTGAGGACCAATGGCACAGCCTTGGGATATCAATTGATGAACAGTCCACAATGTCACAATACTCAAAGGAGAAGGTGGCAACTTGCACACTGCTGGAATTATACCAAAGGGTAGCATACTATCGGTCTTTTCTGGATTCCAATTGAAGGACAGCCTTTGCGAGGGAGTAGTCCAGCTTGACGTCGTGTTCGCAAAGAGGTGTCGGGGGTGCTGTTTACAGCAGGAGTGTCATTTACAGATGGGTATGGGCAGAAAGTGTCGTGGACCCAGAACACATCATCCCTGTAGACCCAGTTAGAAATGATCCATACAGGGAGAAAAACTAGCAGCAGCGGTGCCAGTAAGAGAATGATAAAGTTGGTAGAATGCTGCAATGAGATCATTATGTTGTTCCACTGGAGGAGGTGAAATCTGCGCAGGGAAGACTTGCTTCTGGGGTTTTAGGTTAACCCTCTTCAAGCGACTTGCGTGGATCCAAACAGGAAACTCCTCAGTGAGTGCAGCGGGCCTGGGCACAGCGATCACAGTAGTGGGAAGGCCAAAGGGGAAATCCGTCTGCTTCCGATCCTTGGAAAGCTGCTGGATAATCACCAGGCTGGAAAAAATGGGTAGGAATCTGTGGAGAGAAAGGAGAAGTGCAAGACACGTTTCTTTGAACAAGCCCTAATATTTCAATTAGCTTTTAGACGTATTCCTCCTGTATCAAGGGAAAATCTACCCATGGGGCGGGGAAAGGTCATCCCGTGAGAACCTCAAAGGGAGAACAGCCAGATGTCTGTGCATACAGAAAGAGATACTTGAAAAGAAATGCTTGGAAAGCATTCCAAATATCATTCAGCAGCTGTACTCCAATGTAATCCAAATAAGAGATAGAAAACAAGAGAAACCATGTTGCCTGTACTGAACGTGGCAACATGCAACAATACCAATTCATGTACTTGACATAGCCATGGCAAAAGAGCGACAATACTCACTTACTTAAGGTTCTTAATTGAACAATCCAAAAGGATATGTTTTTTCGTGCTTCATATAACTATTATGCACCTCAGAGAAACCATACTGATGTACTGAATGTATTCAGAAATGTATGGATCATATGTAGGGAACACCACGAAATAAACGCTGTATAAAGTAAAACTTTTTCTTATAACCCCTAACTAAACTATATTCAGAATATAAAAGCTATAAGTAAAAGAACATTGCGCAGTTAGGCTAGTAAGAAGTGGAAAAAGAGCTCTAGAAATGGCCAATGTTATGTATCCTGGGGTACCCACTAAACTAAAACAAGTAAACATGACACAGACAAAACATAAAGTTTTAAGCATGGAGCTATTACTCCATCTGTCAAGTGTGCAGGGCTGAATTTAACTCTGCAAATAAACACATTGATATAAAAGAACCAAAACTACAAATAATGTATATCATAACCATCTCATATTTGGAAAAAGGGCATAAAGCTAATGTCTCTTTGGAGCGTCTCTATCTCTGCAGTGATAAAGAGGACCCGTGGAAAACATTAGAAATATCTGTGCCAAAATGGATCTGGGATGGCTATGTATAAATCCGGAAAAAACATTTTAAATTAGCAACATCCTAATTTCAGCTAAAACAATAGAAAGGAATTGTATTTTCCAATTTATTTTCAATTCACAACCGTGCCAGCTGTAATTATCGAGCTATATATCTCTGTATCAAGGAGCAAAAGGTCAAGAATGAAAATATCACTAGCAAGAAGTTAAAATGTCGAGCGAGCACTACGATAACCAATACCATGATATTGGGCAATGAATAAGGGAGAGCTAGCAGCTGGTATCCAGGGTTTCCCCTCTTTGCACCAAAGTCCGTCCAAAAGGGCGGCTTTGGGCACCTGCCAAACGCCAGGCATCAAATTCAGAGGAGGGGGTGGTAACAAAGGACTGAAGCTGTGAAAAAAGAGAGGAAGAGAATCCTGTTCACCCTTGAGACCCAGAAGCCTATTTAAAAGAAGGGCTTGAACATCGTGAAGAGTGTGAAGGGTAATGGGGTGACCTAGGATCAGAAAAGTAACCATCTCTACCACCATAGCACAAGCAGCCAGGGCTTTCTTGAACAGGAGTGACTATAAAAAAAGGCAACAGAGCGTAATTTACCGCCATGTTCTCCCTTCATGGTGTTACAATAGTCCCAAACAAAGAGATAAAACATGTGGGCATAAGCAGGAAAACCCAGACTTGAGCTAGAAACCAAAGCACATCTTAAATGTCCAACATTTCATAAGTCCATCTGATAAGAGCAGTCATTTCAGAAACCAGGGTCTGTCTCAAAATCTGGTCATAGAAGGAACAAGCAGAGATCCATTGGCGGCAGTGACCAATCATAGCAAGAAAAGTAAGCATGTCTTTCTTGGTAACTGGGAGGGGCAGATCCAGAATAGCAGCAATGCAGAAAGTGCAGATTTTCCTTTGACCATGAGACAGGACAAAACCCAGGTATTTCACTTCAGATGTACACCAGTGCAGTTTATTTCATGACACCTTGTGACCACACACAGACAACCATTATAAAAGGTACAAACTATCAGCCTGACAGGTCTCCTGAATTATGGAACACAAAAAGTTGTACAAAATGAGAATAGGACCATGAGGGGCAGTGCATGACTTGTAGAATAGCCCGAAGGACATTCCACACTAGGTATACTGTTGCTTAAAGGTGAAGGCAACCTCACCAAAGGGACTAAAAATAAAGCATTCTTTAGGAAAATGACAGAAAAAAAAAATCATTGGCTGCCGGTGGAATGGTGGAAGAAACATAAGTGCAATGAGAATTACCAAAACATTAACAGCCCGAAAATCTAGGACGAAACAGGGAATGCCATCAGCTTTGGCAACAAGAGCGATGGGCGTATTATAAGAAGAGATGGTGTTTTTGATAATGCCGGAGAAAAGTCAAGAGACGAGCAGTGGAATCTCACCTTACTGCTTTATAAAACCAAGAATGAGTAACTTCAAAGAAGCACTATAGGGGGTCAGTGGAAGCCCAAACAGAGAAGTCTGGGGGAAGGGACAAAAACATTCATGCACAGACCCTGATAATGAAAGCAAAGAACAGATTAGCTTTGCTCTGCACAAGAAAGAAAACCTTTAAAACGGAATTTTTTCTTTTTCTTGTTTCTTTTTTTTTTTTTTTTTATATGATCCAGCACAGAACACAAAGAAAGCAGCCGGTAGAAGAAACGCACAAAATTAGGCAGGATCAAAAGGAAGACAAGAAATAATGCTTGTGTACAAACTACAAGGGAAAGATCTTAGACTGATTCAAACAGCGCTTTCAATTCATTCCACATAACAGCCTGTCCTACCTCAGTATTAAACATTGGTGACACAGAAAGATGGGAGCAAAAGGAAAAATGTCATACACACACACAGCCGTACAAGTCTCATTTGTCTAGGAGTAAGTGCCTTTATGACTCATTACAAAACCCATATAACAATGCAAAAATATTCGCTTATCTTACCTTATAAGCGAGGTACAGTAATAAGAGACAATAAAATCTTATACTCTATAAAAGTGTTAACCTTACAAATGACAGAGTGGGCAGGGGGGTTCTATAAATAATTTCATTCTTTCCGAAAGAATGGCAGCTGCTTATATATTCATGAGGGGCGCTTACCGAAAGTACCCCGAGATTTTTCCCAAAAAAACTCCATAATAGAACCCAAAGCTTGAACTTAAAATAAAGGGTTGGGTACAGGTCACCACTACCCAGTGAGTATTAAAGAACAGAAAAATTCAGAAATACTCACAAAATATTGGTGATATCATCTGCCCATCGCGGACAAGCCCCCAACTGAAAAGGATTCAGGTCCCAATTCCTGCCCCATACTTTCTCTGTCTCTGTCATATGTAAGTCAGGTACCTGGGGACACATCTTAAAGACCAGAAACCATCTTTCAAAGAAGGGAAAGATAAACAGGGCCTACCTTTGCATCTTTAAACAACATATGCCTAAGGACACTTACTAAAGTTCTGATACGTGTCCCTTCAACAACTATACGAGGGAGGGATCTTACTGAATGAGAGTACCCAAGAAAGGGACTTGGGGGTAATGGTGGACATGATAATGAAGCCGACTGCACAGTGCGTAGCGGCCGCTAAGAGAGCGTATAGAATGCTAGGTATAATCAAGAAGGGTATTACAACCAGAATGAAAGAAGTTATCCTGCCGTTGTATTGGGCGATGGTGTGTCCGCATCTGGAGTACTGCGTCCAATATTGGTCGCCGTACCTTAAGAAGGATATGGCGATACTCGAGAGGGTTCAGAGGAGAGCGACACGTTTGATAAAAGGTATGGAAAACCTTTCATACACTGAGAAATTGGAGAAACTGGGTCTCTTTTCCCTGGAGAAGAGGAGACTTAGAGGGGATATGATAGAGACTTACAAGATCATGAAGGGCATAGAGACAGTAGAAAGGGACAGATTCTTCAAACTTTCGGAAAATAAAAGAACAAGAGGGCATTCAGAAAAGTTGAAAGGGGACAGATTCAAAACGAATGCTAGGAAGTTTTTCTTCACTCAACGTATAGTGGACACCTGGAATGCGCTTCCAGAGAGCGTAATAGGGCAGAGTACGGTACTGGGATTCAAGAAAGGATTGGACAATTTCCTGTTGGAAAAGGGGATAGAAGGATATAGAAAGAGGATTACTGCACAGGTCCTGAGCCTGTTGGGCCGCCGTGTGAGCGGACTGCTGGGCACGATTGACCTCAGGTCTGACCCAGCAGAGGCATTGCTTATGTTCTTATGGAAGGCCTCCAAGAATCTACAGATGTCATGACATCACATGCATGTGTGTGATGTCATCATATCACATTCATCAATACTCAGAGGCCCTTCAGGTGCAGCTCTGAGCTCCGGGCCTTCCAAAACCCAGACAAACTGCCCTGTTTTGAAAATCCATTCAGGCACCCAGCCAGTCCTCTAAAAGGAGGACATATCTAGTTTTTCCGGACATCCGGTAACCCTGTTCCAGATGCTAAATATTGTTCTGAAAATTACAAATTAAGGAAAAAATGAATGATTACACAAGAATAACTTTAATGCTTTGTTTAAATATAGAACAAAACTCTGCATGGGAAATGTAAAGAGTGCTCTGATTCCTTTTGAGTGTTGACTTTATCTACATAGCAAGTAACAGCAGTCCCAACAAGTTAATAGGATTATAGTAATCTGAAACTGCTTAACACGGCAAAGTTATCTATTTTCATACATAAAAGGTCATCCAAGGCTGAGTTTACTGGAGCTGCATTCTTGGGAAAAAAAAAAAAAAAATAGCAGCAGAGGCCGTTCTGATTGAACAAACTTTTCAGCTGAAGGCCCTGATTACCAGACCATAGCATCTTTCTCCCCCTTTCTCTGGCTGCTTAGCATCACCTGAACAATCAGAGTAGCATTTAACAAATGTGAAGAAAGCCACCATTAAGAAAGGAGAATAATGTGTTTTTTTAAATCAAATTATATTTGTGTTAAGACATTCTTTAATCTCCCTTTCACCGTGATTGTTCAACATATTAAAATGTACAAGTGAGTAGAGTGAACATTACGTTCTTACCAGAATGCTCCAGAGTATACCCTTGTTGTCGTGGAGAATAAACACCGGTGAGAGATATCTGTGTACATCATGGCTTTATCCTTTTTTGCTGTTCGCATTTAATTGAGCAGCTCCTTTGTTACATAACCTTTTTTTTATTTCCCATTTTTATACCTGCATTGAACACATTCATGAGGACCGGTCTAAGGGCTATTTTATTAAGCTGTGGGAACTAGAGAATGACACGAAGACAAATTTGTCCCCGTCCCCGCAGGAACTCAATTTACCCATCCCATCTCCATGAGTTTTATTGCTGTCCCTGTCTCTGCCCCATTCCTGTAAGTTTTGCCTTAATTAACCACACAAACACTTAGAATTTTAAAGTATTTGAGGCTTGTGCAAATGAAGACAGAACTTACAGGAATGGGGCAGGGATAAGAAAATAACATGCTGGGATGGGACAGGAAAATGAGTTCCCGCAGGGACAGGGAAAAATTTGTCCCTGTGTCATTCTCTAGTGGGAACCACTAGCACGTGCTAGGGGGGCTCACTGGGGGGCACTTATTTTAAGCTGTACTCTGCATTCATAAACTGTGTACTAAAAATATATTTTGGTGGGGAGAATGAGCATGTCTGAAGGATCGAAGAATTTGCATTTCAGTTAGTGCAGCTACATTTCTGCAGAATAAGGGGCTGATTCTAAGGGTGCATAAAGTTAAGTGTCTCTAACTTAATTGGCAAAATACCCTTAATAGGCTCAATAACTGGTTAAAAAAAATTAATTGGGCGATCAGTACCTATCCAATTCTATAAAAGATAGGTGCCTAATGCCTAAGTGGGCATGTCTACGTAGGTGCCCAAAATATAGGCCTTAAAAACCCTGTCCATTAAGTCTGACTTCTGTGATAATTAAACTAATGGAAACACTTTTAAAACAGAGAATAGTGATGTTTCTAGAATCCACTGGATTACAGGACCTAATGCAACATGGATTCACTAGAGGAAGGTCTCGTCAGAGAAATATGATCAATTTCTTTGACTGAGTGACCACAGAATTGGATAGAGGGAGAGCGCTAGATATGGTGTATTTAGATTTTAGCAAAGCCTTTGACCGTGTTCCACACAATCATCTAATAAATAAACCGTGTGCCTTCGGTATAGGGTCCAAACGAACTGGGTCAGAAACTGGTTGAGTGGAAGGCTACAGAGGGAGTGGTCAAAGGAGGCAAGGGATGTTACCAGTGGTGTGCCTCAAGGTTCGGTTCTTGGGCCTGTTTTTTTTAACATTTGGCTCTTTATGGATGATAGTAAAATCTGCAATAGAGTGATGGTGTGAATATCATGAGGAAGAACCTGGCGAAGCTTGAAGAATGGTCTAAAACTTGGCAGCTAAGATTTAATGCTATGCATTTGGGCTGCAAAAATCTGAGGAAACAGTACAGTTTAGAGGGTGAAGAAATTTTGTGCACGGATGAGGAGAGGGACTTGGGTGTGATAGTCTGTGATGATTTTAAGGTGGCCAAGCAGGTTGAAAAGGTGATGGCGAAAGTTAGAATGCTTGGGTGCTTATGGAGAAGTATGGCCAGTAGGAAAAAGTTGGGATTGATGCCCCTGTATAAGACACTGGTGAAACCTCATTTAGATCACACCTTCAAAAAGATATAAACAGGATGGAGTCAGTCCAGAGGAAGGTTACTGAAATGGTCGGTGGTCTTCATTGTAAGGCATATGGGGACAGACTTAAGGATTTCAATATGTACTGTATACTTTGGAGGAAAGGTGGGAGAGAGGAGATATGATAGAGACAATTAAGTAATCAAAATACAAAAAGTTACTAGCTAGTGGAGGAATAGTCTCAGATCAACATTAAATATCAAAAGTGAAGAAAACGCCTCAAATGTACACATAATTCGGCAGCAACCTGCAAGGATTTCAAGCTGCTCATTAACTTGTTATCGGCATAAAAAACTCCACATATCAAAAATGTACATCTCACATCGGGCTAAAGGCCACCACTGTTCACAGTGTAAGTAAAAAGAGAAAGCTTTCACTTAGCTACTAGAACTTGGGGTGCGCTGTCTCCCATCATCGTTGTTATAAACCTCAAACCAAAAAATGCTTGCGGTCAGCTCTCCGTACTCGGTACACCTTCTACAAGAGCCTTGTTTCGCCATTAACTGGCTGTCTCAGGGATTTGACACAGAGGGCTGACCATGAGCATTTTTCAGCTCGAGGTGTATAACAACGACATTGGGAGACGGCACACCCCATGTTCTAGTAGCTAAGTGAAAGCTTTTTCATTAGTCATATGTATATATAAAAAAGAAAAAGAAGAAACAATGCAAACAACAATTAATAATTACTCATTAATGCTATCATAAATACAAGACACCTCATTCAATCAAATCATCATGGTTGTATGACTGTAGTGTTCCAGTGGCGCATCACTGTAATATTCCAGTGGCTCCCATATTTTATTAAATTTATTTAATGCATTTATGGCCACTTTTACAAAGCCGCGCTAGCGGCTACCGCGCGGCAACAGCCCCAAAGCCCTTTAAATCTCTATGGGCTTCGGGGTCTTCAACGCAGTACAGCTGCTAGTGCGGCTTTGTAAAAGAGGCCGTTATTCTTTCTGCAGCAACACGTTCAAATTTAGCAGTTATACAAACAATATTCCACCAGGTTATATACTCTACCCTTGATACATCCTTCCAATGTTTTAAGATGATTTTAATGGCCAAATTAAGCAAGATTCTAAATAATTTAGAGTGATCATCAGATATTGGCTGCAGAAGCCCACAATGGTCCAATACAATGATATTTAATGTTAGTGGTTTCTTAATTCTCAGCAAGTTAGAGATAGTGTCCCAAACTTTTATCCAGTGCAGGGGGTTCTGTTTTTGAACGCCTTGCCGTTTGAAATTTAAAGGGCTGCCTCTTTAATTAATTTCAGGAAATTGATTAAAATGGTACTGTTTGAGAGATATTATTCATGCAACTAGGAGAGGCAAGTTGATGTACCGTATTTTCACGCAAATAACGCGCACCCGTATAAAACGCGCACACGGGTATAGCGCGCAGAAATCACGATGATATGTACAAAAACTTTGGTATACCGCGCTCACGGGTATACCGCGCATGCTGCCCGATGCTCCTTTCGCCCGCCCTGACTATCCGACTCTCCGTTCACCCCCCCTGACTTCCGTGCACTGTCCCCCCTTGAAGGTCTGTCCCCATCCTGAAAGCCTGATGCCCCCCCCCCGACGTCCGATACATCCCTCCCCCCGAAGGACCGCCGACTCCCCAACAATATCGGGCCAGGAGGGAGCCCAAATCCTCCTGGCCACGGCGACCCCCTAACCCCACCCCGCACTACATTATGGGCAGGAGGGATCCCAGGCCCTCCTGCCCTCGACGCAAACCCCCCTCCCCCCAACGACTGCCCCCCCCCAAGAACCTCCGACCGCCCCCCCAGCCGACCCGCGACCCCCCCTGGCGACCCCCACGACCCCCCCACCCCCCTTCCCCGTACCTTTGGTAGTTGGGCCAGAAGGGAGCCCAAACCCTCCTGGCCACGGCGACCCCCTAACCCCACCCCGCACTACATTACGGGCAGGAGGGATCCCAGGCCCTCCTGCCCTCGACGCAAACCCCCCTCCCCCCCAACGCCGGCCCCCCCCAAGAACCTCCGACCGCTCCCCCAGCCGACCCGCGACCCTCCTGGCGACCCCCACGACCCCCCCACCCCCCTTCCCCGTACCTTTGGTAGTTGGCCGGACAGACGGGAGCCAAACCCGCCTGTCCGGCAGGCAGCCAACGAAGGAATGAGGCCGGATTGGCCCATCCATCCTAAAGCTCCGCCTACTGGTGGGGCCTAAGGCGCGTGGGCCAATCAGAATAGGCCCTGGAGCCTTAGGTCCCACCTGGGGGCGCGGCCTGAGGCACATGGTCGGGTTGGGCCCATGTGCCTCAGGCCGCGCCCCCAGGTGGGACCTAAGGCTCCAGGGCCTATTCTGATTGGCCCACGCGCCTTAGGCCCCACCAGTAGGCGGAGCTTTAGGACGGATGGGCCAATCCGGCCTCATTCCTTCGTTGGCTGCCTGCCGGACAGGCGGGTTTGGCTCCCGTCTGTCCGGCCAACTGCCAAAGGTACGGGGAAGGGGGGGTGGGGGGGTCGTGGGGGTCGCCAGGGGGGGCGCGGGTCGGCGGGGGGAGCGGTCGGAGGTTCTTGGGGGGGGCGGTCGTTGGGGGGGAGGGGGGTTTGCGTCGAGGGCAGGAGGGCCTGGGATCCCTCCTGCCCGTAATGTAGTGCGGGGTGGGGTTAGGGGGTCGCCGTGGCCAGGAGGGTTTGGGCTCCCTTCTGGCCCGATATTGTCGGGAAGTCGGCGGTCCTTCGGGGTGGGGGTGCGAGTGGTCCTGCCGGGGGGGGGGGGGGATGTATCGGACGTCGGGGAGTCGGCCGGGCAAGAGGGCTTGGGCTCCCTCTTGCTCCGATCGTGGATGCGGGTGCGGGTGGGAGCGCGTGCGAGCGGTCGTTCGGGGTGGGGGTGCGAGTGGTCCTGCCGGGGGGGGGGATGTATCGGACGTCGGGGAGTCGGCCGGGCAAGAGGGCTTGGGCTCCCTCTTGCTCCGATCGTGGGTGCGGGTGGGAGCGCGTGCGAGCGGTCGTTCGGGGTGGGGGTGCGAGTGGTCCTGCCGGGGGGGGGGGATGTATCGGACGTCGGGGAGTCGGCCGGGCAAGAGGGCTTGGGCTCCCTCTTGCTCCGATCGTGGATGCGGGTGCGGGTGGGAGCGCGTGCGAGCGGTCGTTCGGGGTGGGGGTGCGAGCGGTCCTGCTGGGGGGGGTGAATCGGGCGTCGGGCGGGGTGGGAACTATGTTTTAAAACTTTTGTATACCGCGCTCACGCATATAACGCGCGAGGGGTATGCGCGGTAGGTAAAAACGCGTATAACGCGCGCGTTATATGCGTGAAAATACGGTACTATTGAAAAGGATTGTTATGTTATTTACACTTGATTCAAAGTACTGAAGTAATTTATAGTGGCTTGTTTTTAGAATGTTGCTTATTGTTTTTGTATATTTTAAATTATGAGTGTATTTTGTAACTTGCTCAGAATTGCAGGATGTAGCGAGTAAGAAATTTTTTAAATAAATAAATCACATTTCTATGTTTCTATGATAGTGGAATCTGAGACATCCTGACCTGGATAGCTCAATTTTGATATCTACATTCTATGTAAATCCACATTTAAATTAGCACATGGGGCAGTGGAGTTGTCCTGATCTCTCAATCCGACTCTGAGGATTGTCAGCAGCTTAAACTCATTGAACCTGTAGTTTATAATATTATCAGACTGGACTCTGTATTCCTTAAGTAAACTTTTTTAATACAAACTTAAAAACAAAGAAATAAACAAACTCACAGCTCAGTTGCTCTAAAACAGTGGTTCCCAAACCTGTCCTGAGGAACCCCCAGCCAGTCAGGTTTTCAAGATATCCCTAATGAATATGCATGAGAGAGATTTGCATATAATGGAAGTGACAGGTATGCAAATCTCTCTCATGCATATTTATTAGGGATATCTTGAAAACCTGACTGGCTGGGGATCCCCCAGGACAGGTTTGGGAACCACTGCTCTAAAGGATCTTGTCTTCTACAAAGTCCATACTCTACCAGCATATTCCAAGGGTAGAAATGGGAAGGACTGAATCCCACATACTCTGTGGGGAATAATATTGTCCTTCAGAATTTAGTCCACTAAGCTGTATTTAGACTAGCAGACTCTAAGCTAGCATATCCAAAGCTAGCAGTACTTTTGTTTACAGGCTAGTAGATTCAAAGGTAAAAAATTCAAATGGGGTATAATGCTTTTTCTATAGCCATGTGCTAACTAAAATGGAGTCTGAACAGAACACAAAAGAAAAGTAAGTAAGAAGGAGGGGGGAGGGCATCAGCCCACCAAGTCTACAGCAATGCACACTGGGAGCTTGAGTTAAAGAAACACACTGTTTGCATATCCCAATATAATCAATCTGATCCCAGAAATGTGGAGGCAGAAAAGGAGTGCAAAATGACTTGCCTTAGGGCACCAGGAATACCACTGAGAGAAGTAGCATTTGAATTCTGGCATCAGATATATCAGCCCACTCAGTGGTGTAATAAGGGGGGGGGGGGGAAGTCAGCCCCAGGTGCCATGTTGGTGGGGATGCCGGTGCCCCTCCCCCTGTCCATTCCCCGCCTCTTCATACTCCTCCCCTCACCACGCGCGCCCCCTAACCCCATACCTCTGGTTGTTCATTGACATGAGCAACAACTGCAATGTACTCCTAACGACCACTTCGTCTCTCTGACTGATGTCACTTCGGGTGCCGTTCATAGGAACTGATGTCAGAGGGAGATCCAACGGGGTTGCGAGGAGCACGTTGAAGCTCTTGTTGGTTGTGGCGGCAAACAACTAGAGGTATGGTGAAGAGAAGGGAAGGGGGAGAGTAGAGAAGGAGTGGGGGGGGAGGGCAGAGATGAAGGTGGAGGAAGGGCACCACTGCTCCGGACGCCTCTCACCCTCGCAACACAACAGCGCCCAAAGGTCTACCCACTTGGCTATTATACCATTTCTGTGGCTCCTGAAACCCTCGAATGTGAACACTCTTCCAGAGGCTGTTATAGGGGAAAACACCCCCCCAAGGGATTCAAGACAAAATTAGACAAGTTCCTGCTGAACCAGAATGCAGGTAAGGTTATACTCAGTTAGGGCACTGGTCTTTGACCTAAGGGCTCTGCAGGAGCGGACTGTTGGGCACGATGGAACTCTGGTCTGACCCTGCAGCGACAATTCTTATATTCTTATGTTGGCTTTACCCAAACACTACAGCAGGGTTTCATTTTAAGAAAATTCAATCTCAGATGGAAAAACAACACATAATCTCTACAAGGATGTAAAAAGTCCTGAAGTTTTTCAGAGGAAGGTGACAAAAATGGTACAGGGTATGTGTCAAAAGGCATATGAGACATGGGAGGACTTGAATATATATACGCTGGAAAAAGAAGAAAGAGAGATGATATGATACAGATCTTTAAGTACTTGAAAAGTATTAATATTCAAACAAACCCCTTTCAGAGATGTAGGGGTGGTAGAAGTAGAAGACATGAATGGAGGTTGCAGGGAGGTAGACTCAGTTTTTTACATGCATGGAATACCCTTCCAAGAAAGGTAGCAGAGTCTGAAATTTTGAATTAATTTAAAAATGTGTGGGATAGACACAGGGGATTCTTAAACAGAAAGAAGATGGAAATGTAACATGGCTATTGAAGTGTTACCCTGAGCAAGAATAGTGGGATATGAGGCTGATGCCAGAGTCCTATGAATAGTGAGAGACAAAGAACAGTGGTCAAATCCAGCATGGGGGAAGGAGGCCGATGTCAGACAGATCTGTACGGTCTTTGACCTGCACATGGTGAGAGGCAGGTGAAGGTTAGACAACTTGGATTTTTATCATTGTACTTTTTTAATTGAATTTTCATGGTTTTATATGTCAGTGTTTAATAAATTATCTCCAGAACATCTGTATCCACAGTTTTTGTTTTTGTTGACATAGTGGTGACTTCACAACCAGCATTTAAACATGGGTGACCTGGGCCTATATGGAGTGGTAGATGGGGCTATGGTCGCCTTGTTGGGCAGACTAGATGGACCGTGAGGATCTTTTTCTGCCATCATCTACTGTGTTATTGTGTACATCTTGACAGATAGTAGATCGTGATAAAGCTACAACTTTGCAAATATTGGGGGCAATTCTACAACTTGGTGCCTCAAGTTAGATGCACTGAGCACCAATTCTGTAATGCCATTTGTACCCAGTTACTGCTATAGAATTATTTATATTTATTTATATACTAGTTGTTTAGCCCGTTACATTAACGGGTGCTAGCAGCCCTTCTCCCTTATTTTTACCTCCTCCCTGTCCAGCAACACCTCTCCCCCTTTCCCTGCTCCCCCCATATAGCAGTAGCCCTTCTCCTTTTATCTCCCCCTGTCCAGCAGCACCCCTCCCATTCCCTCCTCCCCCTGTCCAGCAGTAGCTCTTCTCCTTTATGTCCTGCTCCCCCTCTGTCCAGCAGTAGCCCCAGGAAAAGAGTGAGGATCACAGGACCAAAGCTTTTACTGACATCCAAGTAGGGGAAATCCACTCTCCCCACCTCCTTGCTCCTGCTGCACTTCCTCCTTGGCTATACACACGCGCGCGCACACACTTACATACAGCTCTCCGGCTCCTCGCGCCCCTCCTCCACATTCCACTTCTTCGGCGGGGGCCAACGTTTTCTTTATTTTGTTTTCTTTTCACGTGTTCCTCCTTCATGGAAAAACAGCACTACCGGCCAACTTAGTCCCTTGCCGCCCCCTTCCCGCGCCGCACAACCACCTTTCTTTCCCTCCCTCCATCAGGTGCAGTGAATCCACCAATGTTAAAAGGAGCCACGTCGAAATCGGAGGCCTGCCACTGCCGTAGCACTTTCCCCTCTGCCTTGGCAGAGAGGAACGTGTTACGGTGGCGGCAGGGCTCCAATTTCAAAGCAGCTCCTTTTAACATAGGCGGAGTTGAACTGACCTGATGGAGGAAGGGAAGGAACGGTGGGGCAAATTTCAGCAACAGCAGGAATTGTTTGGCGGGCCAAGCACCGTGAAACTTTGTTTCTTTAGGCAGCCCCGGGGGGGGGGGGGGGAGGGGGTTGAATCGTCGATGTGCAGGCCGCTGAGACGGGAGTGAGCAGTTCGGCTTCCCCTATCTGGGGAAACCGGGGAAATCGCCGTGCCGAACTCAGCTGCGCGTCGGGAGTGAGTTTTTCGACTTCCCCTATCTGGGGAAACCGCCGTGCCGAACTGAGCTGCGCGTGGGGCCGTAGTAAGCGCGGGGCATGCTGCAGTCTTGGCGGCCACGGACATACGGATCATGGAAGCACGCTGATAAGACTGCGCATGCGCCGCCTACGGTTTTATTATATAGATAGCCTAAGTCGTGTACATGCAGGTACTCAAGCATTTTTCCCTGTCTGTCCTGGCAGGCTCACACTCTGTCTAATGTACCTGGGGCAGTGTGTGTGTGTGTGTGTGGGGGGGGGTTAAGTGACTTGCCCAGGGTCAGAGGGAGCACCATGGAATTTGAACACACAACCTCAGGGTGCTGAGATTGTAGCTCTAACCACTGTGCCACACACTCCCCAATAGAATAGTAGTGTATACCAAACTGTGCATGCCTAAATTCAGGTGCCACCATTGACCCCCAAGTCAATGGCAGGCATTCATGGGCAAAGTGCATAATTTATAGTATTCTATAAGTTGTACACATATGCTAGAGACATACCCATGTCCTTCTTATGTTCTACTCATTATTCTGCATAGGCTGCAACCTCTCATTTTCCTACTGATATAACAAAGACAGTTAAGAAAATTAGAAATATAATTATGCTGCTATGTTTATTTTGAGCCTCAGTTCAATTTTATGAAAGCTTACTGAGAGACAGATCCTGAATATCACTTCTGTAATAAAATCTCAGGTGTAAGTTGTTGCATGCATAAAGTAATATGCTCTAATATTCCACCTGGACAGGTACTTGTTATCATTATCACTTCAATTCAAGCATTAAGGTAACACAGCTGATAGAAGGTGGTTGGTGCTTCGCTTATCAGTTAGACTATGCTGGGAAGTGTGTAGAGGGAGGGGGAGGGGGATAGGAGTGAAAGGGAAAAAGAGTCCAGGTGCCAGGATGCTGTCGAAATTCATGATTTATTATTTCTCTTCCACATGACATGGGGTGGTGGGGAACACTGAATCACTAACAAAGAGAAGTTAGTTTGATGCAAGAAAATCAGTCATTGTGGTAAAAGGAGAAAACACCATAAGAGCATTGATTATAGATGTGTCATTTTCATGCGATTATTCTGTGAACTAGTAAAGCAGGAGAAAATCCTTAAAAACCAAGAAATGCAGTCAGAGACTAAGAAAGTGTGGCAGAAAGATACAGAAATATTTCCCACTGTTTTGCATACCACAGACTTGATTACATACTTGATTAAATGGAATTTTCAAACACACCTGAATAAGTTGTCTATACATGTTACTTCTTATGAACTCAGAAGGATTCTCTCTTTGATGTATTGCAAATACTACGATGAGTATTAGTAATAAATCTGATAGACTGAGACTCCCCTCTCCCGCCTTTCCTTCAAAGTATACAGATTGAGATCTTTAAATCTGTCCCCATACGCCTTATGATGAAGACCACGAACCATTTTAATAGCCTTCCTCTGGATCAACTCCATCTTTTTTATATCTTTTTGAAGGTACAGCTTCCAGAATCTTTTCAGCCTGTTTGGCCACCTTAAGATCATCACATACAATCACACCCAAGCCCCGTTCTTTTGTCATGCACTTAAGTCCTTCACCCCTAAACTGTACCATTCCCTTGGGTATTTGCAGGCCAAATGCACGACCTTGCATTTCTTACTATTAAATTTTAGCTGCCAAATTTCAGACCATTCTTCAAGCTTTGCCAGGTCTTTCTTCATGTTATTCACGCTATCTGGCATGTCTACTCTATTGCAGATTTTGGTATCATCCGCAAAGAGGGAAATCTTACCCGACAACCCTTCAGCAATATCATTTATAAAAATGTTGAAAAGAACACGCCCAAGAACAGAACCTTGAGGCACATCACTGGTAACATCCCTTTCCTCAGAGTGATCTCCATTGATCACTACCCCCTGTCGCCTTCCATTCAACCAGTTCTTGACCCAACCCATCACTTTGGTATCCATCCTGAGGGCACTCAGTTTATTTATTAGATGTCTGTGTGGAACACAGTCAAAGGCTTTGCTAAAATCTAAATTCACCATAACTAACGCACTCCCTCTATCCAATTCTCTGGTCACCCAGTCAAAGAAATTGATCAGATTTATCTAACAAGACATACCTCTAGTGAATCCATGTTTGCTCCAGTCCTGTAATCCACTGGATTCCAGAAACTTCACCATTCTCTGTTTTAAAAGCTTTTCCATTAATTTGCTTACCACAGAAGTCAGACAGTGGCATAGCGAAGGTAAAAGGCACACAAGAAGGTGGTGCCTTTGCCTGACCTCTTCTCTGTATCCCCTCCCGTCGTGTGCACGTACCTCTTCCCTATCCCGTACCTCTATCACTTCACTGGCACGAGCAACAACTCCAACTTGCAGCTCGTGCCAGCGCTGGCTCTCCCTCTGACATTATTTCCTAGGCGCGGGACCTGAAAATGATGTCAGAGGGAGAGCCAACACGAGCAGCAGGTTGGAGTTGTTGCTCACATCAGCAAAGAGATAGAGGTACCAGGGAGGGGACTGAAAGCACGTATGGCGGGGAGAGGAGAGGGAAGGATCAAGGGGCGGAGAGGAGGAGGGGTGCCAGTGTCTTCACAAAAAAGGCACCCAGGGCGGATTGCCTCCCCCACTTACTATGCCACTGAGCAGTGATGCATTAAAGTAGCTAGCTCTGCCATTTAGTTCTTTTGCTGAAGATATGTGTAGGGTCTGAACTATCATCTGAGAAAGACCTCTTCTTGGCTTTTAGGATGAAACTAAGAAACTATATGAGGATTTAAAAAAACTAAGATGTCCAAAAAACCCGGCATAAATTGGCCCTTGGACATCCTAACTGCCAGGATGTCCAAGTACTGATTTTCAAAACTGTCTTTCTGAATGTCTTGAGAGGTATTCTACCTACTGTGTGTTTCAAGACTAAAGGGGGGCATGTTGGAGGTATGTTCTAGGCTGGCTTTGGGCGGGCTTAGACTTGCTTTACCAAGAATACCATAACATAAAATTAATTAAATATTTAATTTATTGATATCTTTAATTCAATTCATATCCTAAAAACTAACAAAATTTATTTCATCTATATTTAAAATCTACAATAACATGTAATTCAAAGTGCAAAATGCTACTAATAACAAAATCATAGGCTGGGAAAAGCTACAGGTACTATCTAAAGCTTTAAAATAGAGTCCATCAATCAGTCTTCAAGGTTCTTAATGATGTTAAGTTTTGAAGCCATTCAGGCCCAATGAAGCTCACTTATCTTGATGATGAGTCAATTAAAGTCCCAATATCTCCTTGAGTAGTAATCTGTAGGCTTGACCAGACCAGTTGTTCCTTATATTAATGATCCAATTAGAAATGCTTAATCAGTTCCAACATTCTCTCTTCTTAATCCTTAAAGTTTTCCAGTTTTAATTAGTTCCCTCACTTGATGTTTCCCAGCTGGAACTCTCAGCCAGAGATCTGTATCAGAAGTAATGTCAGGTAAAAGTTATAATTTTAAATAGTTTAAATAGTTGTAAGTTAGGTATTCATAACTAGGAACTGAGGATTAATGGTTGTTAGAATGTATTTAACTATAGTAAATACACTAGTTTTAGTGTAGTATTTAGTATTTAGAAAATTCTTATTATTATCTTAGTACTTATATCTTCAACCTCCCTGATGATGGACTCGACTGAAACTCAGCTGGAGTTGGAGACTTATGCTGACTGAACAATATAAGTAATTAAAACTGGAAAAGAGAAGTCGCTGCACGTACTGTTAGAGCCCTGTTACCTATGTTCAGTTCACTTATGGACGGTGGGCAGGAGG